>NC_092716.1:230572992-230875455 GCF_047496885.1 Scyliorhinus torazame
GCTTGCTACAGCCTTTCAAAAATGAACTGGATTAATTTCTGAGAGGGGGGCATTCAAATTATTAAATATGTGGTCCAATAATGGCTTGGCTTCTGAAGTACTGTAGTCTATGGAAGATTGCTTGATTTGTTGTTGGGGTTTAAGGTGGAATTCCCAAGAGTATCTTCGTAAATCAGTCACAGGTAATTATACCCTCTTCAGGTAATGAATGAAGGGAAGAGGGTGTAGGTGAATCTGCAGCTCATGTTTAGTTGGTGTAGGCTTAATTGCTTGGGTGATCTTTCCCACACAAGTCCTGAAAGACATGCTGTTAGGTCATTTGGACAGTCTGAATTCTCCCTCTGTGTATCCGAACAGGCACCGGAATGTGACGAATAGTGGCTTTTCACAGTAATGTCAGTGCAGTGTTAATGTACGTCAGTGCAGTGTTAATGTAAGCCTACTTGTGACAATAAAGATTATTATTATTCTCCTTTTGTATTATCACAGCAATAATGCAAAACTTATTTTCACTTGTTCTTCAAGTTTTGAAGGTCAGCTAGAGATCTGCCCAACTGGTATGAACCATGCAGCCTTTTCTGTGAGTAATAGCACATTACAAGCCATTAGACAAAGACTTAAAGACTTCCACCAGATACTACTTGAGCCTCCTAAGGTAAAATGGATTTACTGGCTTTCAATACCGTATGCTAATTCATTCACCATGAAAGCTGATGACTTCTGTACAGTTCTATGTTCACGAATGTGACCAAACTCATTAACAGCATTTTTTTCCCTGTTCTGTAAGAGCTCCACCTGCTGGGTTTCTTCGTAATTTGGCTTGTACCTGCAAACCAAATTGCTTAAGCATGCAGATTTAATGTCACCAACGATTATACTAGTGCCAGGGATATTTCTTTGTTATATTTGCCTAAAGTTGCGCTTAATTGTAATCAGCACCACTGGTGAATTCACTTCAGATACTTTCTTTGAGAGCATCAAACCTATATTCAAAAGAAAAATGAATGGAAACAGCTCAAATACGAAAATAAGGTTTTAGTTTTGGATTTTAGTCTTGGGGTAGGATTAAATAAATTATTTGGCAGTATCTTAAATTTGGAGAGAAGAAAAGTGAGAAACAGAATCTTTACTTCAAAGATAACATGGGTTTGCTGTTTATGTTACCATCAATCAGAACTACACTACGCTAAAGTGTTTAACAGAATTATATACCCAATTTTAAAAGTAATTAATTGATATCTATGCAGCCAAGGGAATGGCAATATTGGGAAGATTTAGAGAAAGTTGAAAAATCTTAGAAGCAAAGCAAACAAATGCAAGGTATCTTTTAAGATGTTACGTTGTATTTCATTAAAAAACTTGGTTTTTGATTTAATTTGCTTACCTGTTTGTTCTGACATTACCATGTTCCTTTTATTTGTAGAAAAGTGCAATGAAAACTACCTGGGGAGTATTAGATACACCAGTGGGGAATACACGCCTCAACGTGGTCAGACTTGTAGCCAGCCTTCTGCAAACAAACACGTGCAGCATTAATGCTGAGTTAGTAAAACTTAACACAATCGAGGTGTTATTGGTGAGGATCCACTAAGTACTGGTGTTTTATGTTCCATTTCTAGACACTGAATTAATAGTTTGAACGATGGGAACAGATTATATTGTTAACCAATTATTTTTTTGTCAATCGATAGAAGTAACCTTGTAGATCTGAACAAAGTTAGAAAACCAGATGTGGATAGGGTGCAAAGGAGAGTAAGGATGTCGTAGAGTCATACAGCACAGAAAAGGCCCATTGTGTCTATGCTGGTCAAAAACAACCACCTAATTTATAATCCCATTTTCCAGCACTTGGCCCATAGCCGTGTATGCCCTGGGATTGCAAGAGCACACCTCAATACTACGAGAGTCTCCGCCTCCACCACCTTTTCAGGCAGCAAATTCCAAACACCTGCCACCCTCTGGATAAAAAATAAATCCTCACATCCCCTCTCACCTTCCTGCCCCTTACCGTAAATCTATACCTCTTGGTCATTGACCCCTCCACCAAGGGGAAGAGTTTCTTCCTGTCTACTCTATCTATGCCACTCATAATTTTATACATCTAAATGATGTGCCTCTCCAAGTAAAACAATCCAAGTCTATCCAATCTTTCTTCGTAACTAAAACTCTCCAGCCGAGGCAACATCCTGGTAAATCTCCTCTGCACTCTTTCCAGTGCTATCACATCCCTCCTATAATGTGGATTCCAGAACTGCACACACTGCTCTGGCTGTGGCCTAACCAACATTTTATACACTTCCAGCATAATCTCCCTGCTCTTAAACTCTATGCCTCGGCTAATAAAGGCAAGTATATCAAAGGCCTTCTTAACCCCTGCTCTGCTACCTTAAAGGACCGGTGTACATGTACACCAAGATCCCTCTGATCCTTGGTGCTTCCCAGGGTTCCTGGTTTATCCCTTCCTCCCTTCTTGAATAATGGTACCACATTGGCTATCCTCCAGTCCTCCAGCACCTCTCCTGTGGCCAGAGAGGAATGAAAAATTATTGCCAACGCTCCTGCTATTTCCTCACTCTGCCTGGGGATTTGTCGACTTTTAAGCCTCCCAGATCACTCAGAACCTCCTCTCTGTTTATGTTAATCTCTTTAATTTTATTACAGTTCTCCCTGATTTTTATACCCAGACTATCCTTCTCACGAGTGAACACTGACATATAGTATTCATTTAGAACCCTGCCTATATCCCCCGGCTCCGTACACAAATTACCACTGTAGTCCTTAATGGGCCCTATGCATTCTCTAGTTATCCTTTTGCCCTTAATGTACTTGTCTTTGAATATTCATGTCCCCTTTTTGTTCTCCTAATTTCCTTTTTAAGTTCCCTCTTGTACATTCTATACGCCTCTATGGCACCTGCTCGATATCTACCATAAGCCTTCCTTTTTCTCTTTATCCAATGCTGTATATCCCTCAATATCCAGGGTTCACAGGATTTGTTGATCCCACCTATTCATTGTTGGAATATGTTGGCCCTGCACCCTCGCTCTTTTCGTCTTGAATGCGTCCCACTGTTCTATCACAGATTTACCTAAAAGTGACTGCTCCCAGTCCACTCTGGCCAAATCGTACCTGATCCGTATTAAAATCGACCACCCCACTCAGGCCCATCCTTGTCCTTTTCCATAACAGTCTTGAATCTAATGGCGTTATGATCACTGTCTGTAAAATGCTCCCCAATTAATACTTCAACCACTTGCCCAGCTTAGTTGCCGCAAATTAAGCCCAGGACTGCCCCCTCTCTTGTAGGTCCTTCTACATACTGGCTTAAAACGCTGTCCTGAATGCATTTTAAGAATTCCACTCCCTCTAAACCTGTCACATATGGCTACTCCAGTTAATATTGGGGAAGCTGAAATCCCCCATTATCACTACTCTATTATTTTTACATGCCTTTGAAATTTGCCTGCACAATCTGCTCTTCTATTTCTCTTCGACTTTTTGGCGGCTTATAGAACACTCCCGAATGTGTTTGCTCCTTTTTGGTTTTGAAGTTCTACCCATATGGCTCCAATTGAAGAGCCTTCTAAGACGTCGTCCCTCCTTACTGCTGTAATTGATTCCCTGATAAATAGCGACACCCCCTCCTCTTTAACCGTTTTCTGTACCTTTTTAAAAAAAATATTTTTATTCTCCTTTTTCACATTTTCTCCCGTATTTACACCCATGAACAATAAACAATAATCAGCAACAGATATGTCAACCCCCATAACAGTAACAACGCTCCCATCCTCCCACCAACCCCCAAACATCAGCCCGCATGTTTACATAAACAAATGACAAAAAGGAATCCGGGATTACCCATAGTCGCCCTTAATATACACCGCCCCCCTCCCAACTAATGTTCGATGTTATCCAGTTCTTGAAAGTGCATAATAAATAGTGCCCATGACTTGTAGAACCCCTCCGAGCTTCCCCTCAGTTCAAATTTAACCTTCTCAAGGATCAAGTATTCCAACAGGCCCCCCCCCCCCCCCCCCCCCCCCCCCCCCCCCGCCACGCCACGCCACGCCAAGGCACTGGGTGGAGAGGCTGCTCTCCATCCCACCAGGATCCACCTTTGGGCGATCAATGAGGCGAAGGCTATGATATCTGCCTCCGCACGTTTCCAACCCTGGCAGGTCAGACACCCCGAATATGGCCTCCTGGGGACCCAGGTCCAGTTTCACACACACCACCTTGGAAATTACCGTAAACAACTCCTTCCAGTACTCCCCTAGCTTTGGACAGGACCAAAACATATGAACGTGATTAGCGGGGGCCCCCCCTGCAACGCTCACACATATCCTCTGCTCCTTCAAAAAATCGGCTCATCCTCGCCCTCGTGAGGTGCGCTCTATATACCACCTTCAGCTGTATCAGCCCCAACCTCACACATGAGGTGGAGGCATTCACTCTCCGGTGCACCTCACACCAGACCCCCCCCCCCCCCTCTATAACCTCTCCCAGATCTTCCTCCCACTTTGCTTTGATCCCTTCCAGTGGTGCCTTATTCTCTTCCAAAATAGCTCCGTACACCGCTGACACTGCCCCCTTCTCCAGTCCCCTTGTCGTCAGCACCTCCTCCAGCAATGTGGAGGCCAGTTCCTCTGGAAGGCTCTGTATCTCCTTCCTGGCAAAATCCTGAACCTGCATGTACCTAAACACTTCTCCCTGCACTAGCCCATACTTCGCTTCCAGCTCCCTCAATCCTGCTCCCGCTTTCTATATCTAGCCTGAAGATCCTGTATCCTGGAATATTGAGCTACCAATCCTGCCCCTCTCTCAACCATGTCTCAGTGACAGCAATGACTTGGGCAGCATGGCAGCATAGAGGTTAGCACTATGGCTTCACAGTGCCAGGGTCCCAGGTTCGATTCCCGGCTTGGGTCATTGTTTGTGCGGAATCTGCACATTCTCCCAGTGTCTGCGTGGATTTAGCCGGGTGCTCTGGTTTCCTCCCACACGTGCTGTTAGGTGAATTGAATATTCTGAATTCTCCCTGTGTACCCGAACAGGCGCCGGAATGTGGCGACTAAGGGCTTTTCACAGTAACAGTCATTGCACTGTTAATGTAAGCTACTTGTGACAATAGAGATTATAATTATATCCCAAGTTTTAATATTTTCAATTCATCTGTCTTGTTCGTCAGACTCCTCGCATTAAAATAAATACCATCCAATCTTGCTAAACTCCCTTGGACTTAACTGGTCTAGACATTCTATGCCTCCCTGACTCGCTTGATGTCTTCTCTAATTTTGGGTGTACATCTATCCCTGCTGAACCTTCTCTCAGGATCCCAGGCCCTGCTAAGTTAGTTTAAACCCTCCCCAACAGCACTAGTAAGTCAGATCCATGGGAAAAGTGCGAAGGAAACTGGGATTGTTTTCTATCCAGAATAGAGAAGGTTCAATGGCGATTTAGTAGAGATGTTTAGAAGTCTTAGGGGTTTTGAAACAGAAGGTTACTGCACAAGATATGGGCTCATGGTGTTGGGGCTAATTTAGATAGAGGATTGGCTAACTTTCAGAAAATGGGTAATTGGGATAACGGAGTAATTTTCAGATTGCAAAACTGACTATAATAGGGTGCCATAGGGATCAGTGTTGGGGTTCAACTATTTACATCTATATTGATTACTTTGATGAACGGATCATGTGTATTAAAGCAAATATTTCTGACTTGTGCAAAGGTAGATGGAAAACCAGTTGAGGGGCACAATCTGTAAAGGGATATAGTTAGGGACTTATGCAAAGATAGATGGAAAACAAGTTGAGTGGCATAACCTGTAAAGGGCTATAGTTAGGTGAAGTGAGTGGGCAATTGGAGAATAATGCAGGGAAACATGTGATCTTAACCTTTGCAGGAAAAATAGAAAAGCAAAATATTATTTAGATGGAGAGAGACTGCCGATATTGCAGTAAAGAACAATCTTGTGCATGAATCACAACATGTTAACATGCAGGTGTAGCAACTATTTGGAGCAGCAAATGTAAAGATAGCCTTATTTGCAAGAGGGTCGGGGGGTGGGGGGAGAGGTGGAGTATAAAAGTAGATAAGTCTTGCTACTACTGTACAGGGTGTTGGTGAGACCACACCTAGAGTCCTGCAGACAGTTTTTGATCTGCTTTTGATCAGCACAGTAGCATACTGGTTAGCACAATTGCTTCACAGCTCCAGGATCCCAGGTTCGATTCCCGGCTTGGGTCACTGCCTGTGCGGAGTCTGCACATTCTCCCCGTGTGTGCGTGGGTTTCCTTCGGGTGCTCCGGTTTCCTCCCACAGTCCAAAGATGTGCAGGTTAGGTGGATTGGCCATGCTAAATTGCTCTGTGTCCAGAAACGCCCTTCGTGTTGGGTGGGGTTACTGGGTTATGGGGGTAGGGTGGAGGTGTGGGCTTGGGTAGGGTGCTCTTTCCAAGAGTCGGTGCAGACTTGATGGGCCGAATGGTCTCCTTCTGCACTGTAAATTCTATGATTAAGAGATATATTTGCAATGGAGACAGTTAAGAGAAAGTCGCATAGATTGGTTCCTGGGATGAAAGCATTGTCCTGTGAGGTAAAGTTGAACATGTTGGCCTCTATTCTCATTAAAGTTTGTAAGGTGATAATGATCTTATTGAAATACAAGGATGTTTTATGGGATAGATATGGAGAGGATATTCCCCTCATGGGGGAATCTAGAACCAGGTGCACAGGTTCAGAATAAGGCTGAGGTAAGGAGGAAATTCTTCTTGCAGGGCATCTTGAAATTGTCAAATTCTCTATCCTAGAAATATGTGCAGGCTGTGTTAGATATTCAAGGCTTGAGTTAAGACAGATTTTTGAACTATAGGGGAGTTGAGGGTTATGTGGAACAGGCGAATGTGGAGTTGACGCCAAATCTGATCAGCCGTCATCTAATTGAATGGCAAAGCAGGCTCGAGGAGCGTATGGCCTACCCTGCTCCTGTTTCTTATATTTTATATTGGTGGCGAACAGTTTCCGCTGACAGGCTGGCCAGTAATCAAAGGATGCAGATTGAAGATAATTGGCAGCCAAAAAAAGAGAGAGGGGAAGAGAGATCTTACAATCTTTTTAAGCACCCAGTTTTTATAGTCTACAGTGCACTGCCTAACAGGATGGCGGAAACAGATTAGGTTGTAACTTCAAAAAGAAATTGGACATGAAAACAAAAGAACAAATTTGCAGTGTTATGGAGAAAGAGCAAGAAAGTGGGACCGTGTACTCTTCCGAAGATGGCGGTTATGATGGACAAAAGTGGCTAACTCCTGATAGTTCGATGATTTGCTTGTGTGAGCATTTATCTGCACAGCTATCTATGAATGTACCATTATTTTACTGGAATATTTTTAATAACTTAAAGCTTATTCTTTATTAAAACTGAATTTTCATTGTGCTCTGTAACCTGAAATGTAATTGATTTTTTTTTTTAAACTAAGGATATGTACTTCAAATACATTTGGAATAACTTTCTTCATGTACAAGTAGAAATTTGCATTGCAACAATCTTAGGAAGCCCTCCACCACATGATACCAGCATAGAAAACACCATAGAGGATAATTCCAATACTGCCAGAGAAAATATATTAATAAAACATGTAAGAACTTTTACCTTTTCTAATTGGGTATTGCATTGTTAAAGTTGGATTATAAATGTTGGTTAGTATGCTGTCGGATATACTAGTGCGTGTGTGTCTCCCGATCCGATCTTGATTTAAATAAAATTATTTGCCGCTGTTGTACTGAACACTTGTGTGTCGTGTTGAAGATTTCCTGAGCATGCTTTCTGATATGGTTTACTGTAGGATCATGTTTATACTTTGGCTCACCATTGTGAAACAAGCAATTAGACAATAAAATACAGTCTCCCTTTTTCATTTAGTTAGTGTTTGTTTCTGTTTTCTATTGTGAAAGCCCAATCGTGCTACATAGAAAATTTCAACCCCATTTCAGATCATGCATTTTTCCTGTTCAAAACCCAACAAAGTAAGTAATAGTTTACCTACCAGTATAATATTGACCCCATCACTGTCATATATTCTGTGTAACCAAAACTGTCTACTGCTTCTACCCTTTATTTTGGTACTTGGGTCTCCTATGTTGAACCATTATTCTTGTGTTATTCCCTGTGCTTATAACCACTCAGATTGTACTGTCCACGAGTTGCTCTTGGATGTTTGCTCCTCATCCTAACAGCAGTTTTATAATGTGTTTTAATTCTTTTTAAAAAAAATCAGTTTGTAGCATTGTCTGAATTACCGCTCTGCCTTTTGAATAAATGTTTTTGTGTGGGAGGGAATTTTGTCCTTTGTGATTTGATCCTTTTTAGACTATTTTTTTCACTTGTGGATAATATACCCGTGGGAAGTTTCAATTAAAACCAGAAATTATATTTTTGAATAGAAAGGTTGGAGTGTTTTAAAATGTTGGCAGACTTGACCATTTTTGTATGGAAAAAATGGGATGATTTTTTAAATTTAAAATCTGATATTTGTATTAAAACGTACAGTCGAAAATTACTTTTTTTGATTTTCGTCTTTGTTGCTAGCTTACAAACTGCTTTCAACAGACATTTCAGAGTATCTGTTGTCTCATAACAGATGAGTCTGAAATGGCATAACTGATCCATTGTCCCAAAACTCAGTAAACCCATTAAAAAAATTGTTTCAATCACTATATATTAACTCAGTTTTTTGTTATCCAGCTGTTTACGAAGTGCCGATTAATTCAGAGAATACTCAATGCATGGGAAAATAATGAAAAAGAACAGTAAGTAACTATGACTCAAGTCTGCATTGAGTTCAATCAACAGTTATAATTTTAACAATTATAATCTAAGATGTTATTTGAAGGCTGGGTAGTATGAAGGGGGGCTGGGGTTAGTCATGACTTCCTCCCTTTTGAGCTCTGGGTTTGAATTCAACCTGGACTGATGAACTGAAGATTTTTGTTTTAAGAACTTTAAGGCTGGGAAATCTCATCTAGTCTCCAGTTCAGTCAATTGCATAAAGCAGCACTTTTATAGAGAGACCATTGGGATGATTGACATCAAATATGAGACTGGTGGGTGAAAGGTGCACTTATCAGGATGAAGTAGTATAATGTAGTTGGGACATAGAAAGGGATTTACTCAGGATCTTGACTATATTGTTGCAAAATGTTTAGTTTTATGATTCATGTGCTTTAGGAGTATAACTTTGGAAATATTTAAATGCAAGTTGAATGAGAATACCTGGTGAGAAGCTGCTAAACAGACTTAAAGTTATTGCAATTCAAAGGTTGCTCTATGTTTATTTAATAAGGTCTGAATTGAAGTGAGAAAACAATACATGGATCCTGTCTTAGCTTCTTAAGAGTCTGGCAATATGGTAGTTGTCCCCTTTGGTGATAGAAAATACTCATCTGGGTTTCAGCATCAAAGGGATATTTTGAAGATAAAGTTAGAAACCTATCTGGGATATAGCAGGGTGCCACATTGCTGTGGGAGCACATTGCACAGAGGTTATTTTGACTTTTGGATCAATCTGCCATTTTCACAAAAAAGGACAGTGGTAGTTAGCAATTGGAAGCAGCTTTAAAGTGTCTTTCAGGAGCTGTAAACTAGTCACAGGGTTATCAGAAATCACGGGTGTTTTCTTATTTGAACTCACTTAAGTAAGAAAACAGTGAGGCCCATGCTTGAGTTGGGGTGTCTACCCGGATGCTGATGGAAGGACCCCAAGAAATCTCATACTTTGGAGAATACCAAGAACACCAAGGAGAATCAAACTAAATTCCTGAGAGCTGTGGTCTACCTTAGTTTGGTCCCAGGAGAAGTGAAGGGACCCTTCAGATCCTGTAAAGTATAGGGGTATTCTTGGGTAGAAATAAAAATAGAATGGAAAGTGTCCTTTTGAGATTTGGGGGTTAAAAGAATAAGTAGTTATGAAATATAATGTTTTTAGTAGTATTTGCTTTGTTTAATTTCTGTGCAGTAAATGTTTTTTGGTAAAACATGACACCTTGTGGCATAATTCTTTCAGTTAATAACGTTGTTAAAAGTTGCCGGTAACAATTTGGACAAGCTGAGTGAGTGGGCAGATGTAGTACAATGTGGATAAAGGTGAGGTTATCCACTTTGGTAGCAAACACAAGAAGGCACGTTATTATCTGAATGGCTATAAATTGAGAGAGGGGAATGTGCAACGAGACTTGGATGTCCTCGTACATCAGTCGCTGAAAGTATGTATGCAGGTGCAGCAGGCAGTCAAGAAGGCAAATTATATGTTTGCCTTCAAAGCGAGATGATTTGGGTACAGAAGTAGCGATGTCTTGTTGCAATTATACATGGCCATAGTGAGACCACACCTGGAATATTGTGTGCAGTTTTGACATCCTTATCTGGGGAAGGATGTTCTTGCTATGGAGGGAGTGCAGCAAAGGTTTACCAGACTCATTCCTGGGATGGCAGGACTGGCATATAAGGAGAGTTTGAGTTGGTTAGTATTATTTGTGCAGGACTTCAGAAGAATGAGGGGACATCTAGAAACCTATAAAATTCTAACGGTAGATGCAGGGAGCATGTTCCCGATGGTGGGGGTGCCCAGAACCAGGGGTCACAATCTGAGGTTAGACCATTTAGGACTGATATGAGGAGATTTCTTCACCCAGAGTGTGGTAAGCTTGTGGAATTTGCTTCCACAGACAAGAGTTGAGGCCAAAACATTGCTTCCAAGAACGAGTTAAATATAGCTTTTTGGGCGAAAGGGATCAAAGAATATGGGTGAGGAAGGTGGGAACAGCTATTGAGTTGGATGATCAGCCATGATCTTCATGAATGCCGGAACAGGCCCAAATGGTCCCTATTTTCTATGTTTCTAACATGCATCACATGGAATGCTAATGCTGGTTGCCAAAATTCATTATTCCCAGCACTGACATTGCTCACCTAAGAGTACAAAAATGTGTTCAAAATAAATCTACTTAAACTTTGGCTTTTTAATGCTTCCAAAATATACATAAAGCTTGATGTGATCTGTATTGACCTGTGTAGTTCCAATTCTTGGTAAAACAAGAGCATGTAAAATATGTTGTCTATTTTGCACATTTGTCAAAGTATGCAGCCATGCAAACAGCCTATTACTCTTCATAATAAAGCAACAAGATCAATGTTCTCTTAGTTTAAATGACTGAACTATGAAGTCTGTCTTAAGTCCTACCTATTATTGAATGGGAGAGGTAGAAACACTATTGATGATTGTTCCTGGTGCAGCCAAGCAATATTGTGAAGTTCTTCAAACTGATTTGAATTTCCAAACTAGGTATACTACCCTAATGCACATATTGGATCGGATTGAATTTGATTTATTGTCACATGTACCAAGGTACAGTGAAAAGTATTGTTCTGCTGACAGTCCAGACAGATCGTTCCATACATGAAAAAACATAGGACCTATGATAAATGCACAATGTAAATACATAGACACAGGCAACGGGTGAAGCGTACGGAGTGTAGTACTACTCAGTGGCAAAGATGTGTGTGGAGATCAGTTCAGTCCATACGAGGGTCATTCAGGAGTCTAGTAACAGCGGGGAAGAAGCTGTTTTTGAACCTGTTAGTGCGTGTTCTGAGACTTTTGTATCTTCTGCCTAATAGAAGAGGTTGAAAGAGAGAATAACCCAGGTGGGAAGGGTCTTTGATTATGCTGCCCGCTTTCCCAAGGGAGCGGGAGGTGTAGTCCGAGTCAATGGATGGGAGGGGTTTTGTGTGATGGACTGTGCTGTGTTCACGACTCTGTAGTTTGTTACGGTCCTGGGCTGAGCAATTGCCATACCAGGCTGCGATGCAGCCAGATAGGATGCTTTCTATGGTGCATCTGTAAAAGTTGGTAAGAGTCACTGTGGACATGCCGAATTTCCTTAGTTTCCTGAGGAAGTATAGACGTTGTTGGGCTGTTGTGCTTCCTTGGTCGTAGCGTTGACTTGAGTGGACTAGGACAGATTGGTGATGTGTACACCTAGGAATTTGAAGCTCTCAACCATCTCCACCTCGCCGCCATTGATGCAGGCAGGAGTGTGTGCGATACTCCGCTTCCTGAAGTCAATGGCTAGCTCTTTAGTTTTGCTGACATTGGGGGAGAGATTATTGTCATTAAACCATACCACTAGGTTCTCTATCTCCCTCCTGTACTCTGATTCATCGTTGTTTGAGATCCGCCCCACTACGGTCATGTCATCAGCAAACTTATAGATGGCGTTGGAGCCAAATTTTGCCCCACATTTGGGTGTGTGGAGAGGGAGTATAGGGGGCTAAGAACACAGCCTTTCGGTGCCCTGTTATTGAGTACTCTCGTGGAAGATGTGTTGTTTATCCCTATTGATTGTGGTCTATGGGTCAGGAAGTCGAGGATCCAGTTGCAGAGGGGGGAGCCTAGTCCTAGGTTTTGGAGTTTTGATATGACCTTGGCTGGGATTATGGTGTTGAAGGCAGAGCTGTAGTCAAGAATAGGAGTCTGATGTAGGAGTCCTTGTTGTCGAGATATTTTTTGGTTTTGAGTAGTTGCAGGGTTTGATGCTATTCTTACTTCTAGAATAGTGAGAAGTTTTACAACAAATATAACTGGCCATATTTTCCATCTTAGTAAACTTCAGTATATTTTCAGGCTGGAAGCTGGCAAAATGTTGATCCTGGATTGTGCGCGCCTATTATCTTTTGCTTCTGCAGATCATCATGTTACTTTTGCTGTCTAAAGCATTTTGGATTAATACATTTTGTGTTTGTGTTACAATAGTTCTAAAAATTGTGAGCTGTATGCTGTATTGGGGACAAATATTCGTTTTCCAAGTTGTAGCTTTGAGCTATTTGTGTTGCTAACTCAGTGGTTACACTCTGATGTAAAATTCAGGTTAAATTTCTAGTTTTGTTTATCCTCGGCTTTCAATTGTTGCTCTCAATTTCCTGGTACTTTTTTTTTAGATGCTGTTCTACTTTAGAGGCTGAAACTGTTAAAGTTACAGTCACAAATATAGATTAGGGTTATTCAGTTTCAGAACTGAAAGAGTATCTTCCAGGAGCTGTAAACCAATCGTAAGTTTACTTGTAAGACAACTGCCTGGAGTTGTTGGAAATTTTAAAGCGTAAATAACTTTTGAAGTTGTAGGCTTCTTTCATAACGTGACTGACTCGTTTACATGGCTTATTGTTAACCATATGCTGCATTTTAAAATGTTCAAGTTTTCAGAACTACTTCCTGGTTCTACATCCCCAAGTTTCAGATGAAGCTGTATAGTGTGACTCCGATCTTACAAAACTAGTTGAACTTTGGTTAGTAAAAATTTGCAAATGCTGAAATAATGTCCTTGCCTCTACTCAAATAGTCACCCAGTTACATTTTGGCCTACTTTTTTGCTGCAGCTATATTTAGATGAACAGTTGCATCATCAAATAATAACGAGTATTATTATTAAAATACAATTCCATTCCAGTAAGGTCATTGCTGTATGATAAAAACAAAATACTGCGGAGGCTGGAAATCTGTAATATTAGAAAATGCTGGAAAAACTCAGTGGTCTGTCAATATCTGTGGAGAAAGAAGCAGAGGTAATGGACAAAATTCTCCCATTTTGAGATTGTGCTTTGGCAGGTGCAGGAACGTGTGGAGTGTTTCCCACTGTGGCGGCTAGCAGGAAAACATGCCACATCTTTCAGCCCTGACCTCATTGATAATTTTTATCAGTGTCACAAGTAGGCTTACATTGACACATTAACATACTGAAGTTAGTGGGAAAATCCCCTAGTCGCCACACTCCAGCGCTTGTTCGGGTACTCTGGGAGAATTCAGGATGTCCAATTCACCTAACAAGCGGGTCTTTTGGGACTTGTGGGAGGAAACTGGAGCACCGGCAGGAAACCCACACAGACATGGGGCAAATGTGCAGACTCCATACAGACAGTGACCCAAGCCGGGAATCGAACCAGTGTCCCTGGTGCTGTGAAGCAACAGTGCTAACCACTGTGCTACCGTGCCGCACCTGAGTGGTTCATGCCACATTCAGTGGTGGGGCAGGTCTGGGTGGTGCGTAGTCTGCTGTTGTGTCCGGACGCAATATTGAAAAGGCTTCCAAAATCACTGACCCAATGTTGAAGATAGAAGGTGGACCTCCTGAAAATCAAGATAAATATCTGGGAGCACTCTTGAGATCAGAAGATGGACCTCCTGCGAACAAAGATGGATCACCTGGAACATTCTGAGACTCGAATATTGACTTCCTCCAGAACACGAAATCTGGTAGGTCCACGTGCAGATGCACCCCCAGCCCACTGCTGTGGTGTCCAAGGTCCAGGATTGCAGGTGGCTTCCATCCTGAACTCTGGAAGCAGCCCCAAACATTGTTCAGGTGAGTCTTGACACGTGCACTGCAGGTTGTTCTGAATGTGTTTCATACCAGTGTATTTTCCTGCCGACACCTTGAAGAATCTGACGTGGGGGATTTGGTCTTCGTTTGCATCCTATTAACTGTCTTTCTCACCACAAATGCTGCCAGACCTGAGTTTTTCAAGCTTTTTCTGTTTTCGTTGCTATTTGAGTTTTGGCTGAGTGAGGAAAGGCACATTGAAACAGAATTTGTAATTTAGTTGCATTAGGTCAGTTTTTATATTCAAGACCTCAAATAAGTCTTCTGTAGAAACAACAGCCTGATCATTCAACTGTGATGTGAGGAAAGACTGGAAAGATTATCTTGTTCAGCCTCGAAAGGAGCTGACTGAAAGAGAATCAAAGAAGTATGCAAAATAGCAAATAATATTGAGAAGGTAAACTTAAACCAAAATACTAGTGCCAAAGAGCTAATGTCAGGAAGTTCTTCACACAAAAGAATAGATGGACCTCTCTGAATGAAAGTAATGACAAAAACCTTGGAAACATTTGAAAAGCAGCATATGATTGAGTTTTGAAGTGTATTGCATTTTTCTCTGGGTTGGTGAGCTAGGATTGTATTCTTCATTTGTATCTAACTATTAATATTGTGAAAACTCATTTTCTGGACATTTTCTAGATTATTGATAGTTTATCCAGGCCAAGTGATAAGGAGATGTGATGTTGTTCACTGTTGACTAATCATCTAACTGCTTTACTTTAGATTACTGTTTTCATATCTTCTACTGCTACAACAAAATTAAAAGTATCCAGTTGTGTCTCGGTAATGATCTGAAATGTCAGCCTTCATCAGTTAGAGTAACTATATCATGGCCATTTATTTTTCCCTTTTGTACTTGTACCAAGTAAACTGCAATCTCCAGAATATTGCAGATTAATGTACAAAAAAGCAGATGAACCTTCAACCCCAGGTAGCAATGGTATACATTTTAAATTGAACCCTGATCTTTTTGAAGAGAGGGCATTAATAAAGTAGGTAGTTCCTATTACTTTTCTGTCTGATTATTGAATCAAATTGCACTTCGAAGATTGTCCCCTGAACATTCTTGAAAATATTGTATGATGTCTTTCTGCCAATCTGCATAAAATAGGCAACTTGATTTTTTTTCTAAGAACATTGCTTGAAATATTATCTATCCCTCCCTCCCTTAGACCATCTTAGTTTGGAATAAATGAAGGAGAACCTTGTGTAATGGATGAAGTTGGGTTGTTGTTTTTCAGATCAGCAGGTGGAAGACGGAGAGGTTACATGGGTCATTTAACACGGATAGCTAATGCTGTTGTGCACAATGCTGAAAAAGGGCCAAACAGTGTGCTAATGAATCAGCTGCTTAAAGGTACAATGTTTTACATATTTGTTTGGTTTCAGTACAACCACTACTCATCCAATACTAATTCTCTGAAAACACAATTTTAATTGGACATTTTAGAATACTGAAATGAATTGAACTTTTGCATGGTGTTAAGAATTGGGAAAATTAAGATTTTAAAAAAATGAAATTGGAATAAAATATAAAGGGGAATTGGTGAGGGGAGCTGTCTGAAGGGATGTTTTGATATGTAAATGAACATACCAGTGAGAAAAGCAAGTGTTTACCCTAGATGACTAGGGAGAACAATGGGGTGGAGAAGAGGTGACTTCATAGTGCACAGATAAAGGGCTAAAAGCCAGGTCCACAGAGTGGATAACATCAAAGGGAAAGAATGATATATCCATAGCACATTAGCTGGAGAAAGAGATATATTAGCAGCAGCTACCATCAGTCACATCCAACTGTAGAAAACAGTTTACCCTGGAAACAAGTGATCCCGAAAAGGGCCCTGGTTATCATCCCAAACTCGAATCGAGAAGATTACCCTTTCGCTGAAACCAAAGATGGGTTTTCTTAAATGTGGGCATATAACCTGTGTGCAGTGATCATCTGCTAGAATGAGCTCATAGAGTTATATAATATTGGATCTTGTTTAGAAACAAGGGGCGTCTGAGTTCAGGAAACATAGGTAGTTATGAACCAAGGGGTAACTTCATGTAATACTGTGTGTGTGTGTGTGTGTAACCATCGTGTAGTTAAATGTACTGTTGCAGTGTATTAGAATCCTTGTGTGTTTTTCTTTGAAGTCAATAAATATTGTTATGGGCCAGGGTTTAGAGAACCCCAAAGTGTATCGTGGTGTTCACCTGACCCACAACTGTTTACAGATTGTGGTATGGGGAGCACACGGCCCACTCTACAGGTGTGGTACAGCAGAAATGGAGAAGTATTTTTAAAGCAAAACAGTGTTTATGCTATGAACTCTAGTTAACCTTTTTAAAACATACAGTGCACATCTTGGCAACCATTAATTCAAATACACCCCCAAAGCCTACAACACTTAAGTAATCCTTTAAGCTTTCCTTTTCACATCCATAAGACATAAAAACATCTTTTTACAAAAAGTCATCAGGCTTAACTTCAGCACTGAGAACAGTTGCCACATTGAAATCAGCAAATGGTCACTCAAGCTTGCAGAGATTCACATACATCATGCTGTGATTGCAGCTTCTCCAAAACTAAAATGAAACCAAACCCACCCTGTTTCCCTTTACGTCTGCCAATATTAACTGACTGTTGTGTTTCATAGCCATTTTCTGAAGTTCAACCCTCTCTTTTTCCCTTTCCCCTCTATCTCTTTCTTTCTTCTCCTTTTCTTTTTCCCTGATCTGTATCTCCCTTTCTCTTTTCTCTCTCTGCATATTCAAACTGCTTTAATTCTTTTTCATGTTCAAGTTGCTTAATCTGCAACTGGATCTTTTGCCATTTCTAATGAGTCAGACTGTATCTCAGGCAACTTTAAATGCTTAGCCACCGCTATACTTACCTCATCTTTTCACATTTTGTCAGGTAATGTTAACTGCAATGTTTTTGCCAAATCTAACAGTCTGCTTTTAATCTCTGTCCGTAAGGTACTGCGTGTGACCGTCTCCCCCCCAAAAAAAACTTCAGAGTATCTGAAAGAGCCATAGTTCACAACACACTTCCTACTTAAACTAAAGTACCACACTTGAAAAGCAACCACAATGTGCTCACCCCTCACTGTCTTTAAGTTCACTAAACCAATCCAATAGATAGACTTTTGTCCCGGACGAGCCACCATTTTGTTATGGGCCAGTGTTTAGAGAACCCCAAAGTGTATCATGGAGTTCACCTGACCTACAACTTTGAATAGATTGTGGTATGGGGAGCACACGGCCCAATCTGCAGGTGTGGTACAGCAGAAATGAAAAAGTACTTTTTAAAGCAAAACAATGTTTATTCTATGAACTCAAGTTAACCTTTTTAAAATATACAGTGAACATCTTATCAACCATTAATTCAAATACAACCCTCAAAGACTACAACACCAAGTAATCCTTTAAGCTTTCCTTTTAACATCCATAAGACTTAAAAAACCCTTTTTACAGAAAGACATCAGGCTTAACTTCACTACTGAGAACAACTGCCACATTGAAATCAGCAAATGGACACTCGTAAGCTTGCAGAGATTCACACACATCCTGCTGTGATTACAGCTTCTCAAAACTAAAATGAAACCAAACCCACCCTGCAGCAAAAAGCCTAAAGCGAAAGTAAAATGCTGACACAGCCCAGCTCCACCCACTCTCTGACATCGCTGCAGTAATAAACACCCATTTCTTAAAGGTATTCTCACTACAGATATTTATACTACACACCCATTTATAAACAGCCATTTCTTAAAGGTACACTCACATGACAATATTCTTTATTAATCGAT
This sequence comes from Scyliorhinus torazame, assembly GCF_047496885.1. Taxonomy (NCBI): domain Eukaryota; kingdom Metazoa; phylum Chordata; class Chondrichthyes; order Carcharhiniformes; family Scyliorhinidae; genus Scyliorhinus; species Scyliorhinus torazame. The sequence continues at coordinate 230,591,219 of NC_092716.1, forward strand.
TATAAAATGATTGGACTGTCCTCCCTGATTTGCATATTTTTTCTCGCAGTATAACAAATTGAGAATATACACCACTAAGAACTGGTGTTCCAAGTTACTCTTCTGGGTTTTGGAATACCCTCACATTTAACATCAAAGAACCGTTCAGCACAGAAACAGGCCCTTCAGCCCTCCAACCCTGCGCCAATCAATGGGGTTCTTAGTGGAAATTTAAATTCCCTGTCCATTCCTTTTGAGAAGGGTGGAGAGAAAAATTGAGCTGTCTTGAACTGCATGATGTATTGCTTGGGTTCTGTCCTTTTCCCCGTAAACAACTTGACAACAGAGTCCATAAGCAGGCTGTGTCAATTATGATCTGAAAGCTGTGGCTTTTTGGTCACTGATGCATTGACTTAATTTAGCCCAGCACTGCCAAATTCTAATTGAGGTTTCCTGGTGAATATATTTATGACCTAGCACATCACTCTTTATGTGTTCCAAACTTGCATTAGAATGACTAACCTGATGAAGTTTATTCACAGTTAACAATTATTCACAGAAATGAAAGTGAATACAGACAAAATGCTAAATAATGAAATGCTGACCAAATGTGCAGAAAATACTCTACAAAGGGTTAACTGTACATTTTAAAAATGCTGCTTTATCTTTTTAGTTTTTGATCCCATAAGTAAGATCATTTCTTAAGATTGCATGTAGACAAAATTTGGATGTCTGCACACCTTGATAAACAGGAGAAGTGATACTTAAAATACTTTAAAAATGATACTTAAAATTCCATTTTTCTTTGCTACTTGTCCACCAAACTATTTCTGTAGGGCAGTGTTTGGAAATAACATGTTAACATTTTTGTTATATTTCCTTTTAAATAAATGATTTTTGGTTGAACTGATTATGTGGCAGTTGGCATTTATTCCACATCTAAACTTTTATGCCTCCATGAATGATCCAGATAATGGATTTAAAACAAAACAATGCTTCCAATACTATTTACGTTTTCAGGTCTCAGTGAGGACTACAGGGAAAAATGGGAGACATTCACTACCGGTTCATTGGCAGAAACCAATAAGAAGAATACGATAGATCTGGTAGGTATCGGAAAACAAATGCGGATAGTGACGGATAGATTAAGAGGGTATAGAAATTTGAAGCACTTTGAATAAACATGTAGCTGTGGTATTGCAGAGATGAAAGTGGGCAATCTTTTGATGAAGGTAACCAAGTTGGAAGCTCAGCAGGGTCAGTGAGAGACTTGAGCACCCAGAACGTTGGCTATAGCATGAGAGAGTGTCACAGGATTGAAGATGATGACTTCATGTTTAACAGTACGATTTCAATTAAAATTATGGTTCAGGGATGTTGTAATAGATATGGTTACATGTATATTGAAATTATAATCCGGAAGTTGACCATCATGAATAGATTAACATCAGCTAATTAAACTTGGCTGTTATTCCAAATGGGGTTCCCATGCTTTGAATTGAGAATGGATTTATAAGTCTCCTGCAAATATGAAGGTATCTTCAAATTTTTCTGAATGGTCAGTTGGCCATTATGCAGTTGTTAGAACTGGTCTCTTGTTTGTCTTGTTTTTGCATAAAAGGCAAACTTTCACTGTAAAGTGAGATTATAGTTTACAGTTTTGAAATATGGAGAAGCACTTGAGAGAATTGTGTTCACCTGAGCTAACTTTTATAAAATAATATTTTTTTCTGGTGGTATGGAGGTGGTTTAAGGGGAAAGGTGAAAAATTGCATGCTTTGCTGTATATACTTTGAGTATTGAACTTGAAAAAACTTTGGGATTAAGTTGTAAACTATTTTTTTAATACAGTGCAATTGTGTAATTATCGCATGAAGATGTTAACAAAAGATGAGATTGTAGTGGAATCACTTTATTCTGTAAATTATATTCCAGGTTAGCGCACACAATATACATTCATCAAGTGATGATGAAGTTGATTTTAAAGAACCGGGATTTGCTCCAGACTCAGGATTACAGCAAGTAAGTATTTTCTTTACTGAGTGATCACGCAATTCTTCTTCGCTTGAATCAGGCAAAAGTACCTGGTTCGCATGAGTATAAGTATAAATGAAAAATCTTCCAAACATGTTAAGTATTTAAGCTACAACTCAATTCTTTATATGATAAATTTTTCATTGCTAATTAACTGCATCACTTGCTCAAGAACTTTCATTTAAGGTTGCAAAATATTCTCTGCTCTTATCACTTGAAAACAAAGTAGAATCAAAATAGATTGAGTTATCAGAGCCGTGATTGCTTATTATGTTCCGAGTTATGCATATGATTTTTCAGTTGGGGGTATTTTTCATATGAAACTCCCAGTTTTGGGAGATGTGTAAAAACAATGCCCCTTCAATTGAAAATGACTTTAATTCTTGGAGATTGAGATCAAAGATTATGACCAAGTGAAATGAAATAAAATCATCTGGGGGCTAGTTGTGGGGAATATAAATACCATAAGATCTTGTAAAGAACAAACTGCTGGAAAAATTGGCAAGTCCACTGATTAGTTTTTATTGTTACTGTGGAAAGCATAATATCATTGATTTCACTGAGTGTCTACACATAACAATGTTCACTTGATTTCAATTAACAAGCAATTGCTGTATTTTTAAAAATAAGAAATACTTAAGAGAACTCAAACTTGATCAAAAGTTGTTTTACAAAATAAATGTGGCTGTAAATATTGAGAATATCAAATTTTAAATACTCAGCAGCTTAGTTGATATGGAACACTTGATAAACTGGATATTTTCACAATGGGAAGGGGAATGGTGTGTAGAATTGAAGTAGTTTAATGCATGCATGGATGAATTGATACAGTAAAGAAGCACCTTAACTGGGGCATTGTTGCCAGTTTGGCCCAGCAAGGAAGCCATGACTCTTCATCCCCTGCTCGGGCCTCAAGTTCAAACTGCAGTTGGACTTTGTTGCCATCATTGGAACCTAATCTATGAACTTGGAGAAGGATAACGTAGCATTCAGCAGGTGTCCCTCTCATACTTCAAAGAGCAGCTTTAAGAAGAAAGAAAGAATTGCATTTAATGTTGTGCTTTTCATGACCACCGGGTGTCTCAAAGTGCTTTACAACGATTAATACAGGAAATGTGGCAGCCAATTTGCACATTACTGTGATAATTATCAAGTAATTTTTTTTGTGATGCTGATTGAGGGATAAATATTGGCCAGGACACTGGGGTAACTCCCCTGTTCTTTTTCAAAATAGTGCCATGGGATCTTTTACATCCACCCAAGCAGTCAGATGGGGCCTTGATTTAACGTCTCATCCGAAAGATAGTACCTCCGACAGTGCAACACTCCATCAGTACTGCACTGGAATGTGAGGAGATTTTTGTGCTCAAGTCCTTGAGTGGGACTTGAACCTGGAACCTTTGACTCAGCTGTAAGAATGATACCAACTGAGCCATGGCTGATATCAGTTACAACTCAAGAGAAGGCAGCAGATGGAAGGATGTAAGTTGCTGTAGGCATTTTAACTGACTACCGACTGTCAAGCGAGCAGGTTTCAAATCGACCTTAATGGATTTAATCTCCTTTGCCCAGTCTGAAAACCGCATAAATGTTCAAGAAAGACTTGCATTTACATGGAGCCTTTCAGAACCTCAGGACGTCCAAAAGCACTTGAATTAAGTACAGTTTAAAGTTTAGTCATTGCTATAATGTAGGAAATATGGCTGCCGATTTCTGAACAGCAAGATCCTACAAACAGTAATGAGAGAAATTATTAAATGTTCAGTTTAGGTGTTGGTTGAGAGAAAGATATTGGCCACGACATCCATGAATATTTCTTGTATCAACATCAAAATAGTGCCATGGGATCTTTTGCATTCACCTGAGAAGGGCCTTAGGTCAACTTCTCACCCAGAACATGAGCATAAGAACTAGGAACAGGAGTAGGTAATTCAGTCCCTCTAATCTGCTCCATTATTCAATACAGTCATGGCTGATCTCATCTCGGCCTCAACTCCACTTTTCTGCCCATTCTCCATAAACCTTCAACCCATTACTGATCAAAAATCTGTTCTATGTTCTATCTCCTCAAATTTTCTCAATGTCCTGGCATTTATCACACTCCTGAGTTAGTGAATTCCACAGATTCGTGACCCTTTTGAGAGAAGTAATTTCTGATCTCTGTTTTAAATCTGCTCCCCCTCATCCTAAAGCGATAATCCCTTGTTCTAGATTGTCCCACAAGAGCAAGCATCCGCTCTATGTCTACTTTGTCAATACCTTTTATCATATATACCATAATTAGATCTCTTATTCTTCTGAACTCGAGAGAGTATAGGCCTAAACTGTTCAATCTCTCTCTTCATATGACAAACCACTCTCTGGAATCAATCTAGTGAATCTCCTCTTAACTGCTTCCAATGCAACTACATCCCTCCTCACATAAGGGGACCAAACTGTTCACAGTACTCGAATGTGCGGTCTCACCAATGTAGCAGCAACACTTCCCTAATTTTATACACTCTTCCTTTACCTATAAAGGCCAAAGTTCCATTTGCCTTACTGCCTGCTGCACCTGCATGCTAGTTTTCTGCATTTCATGCACGAGAACACCCATATACCTCTGCACCAAAGCATTCTGAAGTTTCTCTCCATTTTTCAGACCAAAATGGATAACCTCATACTTATCCACATTGAACTCCATCTGCCACATTTTGGCCCACTCACATTATATCTATTTGTAAATTTCTTATTTCCTCATTGCAACTTACTACCCCAGCTATTTTAATGTCATCTGCAAATTTGGCTATAGCACCTTCTGTCCCTGCAACCAATTCATTAATATATATTGTAAATAGTTGGGGCCTGAGGACCAAGCCCTGTGGCACACCAGTTGTTATATCTTGCCAGTATTTGAACTCACTTCCCCTCGGTAACTCAAACCTCTCTCGGATTTCCTTCAGCCTGCCAGCATTTGAACTCACTTCCCCTCGGTAACTCAAACCTCTCTCGCATTTCCTTCAGCCGTTCAAAATTACCCTCTACAAACAGGTCTCTTACCTGTTCTATTCCTTCCTCCTTCCACCTCACATACATCCCATCCATTCCCGCCCCCGGTGCATACCTTTGGTTCCCACATAATGGGGTCAATACAGACATGTGTCTTAATTTAAAGTGCTTCCTCAACTGATTCAAATCCTAACGGAAGGCTGCTCACATGTTTTCCCGGGGGAAATGGCAAGGGGGGGCGTCGCCAGGGCCCTAAAACACATCCCCCTCTATCCCGACTCCCACCACCACCATGTCCCCTTCTCAGCATTCGCTGCCTAATAATATTTCAACAGGTTTCCCCCCACACACACACATTCATCTTTATTACCTGTAGCCTCCCCACCAATGTCAAATGCAGGGTTTCTCATCTTTTCAAATCTCCCCCCCCCCCCCCCCCCCCAACCCCCTCTACCACACCGTCCGATTCCACTTGTGCATAGTAGCCCTTGCACCACCTGAATCCATAGATACTAAAATCTAACACTAGCCACCTTAAACGGCAAGGCCCCCAAGTTCGCCCTGAGCGTTCACTGAGAAGATTCACTTATCCAACATTCATTTTATACCCAGAAAAAGCCCCAAATTCCCCCAACGATACTCTCAATACTTTCCAATAGATTCAGCACTTCCAACAATAAATCATCGATGTATAAAGGCACCCTGTGCTCTCTACCCACCCTAACAATCTCCTGCCACTCATTTGAAGCTCAGAGTGCAATCGCCAATGCGAACAGTAATGACAACAACAGGCATCCCTGCCTTGTCCCCCTATACAGTCCAAAATGCCCCAAATTTGTCTCTTTCTTTCTCACATCTCCATAGGGGATGCGTACAATAGCCGTATCCAAGCTACGAACTGTGCCTCAATCCTCCCAAGGGTCTCAAACAGGTACCGCCATTCCACCTGATCAAAGGCTTTCTCCACAATCATCGATATGATCACCTCAAGAACTCCTGCAGTCTATTGGATCCTTGTCCTTTTTCCGGATCAGCAAAATAGACGCTTGTGCCGGTGTAGCCGGCAACCTCCCCCTCTTCACCACCTCATTAGACATGCTGTAAAGGTGTGGGGCCAACTCCACTGAAAACTGGTTATAAAATTCCGCCAGAAAACCATCCGGCCCTGGCGCCTTTCCACACACACCATTCGCTCCTGTTGTAATCCCAGTTGCTCCTCTAACGCCTGCCGCTTCCCCTCCTCCACCTCTGCGACACAAACCCATCCAAAAACCGGCTGATATCTGCCACTCGCGCTCTCTCTCTCTCTTTCTTTCTTTCTTTCTTTCTCTCCCCCCCCCCCCCCCCCCCCCCCCCCACCAACCATCATCACCTTTCCCTTGTCGCTGCCCCAGTTGATGGGCAAGTAGGCGACTAGCCTTCTCTCCGTATTCATACTACACCCCAATTAGCCAGCATAGCTTACCCACCGTCTTCCCCGTTGTCAATCTGCCTCCCTTTTTGAATAAGGGTGTAATTTTTCCAATTATCTCTCTTATCTTTATTATTCTCTTTTATCTACATACATGCTTTTGCTATTTTTAAAATATTTTGTGCTAGTTTCATTCATAAATTACCGTTGCTGTTTTTATAACTTTTTTTTAGTAATCCTTTGTTGATCTTTACAAGTTTTCCAATCTTCCAGCCTGCCACTGGCTTTTGCAATATGGTATGCCTTCGTTTTTATGTTTGTTATCTTTAACTTCCTTGCTGAGCCATGGATGCCCTCCGCTTACAGTCCGTCTTTCTTGCTGGAATATATTTTGGTTGGGAGGAATTGAATATCATAGAATTTACAGTGCAGAAGGAGGCCATTTGGCCCATCGAGTCTGCACCGGCTCTTGGAAAGAGCACCCTACCCAAGGTGCACACCTCCACCCTATCCCCATAACCCAGTAACCCCATCCAACACTAAGGGCAATTTTGGACACTAAGGGCAATTTAGCATGGCCAATCCACCTAACCGCAACATCGAGGGCCGAAGGGCCTGTACTGCGCTGTAATGTTCTATGTAACCGGCACATCTTTGGACTGTGGGAGGAAACGGAGCACCCGGAGGAAACCCACGCACATACGGAGAGAATGTGCAGACTCCGCACAGACAGTGACCCAAGCCGGGAATTGAACCTGGGACCCTGGAGCTGTGAAGCAATTGTGCTAACCACAATGCTACCGTGCTGCCCTCTAACAACTGCCACTGCCCAACGACAGTCCTACCTTTTAGTCTTCCTGCCCAGTCCGCTAGAGCAAAATCCTCATGCCCACGTAACTACCTTTGTTTAACTTCAGAACGGTAGTGTGGGGCTCCAGTTTCTCGCCCTCAAACTGAATTTATTCTATCATGCTATGATCACTTTTCCCAAGAGAATCCCTAACTGTAATCACTCTTCCCCAGAGGATCCTTAACCACAAGGCCATTAATTAATCCCTTCCCATTATGCAATGCCAAATCCAGAAAACCAGCTCAGTGGTTAGTTCCAAAACATATTGCTCCAAGAAGTAGTTTCTAATACATTAAATGAACTATCCCTCGAGGCTACCCTTGCCAATTTGATTAATCCAGTCCATATGCATATTAAAAACACCCACGATTATTGTCACACCTTTCTTACAGGCCCCCAGGGCTTCCAGGTTTATACTGTGCGCCACTGTGAAACTACTGTTTGGCACCTATAGATTACTCCCACGAGGGACTTCTTTCCTTTGCTGTTTCTTATTTCTACCCAATCTGATTCAACAATTTGATCTGCAGTGCCTGTATCATTTCTCACTACAGCTCTGATCCATTTATTAGCAAAACTATACCATCTCCTTTTCTTTTTTGGCTATCCTTCTGAAATACTGAGTACCCTTGGACACTTCCAGACCTGGTCTCCTTGTAACCATGTCTCGGAATCGCCAATAAATCATATCTCTCGGGTGAAGACTGTCTCATTGGAACAACTCCCTCCTTCCCTAGTACTGGCACCAATGTCTCATGAATTCAAACCCATTTCTCCCATTCTAACCTTTGAACCACGCATTTACCTCTTTAATCTTATTGACCCTGTGCCAATTAGCTTGTGGCTCAGGTAGTAACCCGGTGATTATTACCTTTTTGGTTCTGCTTTTTAATTTAGCCCCTAGCTGTTCATATTCCCTCAGCAGAACCTCTACCATGTTCTCACTATGTCATTGGTTCCCATGTGGACCACGTCAACTGGATATTTCCCTTCCCACTCCCAAGTTCCTCTAGCCCAGATGAGGTATCCCGAACCCTGGCACCAGGTAGGCAACACCATCTTCGGGACTATCGATCCTGGTCACTGAGCAGTGTCTATGCCCCTAACTAAACTAGCCCCAATTGCAAAGGCATGCATTCAAGCCTGGGTATCATGCGCAGACATGCATGATGTACAGCTGGTGATCGAACACCATCTGCACATTCAGGTAGTGGATGTCCTTCCTGTTAATGAAAGTCACTCCCTGTCGAGCTGGTGCTTTGAGGGCGACATGCGTGCCATCAATAAACCCGTGGACCTGTGACATGTCAGTGATGGCACTAAATTCTGTGGCACTGACATTCTGGTGGGCCTGGTCCAGATTAAAGTTAATGTACATAGATGCCCGGGCCCATGGGGCATCTGTGACATCTCTTATGCACATGTGCAAGAATGTTTGCAAAATCTTGCATTGGTCCCCTCTCGAGTCCTGGAACGAGTCAGAGGCAGAGAAGTTTAGGGCAGCCGTCAACTTGACAGCCACCTGGAGCGGGTGTCTTCCCCCTTAGCCTTGTAATGCTAGGTGCTTTGCTTATTTCCCTCTGTGCGGTCCCAATGTCTCAGAGGTGGCCAGATTAACACAATCAGTTCTCTTAAAAATTTAAAGGCAAAGACACAAATATCTGTAAGAGAAAGCTGTCACTTCATTCACCTCATCTATACTTTCCTTTCACTAGAATTTATGAATTCTTTTAAACTACACTTTCAGGAGTTCTAGAGAATCTTTGCAGTCTAATAACATTTCTTATATCTTTAAAACTGAAATCAAACATTTCTGTTTGATTCCAGGCATTAACAAATTTGCTTGTTCTTTCCATAAGATATAGGAGCAGTGGGGAGGCTGTGGTGGAATGGTATTATCGTTGGACTAGTAATCCAGAGACCCAGAGTCATGTTCTGGGGATCTGGGTTCAAATCCCGCCATGGCAGGTGGTGAAATTTGAATTCAATGAAAATCTGTAATTAAACAGTCTAAAACCATTGCAGATTGTTATAAAAACCCACCTGGTTCACTAGGGCAGCATGGTAACACAGTGGTTAGAACTGTTGCTTCATAGTGCAGGGTCCCAGGTTCCATTCCCAGCTTGGGTCACTCTGCGGAGCCTGCACGTTCTCCCCGTGTCTGCGTGGGTTTCCTCCGGGTACTTCTGTTTCCTCCCACAAGTCCCGAAAGACATATTGTTAGGTAATTTGGACATTCTGAATTCTCCTTCAGTGTACCCGAACAAACGCCGGAATGTGGCGACGAGAGGCTTTTCACAGTAACTTCATTGCAGCGTTAATGTATGCCTACTTGTGACAATAAAGATTATTATTAATAATTTCCTTCGGGAAGGAAATTTGTTGTCCGTCCTTGAATTGGCCACGTGACTCCAGATCCACAGCAATGTGGTTGACTCTTAAATGCCCTCAAGATGGGCAATAAATGCTGGCCCAGCCAGCAAAGCCCACATCCCATGAACGAATACGGACCAAGAGCTGGAAGGTGGAATTAGACAGAATAGTTCTTTCTTAGAACATACCCTAGGAACAGGAGTAGACAGTTTAGCCCTTGAGCCTGATTCACCATTCAATACGATCATGGCCTCTACTCCACCATCGTGCTCGTTCTCCCTTGCCCTTCAGCCCATTACTAATTAAAAATCTGTCTAACTCCTTCTTAAATTTGCTCACTGTCCCAGCATCCACCGCACTCTAGCGTAACGAATTCCACAGATTCACGACCCTTCTCCTCATCTGTTTTAAAACTGCGACCCTTTATTCTGAGACTACGACCTCTCATTCTAGAATGCCCCACAAGAGGAAGCATCTGCTCCACGCCTACTTTATCCATATCTTTTATCATCTTGCCTCAGTGCTTCTGAACTCTAGAGTGTATAGGCCTAAACTGCTCAATCTCTCTTCATCAGACAAACCCCTCATCTCTGGAATCAATCTAGTGAACCTCCTCTGAATTGCCTCCAATGCCACTTTCTCCCTGTGTCTGCGTGGGTTTCCTCCAGGAGCTCCGGTTTCCTCCCACAAGTCCCGAAAAACGTGCTGTTAGGTGAATTGGACATTCTGTATTCTCCCTCTGTGTACTCGAACAGGCACCGGAATGTGGCAACTAGGGGCTTTTCACAATAGTTTCATTGCAGTGTTAATGTAAGCCTACTTGTGACAATAAATATTATTATTATTATCTGTCATCAAATAAGGGGACAAAATTATGCACAATACTCCAGGTGTTGTCTCACATTCTAAAGTTGCAACAACACTTCCTTACTTAATTACTCTCTTCCTTAGATATAAATGCAAAATTCCATTTGCTTCCTTTATTACCTGCTGTACCTGTATGCTAGTTTTCTGCAACTCATGCACGAGAAAACCCAGATCCTTCTGCACCGGAGCATCCTGAAGTCTCTCCCTATTTGGATAATAAATTGACGTTCTATTTTTCCGACCAAAATGGATGACCTTACTTATCCACGTTAAATCCCATTGTCACATTTTGGCCCACTCACCTAACCTATCTAATATCTATTTGTATGGTTCTTATTTCCTCATTGCAACTTACTGTTCCACCTATTCTAGCGCCATCTTCAAATTTGGCTATAGAACCTTCTACTCTGTATCCAAGTTGTTGATATAGATTGTAAATAGTTAGGAACCCTGTGGCACTCCACTAATTACATCTTGCAAACCAGAAAAAGACCCATTTATCCCGACACTCTGTCTTCTGCCCCTTAAAAATCAGGTAAATTCCATTTTAAATACTGAAATAACATCTCATGTTCAGATATTTATTAATTCCAGTTTCAAAAACAGGCTTGGTGGTTTGTTGAAAAGTAAAAGCTTTTATTCTGTGCTTTAATTCTCAAAACCGTTGGCTTAATTCGTAGCTGGAAACCATCATCACCTGTTTTTTTTTAAACTACCCACGAACAATCCATCTGGCTCTGGCCAAGAGCCCAATAAGTTAATATGTCAAATTGTAGGTTACATTAAAATCAAAATCTGTGTGGAATTTCTTTGATCAACTGTTGAAAGAGTTAACTTTGCTGAAGAACGTAAAGGGTGGGCAGAGAAAAGTTGACACGTCACTTTACGTAATTTAGCTAACTTTACTATTTTCTTAAATTTTGCTCAAATTTCATCTCTTCAATTTCCAAGTTTTGCTACTTAATCAAAGTTGAAAGAAATTATTTGTGAAATGCCTGTTAACTGAATCTCAACAAATTGTGTTGAACACAACTGTTTTGGAAAATTTAAATTGGATTGCTGCCAAACTGCAACATTATCTTCTATTTTGGGAACAAATTGACTTTGCAATTCTAAATTTGTACAGATTAATCTCAAACTCAATCCTTTTAAATTCCGGCACATTTTGAATTTCTTTTCAACAGAAACTTGCAACAGTTCAAATTAAATGAATTTTAGTTCCCTTTCCAAAATAATTCTCACTTGAGGACAGCACCCTGCTTCAACAATGACTTAAATTGAATGTACGGTATTCCTTCAACTGGGTAAATTAACTCTTGAGTAAAGGTTGTGGGTGATGATTCTCTTATCGTAGACACTGAGGTGGGGGGGAAGAGAGGGAGAGAGAAGAGAGTTGTGTGTTTTCAACTGTCCTGGTTTTGGAGTCAATTACAACTACTCGCTGATGACTGATTTGTGAGTCAGATTGTTTGATTTTATCCAAACACAGAATGATCTGCTTCAGGGGAAACAATACTTTCTGGCTGAATTAACTTAAATTCCCCACTGCATCCTCTAACTCTTCACTTGTTCTGGTATTTCTGACTAAATCAATATCTTCCAATCTTTGGACTAGCAGGAGTAGTTTTTTTTTCTTAATGCATCCTATCATCTGCCCCTGTTCACGACATAATTGATTGGGATAGATGTGCTCTCCTGCCAGCAATCCATTCCATTCTGCAGCTCATCTACCAATTCCCTTAATTCTTTGCATCTTTTATTCAGTTGTAAGGCACACAGATGTGCACTGTAGGTTAATTTATTCCGGGCTTTCTGAATCTCTTTAGAAAACCTATCAAGGATACGCTTGTAATCTCCGTCACATTCTTCTACTGGTCCTAGGGCATTATTTGCTCCTGAGACTCCTGTCCCCCGTTGAACTGTCTGTCCCCCATGTTCATCTGTCTATCCGTCGCATTCCAGCATATGCCAAAGCCATTATTGTCTTTGCTTTCACTACTTCTACAATCTGAGGTGTTGTTCTGCTATAAACCTTGTGATGGAGTCCTCAGCCCTCCAATCGAAGTTCATGGTACTCTTTTCCTATTACTGCCCATCTCTGCGCAGTTTGTTTTCAATCCTGCGCTCTTTTATCAACTTGTTTGCGTGTGGTTTCTTTAAGGGGCTTCCCGTCGTGATTTTGGCTTCTGTCTTTCCTGACTGTAACCCACCAGCACAGCTCTGCCTCCTCAATTCACACCTCCTGTCCTGGGTTCTCCTTTCATACTCTTGCTACTCTACCAGATCGTCCTCGGGCAGGCTTGCTCGATTAACGATGGTAAATAAAATATACCTACCTTGTGTGCAGAGCCTTTGCGATGATCCTGCCAACTACACAAAATTTATAGTGGTGTGGGCTTCTTCCAAGTAACCACAGGAGATCCAGGGACAGGTTACAGTAGTTTATTCAAGATTCAAGCATTGGATTGGATTGGATTTGTTTATTGTCACGTGTACCGAGGTACAGTGAAAAGTATTTTTCTGCGAGCAGCTCAACAGATCATTAAGTACATGGGAAGAAAAGGGAAGAAAAGAAAATACGTAATAGGGCAACACAACATATACAATGTAACTACATAAGCACCGGCATCGGATGAAGCATACAGGGCATAATGTTAATGAGGTCAGTCCATAAGCGGGTCATTTAGGAGTCTGGTGACTGGGGAAGAAGCTGTTTTTGAGTCTGTTCGTGCGTGTTCTCAGACTTCTGTATCTCCTGCCCGATGGAAGAGTAAGTAAACCGGGTGGGAGGGATTTTTGATTATGCTGCCCGCTTTCCCCAGGCAGTGGGAGGTGTACATGGAGTCAATGGATGGGAGGCAGGTTCGTGTGATGGACTGGGCGGTGTTCACGACTCTCTGAAGTTTTTTGCGGTCCTGGGTCGAGCAGTTGTCATACCAGGTTGTGATGCAGCCCGATAGGATGCTTTCTGTGGTGCATCTGTAAAAGTTGGTACGGGTTAATGTGGACATGCCGAATTTCCTTCGGTGCTGTTGTGCTTTCTTGGTGGTAGCGTCGACGTGGGTGGACCAGGACAGATTTTTGGAGATGTGCACCCCTAGGAATTTGAAACTGCTAACCATCTCCACCTCAGCCCCATTGATGCTGACAGGGGTGTGTACAGTACTTTGCTTCCTGAAGTCAATGACCAGCTCTTTAGTTTTGCTGGCATTGAGGGAGATATTGTTGTCGCTACACCACTCCACTAGGTTCTCTATCTCCCTCCTGTATTCGGACTCGTCGTTATTTGAGATCCGGCCCACTATGGTGGTATCGTCAGCAAACTTGTAGATGGAGTTGGAACCAAGTTTTGCCACGCAGTCGTGTGTGTACAGGGAGTAGAGTAGGGGGCTAAGTACGCAGCCTTGCGGGGCCCCGGTGTTGAGGACTATTGTGGAGGAGGTGTTGTTGTTCGTTCTTACTGATTGTGGTCTGTTGGTCAGAAAATCGAGAATCCAGTTGCAGAGTGGGGAGCCAAGTCCTAGGTTTTGGAGCTTTGATATGAGCTTGGCTGGGATTATGGTGTTGAAGGCAGAGCTGTAGTCAATAAATAGGAGTCCTTATTTTCGCGATGCTTTAGGGATGAGTGTAGGGCCAGGGAAATGGCGTCTGATGTGGACCGGTTGCAGCGGGACGCGAATTGCAGTGGATCAAGGTGTTCTGGGAGTATGGAGGTGATGCGCTTCATGATCAATCTCTCGAAGCCCTTCATGGAGGGAACTACCCTAGAGCAACCTCTGGCGGAGCACCCTCCTCTAAATACAGCTCTCTAACACAGCCCTAATAGGGAGGACATTCTAAAACCACACTCTCCCAAGTCACACATACAGACTGCTTGCTTACACAGTTAGTTAACAGACAGAGAACATTGTTTTAAAATTCCGATCTTGTCTATGTAGATTTTGTTATTAAACCTTCACCCAAAAGCTTGTTTGTAATCCAAGTCGAAACTGTCAGCTCTTCTAAAAGTAAACAACCTTGCTGGCGTGTTCTGCTGATGTTAAGATCATGAGGTATAGCATTTTACTAGCATGTGCTTTTACTCTAATGCAGGGGTGTTAGATCTGTTCCCCCTTATACTAAACCTATTTATTCACTCTTAGAGTTGCAATACTTTTACAGCTGCAATGGGAGGTTCAGCCACACCAGTGTCACCAAGTCGAATTCCACTAGTTCCAGGCCTATACCCCCCAACAAGCCCAAATAATTTAAAAGATTTGCTTACCCCCTAGCTCCCCCTTAGGGGCCACTGCGTCTAGGTTCAGTTTGTAAATACTCGCATCAAATCACACCTGGGGTGGAGGTATAAATTCTGGCTTCCAGTCCATTAATCACATTGAAATATATGCAATTTGTCAGTTTGCGGGTTCCTGCCGGTGTGGGGCGGGTAGCCCACTACAACTGGTGGCGCCGGAGCAGAGACTGGGGACTGGTCCACTGCCTGACCCCAAATCCGTTTTTCAGCCGACTTGTCATTCTCTGCCCAATCGTAGTGGCAGGGAGCGGAGAATCCCGGCCTATGTTTCTGTGTCTTTAGTGAATCAGGTGGATGTTGAAGATCCTACAGCACTATTTGAGTTTGCTGCTCGTCCTTTTAGCATTTCTTCCTTGATGAAATGAAAAATGAAAATCACTTATTGTCACAAGTAGGCTTCAAATGAAGTTACTGTGAAAAGCCCCTAGTCGCCACATTCCGGCGCCTGTTCGGGGAGGCTGGTACGGGAATTGAACCATGCTGCTGGCCTGCCTTGGTCTGCCTCCAAAGCCAGCGATTTAGCCCTGTGTTAAACCAGCCCCTGGTGTTTGGTGAACACCACCGAAATCAGTAACTGGTGATTAATCTAATTGCTGTTTGTGGAATGTTTCTGAGAGATGTTACATATATGCAAGTCTCTCTTTTACAGTGGCAGAAGTTACTTCATCTAGAAAGTCAATTGGCCCCTGTAACTGAAATAAAAGAAGGGGCAGGGCAGAATCAGCAAAAGATCAGTTTCCTGATTACTATCTATTGCTTACCAGAGGAAATTGAAAACATGGACGTAGCATGAGAACATGTCTGAACTCAGGTGAATGTTCACCCATGGTTTGGATTTTTTGTTAATACTGGTGTTAAAGTTCAGATAAGAAGGATTATAACTTGAAACAAGGCACTGCATTCAGGAGGCTTTTAAAATAGCAAACTTGATTCTTTGTCATTCTCAAATTTACAGCTATGGAGATTTGTTAAAATTTAGCTTTTCACAATCTGGTAGCTGCTGCTTCTACTAGAAGGTTTGGGTCCCCCTTAAGTCAATTTCTTTATATGATTGAGTATCAAGATTATATCCCTGTCATTGGTCCTGGGTTTGCCAGGCCTTTTCTGATTATCAGATGCAACAAATGACGTCCAATTTTATTGACCAGTTCGGCTTCAACGATGAGGAGTTTGCTGATCAGGAGGGCATAGAGAAGTAAGTATGACTTATTTGAAACTGGTTTAAATTCTTGATTTGGATAGCTAGCTGTAGATCTTTATAGGAGCATGCAATTTCTTGAATCAAAGTATGTAACTAATTGAGGTGAAGTTGGTGCTATCCTCTGTTTTCCTTTCCTATTTTATTGCTTGGTCAGCAATCTTCCATTGAGTATAGTAAATCTTTTTTTTAACAGTCCCACATTTTTTAACTACTTTGGTCTCTTTTTCCTTCTTTGGGAGTGGAACTTGGTTCTGTCTAGCATGCAATGCACAGCTGATATATTTTAATCTTATGCTTGAAACTGTAAATCATTAATCTCTGGTTTTACATTTGGTTTGCTATGGTAACTGGAATATAGCACGGGCTTTTAACCTTTCCGAGCTGGAATGCATGTGATCAAACCAGTGACTAGACTATATTGATTATACAGAAATATGAGCTCCCTTGCACAGAAAATGGGATCACTTCAATGTGCAAATATTCCCCTCCTCACAGAATTGTGATATTCTCCTCTTCCTCCCCACCATAGGCAAAATATTCAAGACCGTCTTCCCCCTCCCGCCCCCAATGTTCCCATGAACTTGAAGACTAAAAACCTCTAGTATCTACTCTGTTTACACCACCGGCTGGAGGATTGTTAAAGGTTCTTTCCTAGTTTTTTTTTGGGGGGGGGGGGGGGGGGGGCTGCTGGGGGGTGGCTACTTGATTGGTAGATTTAGCTCGGTGGAATGAGCTTTTGAAGATCTCCAGGCCTCAACCTTAAGAGGCTGGGACTGAAGCTGAGCTTTTGCACACACAGATTAAAACAGCCAGCAGAGCCTTTGTGAGTTGGTTAATGGAACTTGTGCATTTCCACAGAGGAGGTATAATTGAGGCTTACTTTTAGCTTTTGAGTTCATTGTGAAAATTATTTCCATATTTCAATATTTTATGTCCCATTCTACTGAGGCCATATCCTATCAACAAATCCAATGATAACTACTGATATAAGGATCATTCCAGGCATTAACCTGTATTGCACTGCTACTGTTTTTTTCAACTTCTTAACTCTCACAACAGCTCTTGCTTTTTATCGGATGCATGGTAAGTGCGTGGTGAAGACAAAATGTTCAATTTACATCTCCCTACAGTTGAGCTGACCACTGATGTTTAGAGTCCATGCGCATTTAAAAAGAAATATTGCAGTGTGTGTTTGGAGCCTTCCTGTGTGGTATGTTAGTGAGTCCAGGTGTTAAACCTTTATCATTATCCCATTCAATGATAAATTGTGCTATTGCTAAGCATGTGGTGCTACTTTAAACTTACTTGATTTATTTTCCTGCACTATAAACTCCATGACCAGGAAGAAGTCTTACAACACCAGGTTAAAGTCCAACAGGTTTGTTTTGAATCACTAGCTTTTGGAGCACTGCTCCTTTTTCAGGTGAATGAAGAGGTAGGTTCCAGACACATAGACAAAGTCAAAGGTGCAAGATGATACTTTGTATGCGAGCCTTTGCAGGTAATTAAGCCTTTACAGATGCAGAGAGCAGGGTAATCCCAGGTTAAAGAGCTGTGAATTGTCTCAAGCCAGGACAGTTGGTAGGATTTTGCAACCCCAGGCCAGATGGTGGAGGGTGAATGTAAGGCGACATGAATCCAAGGTCCCGGTTGAGGCCGTACTCACTTGGCTATAGGTTTCTGCTCGACGATTCTGCGTTGTCGCGCGTCCTGAAGGCCGCTTTGGAGAACGCTTACCCGAATATCAGAGGCTGAATGCCCTTGACTGCTGAAGTGTTTCCCGACTGGAAGGGAACATTCTTGCCTGGTGTTTGTCGCGCGATGTCCATTTACCTGTTGTTGCAGCTTCTGCATGGTCTCGCCAATGTGCCACGCTTCGTGACACCCTTTCCTGCAACGTATGAGGTAGAAAATGTTGGCCGAGTCACACGAGTATGTACCGAGTACCTGGTGGGTGGTGTTCTCGCATGTAATGGTGGTACCCATGTCGATGATCTGGCACGTCTTGCAGAGATTACCATGGCACGGTTGTGTGGTGTCGTGGTTGCTGTTCTGAAGGCTGGGTAGTTTGCTGCAAACAATGGTTTGTTTGAAGTTGCGCGGTTGTTTGAAGGCAAGTAGTGGGGTGTGGGGATGACCATGGCAGATGTTCATCTTCATTGATGATGTGTTGAAGGCTGCGAAGAAGATGTCGTAGTTTCTTCGCTCCGGGGAAGTACTGGACGTCGAAGGGTACTCTGTCAGTTGTGTCCCGTGTTTGTCTTCTGAGGAGGTCGGTGCGTTGTTTTGCTATGGCGCGTTGGAACTGTCGATCGATGAGTTGAGCGCCATATCCCGTTCTGGGCAACCTCAAACAAACCATTGTTTGCAGCAAAGGCTCACATTCAAAGTATCGTCTTGCATCTTTGACTTTGTCTATGTATATGTTTCTGGAACCTACCTCTTCATTCACCTGAGGAAGGAGCAGTGGTCCGAAAGCTAGTGATTCGAAACAAACCTGTTGGACTTTAACCTGGTGTTGTAAGACTTCTTACTGTTCTCACCCCAGTCCAACACCGGCATCTCCACATCATGCCCAGGGAGGTTAACCTTTTCCAGATTTCTCCTGCTGCTACTCTTGAACTTGTAACAACAGGTATGCAAAAACTTCCATGGGAGATAAATTTCTTCCTTGTAATAAAATACTTCCCTCTGAAATATTTTTAAGATGGGAGAGCTCAGTATGTGATGAGCTGCATGATCATATCTATCATTTTAGGAAATTGGGGGAATTTACCTTCAAAACATTTGCGTTCAAAAATTATTGAACTTGATCAGTACATCTAGTGTAGGTATCTACCTTGAATACAAATCTGATTTTTTTTTTTTTTCAATTAAAATGGACAATTAAAGAGATGCTATTACGAGGTTTAGTCACACAGGAATTTGTTCGCCATGGTTTATCTCGGCACAGAAAATTCTCTGCGATTATATCCTTTCTGATCTTCCACATAACTATGAAGGCCTAGAGTGGAATGCTTGAAATTATTGGCCACAAACCATGACGCCAGACAGTGTCGATGGAAATTCCCCCTCCAATTTACAAGGAGCACTTTCACTAGTAAAAGGAAGAAATTCTAATGCTTTTGATAGTTTCAAGTTCCATTAAAGCAAGCAGGCCACAATCTTACAACATCTGCTTGATCTGGGACCTCTTAAACCCTGGCTGCATAGAATCTCAAGCATCAGTTGCAACAAACCAATTTTACTGTGGTCTTCAGTTAAAGTGTCAATTTAAGTAATAACTCTCGGATGACCTGGAACTAGAGTTGACTGGATGATTTACTGATGAAGATTTTGCTCCTACTTCCTTCCTGAAATCTTTGTCTATGTAAGCAATTGTCTTGTGAAACTTGTAGTTAACCCAATTTAGAGAAACCACTGGGTTAGGACTTGCCCTTGGAGTGTTCATGGAATTGCCTTGGTCAGTGCCTAGCTTACGCCTTTGATGTTGGCACTCTTTGCTACATAGACTAATTTATTGCTTTATTCAGCCAACTTGGAAGTCTCGAACATTGCTGAATTTTAAATGACATACTAAACAAATGGAAGGCAAGGATAACAATTTCCTGCATTTGGCACCCTTGCGAGATGTATCAGTTTCTCAAAGAATGTCATGTTCATATGGCATTCTTTTTGGATTTTTCCTTTTACTTTTTCTGAATTTCAATTTTGGGATCTTCCTCAGATATATTTAAGTTACTTACCTCCTGGATCTTTTCTGTATTCAACGTCCAACGCCCTGTGGTCTGTCGCAGATTCTGTTCAGAAGACCCCAAGTAGACTTTGTTGAGCAGTGGGCAGAATTTAGAGCCCTTTTTACTTCTGTTGCAGATTTCTCAGTCCAAGTATAGGGTTATACCATAGAGGAAATTGAACATTGGAGCAGGAAGGTATACTTTCATTGGATGTAAATATATTCAATGATTATGGGAATCTAAGCCCTTGTGAAAAGATGTTTCCTCTGATGGATAATATATAAATTGGTGAACTATTTCAACAATGTGCTGTTGATTCTTGTTATGGTTCGGGCCTTTAAAGTATAATTTTCTCTTCCCACAGTTGTACAGTGCTTCCTGTGAATGGAAGGGTACATCTTGCATCTTCTGCCCATGCAGAGGTTTAGCGCAGCCCGGGTCTAACAATTAGCTCAATTGAGGTAAATTCCATATTGCACTTTACGTGGACTTGTTCTACGGTTTTTTTATTCTATCTCCTCAGAAAATGGAATACTGCCACACAAATTCAAATACTTACAAACTAAAATATGATTTTTTAAACCTGGATTCTGAGATTTTTTAAAAAATATCAGAAGTTACTGTATCCACAAATCTACACCAAAAAGCTGGGGGGATTATCCTTTGGTAGTTTAAAGCCATGCCCAATGTTTCATTTACAATGCAGTCTGAAGGGCCCCTCTGAAAGTTTTGATAAATATCCACATTAATTTGCAGCATCTTGTTAATTTTTGTTCAATTTGAATTCGGTTTAAATAAACTGGCACACAAGCTATTTTTGCCCAATTGCAATTTGAGTTCAGATTATTCAAGTTGATGCAAATATTGTGTTCTGATTTGACTTTAACCAATGAGACCACAGTACTAAAGTAACCTATTCCAAGCACCTCACCTCAAAATTCAATTGAAGTTAACCAGCAAATCAGAAATTAAGCACAAAAAGGATAGATTTGCCTGTTTTTCAGGGACCCGAATGGGCATGGTTTGGGATGTCACATGTGGCCTTAAGGATGTCTTGTTCTGAATCGCTCAGTCCCATCAAAACACCTTGCCTTAAAACTTGATTGGAAAGCACCGATCTTACTCTTGCAGCAACAAAAACATCTATTTTATAAATCAAATTTTCTTTAATACTTTGAAGATGGGCTATGAATTAAATTCCTGTTGTTATCGATATTAATTAACATAAAACTGAGTTGATAGAAAAAATATGTAAATTACTTTCAGGATAAGGTTAATGATGCAGCAAAATACATGTGCTATCAAAAAGGAAGCTAGAATACTGGTAAAGAATTGTACTCATGCCATTTGAAATCGAAAGGCACAGTGCATTTTTTAATGGATGTAGCAGCACTAAGTGTTGACAGATCGATTAAACCCACTAGAGTCACTGCCAACTCCAATAATGTATATCAAAATATTTATTTGGTTTCTCAAGTCAGACCTCATCTTTATTGAGCTCATCTTGTCATCAATCTCTTACTCATTGGTTAAGTGCTTATCCCTCTTTTTCTAATTGACCATTCCTACTTTCATCATTCAGTAATATTATATGCCCAACTATTTCCACAGTTTAACTTTTTTCTCCCCACTGGAAAAGATTTATACAATCGCATTCCAAAGGAAAAAAATATCCAAGATACAGTCACTGAGGTTTCTGTCCCATTCCACTTTATTCCCATAATGATAAATATATACATTTACCTCCAACACTTTCACAAGCTGTCAGGACAACCAAGTGAGTTTCTTGGCATTCATGGTCTGCTATTTTATGATCACCAGCTGACTATCCAGTTTCCAATGCCTCAAAACAAAACAAAAAAAATGTGCTTGGCCGTTTCAATTTTTTAAGTTACAATTCCCAGGAGTTTCATGTAAGCTTGTATAATATTACCAACAAATAAGATGCTAATCAATCAGCCAAGACACGAGAGAAAAGAGAGATCGGTGGAACTACAGGTACTAGAGAGAGAGAGAGAGAAAGCTTGTGGATGCGGGGGAGTGTGTGGGGCGAAGGAGACTAACCCTGTTGTAAGGATGGAAGAGCATCTCAGGCTATGCTCCGAACAGAATGGGCAAGTGTGGTATGTGGTGCAGTAGTTAGCACTGGGATTGCGGCGCTGAGACCCTGGTTTGAACTCCGGCCCTGGGTCACTGTCCGTGTGGAGTTTGCACATTCTCCCCATGTCTGCGTGGGTTTCACCCCCACAACCCAAAGATGTGCTGGTTAGGTGGATTGGCCATGCTAAATTGCCCCTTAATTGGAAAAGAAAAATAATTGTCTACTCTAAATTTATTTTAAAAAAGAACAGAATGGGCAGTTGCTCTTGAGGCTTTAGACAGTTCTTCTGATTTACTGTGCGAAATACCATGTTAATAAAATCTACTAAGCAAATATTATGGGTCACAATGAAAGGAGTCCAGTACATAGTTTACAATTTGACTGTATTACATAAAGCAAAAAGGTATATTGTACCTCCTCTGTGTTATTGACAATACTTTAATTTCATATTTTATGAATGCAGAGCTATATCTAAATATGTTTTCCGTATTGCATCGCAATGATTTTGATGTGGTGATGCACTGCACACAACATCCTGTTCTGTAGGCTCATCCGATTACATACAAGCTTACCCAAGGTATAAATGGGCCCTTTTCAGAGTAACTATTACTTGAGTCATTAATTACATTCCTGATTTAGCTTTCAGCCAAAGCCTTCCATGAAATGACATCTCCATAGTAGCAGTTTGCTTCTTGAGACAAGGCATTTATTTTAGTACCAAAAAGGTCATTCTAAGTCCAGGTCTAAATAATCTCGAACAGGTAAAAGGCTGTTAATCTTGCATTCCTAAGGAAAATTGTAATTCCTTGGTTTCTTTGACTTATCCGGAAATAACTATGCCATGAAGACTTAATGTCTCTGCTCTTTTAGAGCTAGATCGCTTGACAGCTATGTCCACTGCTTTGAAATTACATCACAGTTTCTTTCTGGACTTTCCACGGGTGGTAATCTTTTTGAGAGGTGCTGACTTTTAACTGTAGCTCTTTGATCTTCAGTGGTGGATATCTTTCTTACTAAAAATGTTCACTCCAGGCATGTGAACAAATGGTGTTTTAAGTCGTTTCAAGGCAACACCTGTAAAATTACTTGGTGACATCCTTGCTTTAGTTTCATTTGTTTGCAATCATAGCACTAGCTTCATGGGATTCATCCAGTAATGACAACCTTCCACATGCACTTCATTTCATACACTACTAAGAGTATGCTCAGTTTTTTTTCTGAGCTTCAAATGCTAGTGTTAAAACCACCATATTTCATGTCACACTTGGATTAAACCATCCTTCTAAGTAAAAAATTAATTTAATTTATTTAAAAGCTCATTTTCTTGCTGGAATTGAAACGTGTATAAACCTAGATTGTTTCAATTAGTGATAAACACCCATGATTCAGTAACACATTGAGCCAAATGAGCTATAGAATATCTTGCATATTGGCAAATTGGTAACAAAAGTCAGCGAGAGGTTACTTCATTCTTGTTGCATCTTACAACTCCGAATCTCATCACTGCAAACCAGCATTTATTTGTGTGGAATAATTCTAATACCATTTTGAACACTTTTCTGGACATGCCTACCAAAGAAAAAGTTTTTGGTCAACCCTTATGATTGGTCTACTTTTCAAAAGACCTGAAGTACACCTTTTGCTTCATTGATACAATGCTGCGGTATGTGGAAAATAAATGATCATTTTAGATTTCCTTAGGTTGCCTGCCTTGTTCTTTATATAAAGGATAAGCTGCATGCAAATTCTTCTTGCCCTCCTTCATCGCCATTTCTGACTGGGGAGTTAATTTGATATCTTTTGTTTGATATCTTAGCTTGATGGCTACTTTGACTTCCTCCCTGTCTCCATCCTATTCATGCTTGGATCTGACCTTGGCGGTGAAGTCTCTTGGTACGTTTAACCAAATTAGAGGCACTATATAAGCAGAGCTACTCCATAAGAATAAATTCCACTTTAGATTGCCTCTTCTGGTCGATCCTTTATGCTTTGATAACAAAAAAGAAGGCATCTGTGGTGCATGAAATCCTTGAAGAATGTTGTCCATGCCCTAACTTGTGGACAGTAGGCCTATTCTGTTATATGTGGTAGACAAACTACATTCAAAGAGGCTGATCATACAGAAGGTAGGTAACTTATTTAGATATAGTATTTCCTTTTCCATCATCAGCTCAAACATCTGTTATTAAATACACTTGTTTAAGCCTTTTTATTTAATGTTGAAGCCTGAAATGTGTACCAGAAATGGGTTACTTAGTTTTTCTCAATGCAAAATGTGAGCCTTAGTAAAGAATGACTTTGTATCATTTGCATAAACTGACATGGATCAATTAGCATTTTAAAAGTGAGTTGTGCTGAAACAGATAATCTATATGTGATAACCATATCTTTATAAAACCACTTAGTTCGCATTGCTTAAAGTAATTTTATGACTTGCAGTATTGTAACCCTCGAAAACATTTTGAATCATTTGCAGTGTTCCCTTCGAAAGAATTGCTGATATCAACTTCTCATTGAATACAAATGAGAGTGTAAGTATTTTTAATTTATATTTGGGAGGGTATTGTGGGCAACTATCTGAAAACCAGTTAGACAAGAGATTACAGAACTCAACACCAATTTCTTAACATCTCCTGATATCCAGTGAAATAGCTGAGCCGTATAAACCAGAAAGGTCCAAAATAATTTGTCTAATTTTCTGTAGCAAATTATTTCATCAAGCTTGGGCTGTAGGAATGCTGTAATTGGCATTATCTTTGTGGGACTGGGATGGTACAGCTGCATCAAATGAAATACAGAATTGTTCTGAAATATTTCAACTGTGGCTGTATTGCAGAATTGCAAAATTGTTACAGCACAGAAAGAGACCAGTGCCTCTTCTCTGCGTCTCCCTGTAGCCCTGCACATCTTTTCAGACAATGATCCAATTCCCTCTTAAATGCCTTGGTTGAAACCTGCCTTCATTACACTCAGCCAGTACAATCCAGATCCCAAATATTCATGCATGAAATAGTTTCCCTCATGTTGTCATGGTGCCATTGCTTCTTTTGGTCAATTACCTTAAATCTGTGCCCTCATGTTCTTAATCATTCTGCCAATATTTGATTCAGATTTACCTGGTTCCAGGTCCATTCTTGCCCCACTGAAGTTGACTATCCCATGTTAAAGCATTCTTATTCCAGATTGTTCCTTGTCCTTTTCTATAGTCAACCAAAACCTTATGATACAATGTTCTCTGTCCATTATATATTCCCCAACTAACACCTTGGTCCATCTCACTCCCAAGAATCAGCTCTAACAGTGCTTCCTTTCTCATTGGATTGGAAACATACTGCTGTGCAAAATTCTCTTGAACACACACTAGGAATACTTGCCCCTTTCTTCCCTTTGCTCCGGTCTACATTCAGATAGTGGGTGTGGGCGGCATGGTAGCACAGTGGTTTGCACTGTTGTTTCACAGCTCCAGGGACCCGGGTTCGATTCCCGGCTTGGGTCACTGTCTGTGCAGAGTCTGCAAGTTCTCCCCACGTCTGCGTGGGTTTCATCCGGGCGCTCCTGTTCCCTCCCATGAATCCTGAAAAACATGCTTGTTGGGTGAATTGGATATTCTGAATTCTCCCTCCGTGTACCCGAACAGGCGCCAGAGTGTGGTGACTAGGGGATTTTCATAGTAACTTCATTGCAGTGTTAATGTAAGCCTACTTGTGACACTAATGAAGATTATTATTATAAGAATTATTATAATTACTATAATTCTTACACTCTATAATTTATTCCTCTACATCTTTACCACCAGTTGGTGACCTTTCGGCTACATTGACCAATGTAATTGCACCTTTTTTATTCTTTAGCTCTAGACAGATAGATTCTGTCTATGATCACTCTGGGACACCCTCTCTCTACAGTACTGCAATGCTCTCCTTAATCAGTATTGCCATCCTTCTCCCTTTTTCTGCTTTACCTATCTTTCCTGCACACCTTGTAGCCAGGAATATTTAATAACCACCCCTTGCCATCTTTGGGCCAGGCCTCTGTTATAGATGCAACATAATATTTCCACAAGGCAATCTGTGCCTGTAAATCATCAATCCGCTTTTTAAAGCTACCCCAACCTCTCTCCCCACCTGCACGATCTTTCCAGGCACACATTCATCTACTTTATTTTCCTATTTCTATGCTTGTGCGTGGAACTGTTTAATCCGGCAAACACTATTTCTAATAATAATCTTTATTACTGTCACAAGTAGGCTTACATTGACACTACAATGAAGTTACTGTGAAAATCCCGCAGTCGCCACATTCCGGCGCCTGTTCAGGTACACTGAGGAAGAATTCAGAATGTGCAATTCACCTTAAACAATGACATCCATCATCGTTTGTAAAAGTAGGAGCAATGGGCTTTGATCAGTCATCTCGGAATTGTCTCCTGCACTATTATAAAAACAGGATTCAAAGGCACTTCTCCTTTTTCCTGTCTACCTGTGTTAACCACTGTGCCACTGTATCATTTTTACATCTTGGGCAAAATGGAAGTGGTGAGGAGCAAGATTACTAATTTCTGCATGTCTTTTTTTTTGTCCCTTGAATATTCCCAAATTGCTCCCAGATATCCACTCATCTGTCACCCAGTGGTTGAATTAGGGATAACATTCAATTTACAATGTCCTGCTTGCTCATTTCTTATCTAATATTTGGATCATGCTTGCTAATTCCCTAATTCTGGACGACATCTCTCACTGGCTAAGTCGTTGGTAGCAATGTGGACCATGTTGGCTTATTATTGACCCTCAAATCGCACCCCTCCCTCCCCTACACACACACGTACATGTCAGAGTGCCCTGCACCAGGGAGGCAACAGGGTTCATGTCTGCATTCCACAGAGATGCCTGTCTATTCACCTAACTATCAGATCATCTATCACTATCTTCCCGTTTTCTTTGTGCCCGCTTGTCCAGCTGAACCACCTGTAGTGCCATGAATTTGGTTTTGGCTGCACTCCAGATGAACCATCACTTTCAGCTGCAGCTTTCTCCGTGTGACTTTGTACTATACTTAGTAGGCAGCCTGACATTGTTCACAGAACAGTGCAGAATAGAAGGAGGCCATTCAGCCTATCTGATCTGGGCTGGCTATTTCAAAGAGCATTTCACTATTCCTGCTACCCTGCTCTTCCTCATATCCATGCAATGTTTTCTCAAAGTATTTATCCATTTCATTTTGGAAGTTACTGCTGACCCTTCAGCCTTTTGAAACAGTTTCTCATTACTTATTCCATCTACACCCTTCATGATTTTAAGCATCTTTATCAGGGCCCTCGCTCAAGCTTTTCCAGTCTGTTCTCAGTACTTTTTATTTATTTTTTATCTCCTTTAGTATCCTGGCAATCTCTTTGTTCACCATAGCTTCAACAAAGTCCTCTTCCTTGTTGAACATAAATGGCAAGTACTAATTAATACTTCAGCCATGCCTTCTCTTTCCACAAATGGATCTTCATTTTGGTCCCAAATGGCCCCACTGCTCCTCTGACAGCCTTTTTACTGTTAATATGCCCAGAGAACACTGGTTTCTTTTATGTTAACTGTTATATTTTTGTGCTGTATCTTTGCCCCACTTAATATCTTTTTCACTTGTTCTCTGCACTTCTATATTTAGACTGATTCTCATTTTTGTCAAGCTGGCACCTGTAATTCACCTCCTTTTTCTGCTTCATTCTACTCCTTCGTTCTTGCCTGTTTTGTTGCCCTCCCTTTCCCCCCTTGTAAGAATGTTTTAGGCTGTAACTGAGCCATCTCCTCTTTCAAGGCTGCCAATTGTGCCATTGCATTTGAGTCCAGTCTTTGGCTCCAATTTATCCATGTCAGATCCCTCCTCAATTTGCACTAGTTAGCTTTCCTCCAGTGGAGTGTTTTGATTCCTGATTGCTTCTTGTTCCCCTCCATAAATGATCACTTATGTTTTTAAATTGACTAAGCATATTTAGTTTGTTTAGTAGTGCATTTTAGACTTTTAATTCAATGTTGCAATCTGGTAGGACACAGGATCTTGGTTGTGAGATGCAATTAAATCATTAGTGAAAATTAAGTGCCTCCCATGAGTGAAGCCACCCTGAATGTTATCCCTAATTCAACCACTGGGTGACAGATGAGTGGATATCTGGGAGCAATTTGGGAATATTCAAGTGACAAAAAAAAAAAGACATGCAGAAATTAGTAATCTTTCTCCTCACCACTTCCATTTTGCCCAAAATGTAAAAATGATACGGTGGCACAGTGGTTAACACAGGTAGACAGCACTGGGAACCCAGGTTCAATTCCAGCCTCAAGTCACTGTGTGTGTGGAGTTTGCAGTTTCTCCGTGTCTGAGTGGGTTTCCTCGTGCTCCGGTTTCCTCCCACAGTCCAAAGATGTGCAGGTGTTAGGTGGTTTGGCCATGGTAAATTGTCCCTTACTGTCCAAAGCTGTATAGATTAGGTGGAGTTACAGGGATAGGGTGGGGGAGTGGGCTTGGTCGGGTGGTCTTTCAGAGGGTCAGTGCAGATTCAATGGGCCGAACGGTCTCCTGCACTGTAGGGATCCTGTGATTCTATGATAGTTGGAAGATGTGCGGGTTAGGTGGATTGACCATGCTTATATTGCCCCTTAGTGTCCAGGGATGTGCAGTTTAGGTTAAGGGGTTATTGGGATAGGGCGGGGAAGCGGGCTTGGGTGGATTGCTCTTTCAGGGAGTCGGTACAGATTTGATGGGCCGAATGTGTTCTCCTGCACTGTAGTGATTCTATGAATGTGTTTGAGAGTTGGAGTGCGGGGGAAAGTTTGGACAGATTGGGCCTGTATGTATTGGAGTTTGGAAGAATGAGAGATGATCTTGTTGAAACATATATGATCCTGGGGAGACTTCACAGGATGGATGCTGAAAGGAACTAGCTACAAAACTGCCTTGATAGGGCAACACGGTGGTGCAGTGGGTTAGCCCTGAGCCTCACGGCGCCGAGGTCCCATGTTCGATCCCGGCTCTGGGTCACTGTCCGTGTGGAGTTTGCACATTCTCCCCGTGTTTGCGTGGGTTTCACCCCCACAGCACACACATGTGCAGGGTAGGTGGATTGGTCATGCTACATTGCCCCTTAATTTGAAAAAATAAATTATTGAAATTTTTTAAATTTTTTAAACTGCCTTTATTTCTCAGGAGTAAAATCTCAAACTGAATTCTTGATAACGGACAGGTTAAGGGGGGAAAAAATGCATAAAATTGTGCTGACTTAATTAGACAGTATTGGCAGCACAGTTCCAGGTCCCAGGTTCGATTCCCGGCTTGGGTCACTGTCTGTGTGGAGTCTGCACATTCTCCCCGTGTCTGCGTGGGTTTCCTCCGGGTTCTCCGGTTTCCTCCCACAAGTCTCGAAAGACGTGCTGTTAGGTAATTTGGACATTCTGAATTCTCCCTCTGTGTACCCGAACGGACGCCGGAATGTGGCGACGAGGGGCTTTTCACAGTAACTTCATTGCAGTGTTAATGTAAGCCTACTTGTGACAATAAAGATTGTTATATTATTATTGTAGACTATTTTGCTGAGAGGAGAGGATACATTAGAACATACAGAGAAATCATCATCAGAAAGCAATTATTTCACTTGTATTGCAATAGTCTTCACACTTTTGTGTGGAAGACAGCTGCAAATATTAGCACCCTCGTAGGAACTGCCAATTTTCAAAAGAGAAATGTGCTTCAATTTCAGAAAACGCATCAGTATAGACTGATCAATACAATGGACAACTTAGTTAACAAATGCGGAATAAAGAAATAGAAATCTAATTGCTGTGGTCTCTACAATCCACAGAACAACCTAAGGCGGCATTCTCCTGCGAGTTGTGAGCCCAGCCAAGTAGGATAAAAGTTCTATTACAGTTAAGGGTTCTAGCATTAAGCACATCACTGAAATATGGCGCAAGTAACACTTCTACAGTCATCATGCGCTACATTTCTAACATTGTAATATGGGAAGTACTTTTGCCTCCTGAAGACACGCCAAATATATGTTCCTTTTATGATACGTCAAAAGTAGTTTTTCCCGGTGGCAACAAATAAAGTTTTGGTTAAGTGGTTCGACATGCCTTTAATACCCAGTAATACAGTTTGAGAAAAATAAAATAAAGTTAATGATTCAGTCGATAATTTCTCGAGATACTTATTTAGGCGAATTGTCTATCGCACATTGCATCCAACATAAATATAACTTGCGATCATTATCCTTTTACTTGGAGCACGTGAAAATACAAATTGGGAACTGGTGTAGGCCATTTGGTCCCTCAAGCCTGCCGTGCTATTCAATAAGCTCATGGCTGATCTGATTGTAGCCTTGATTCTGCATTCCACCTACCCCCAATAACCTTAGATTGTTGACTAACAAGGGAGTCAATCTACCTCTGCCACCACCACACTTTGGGGAAGTGAGTTCCACAGACTAACAACCCAGCCTTAGATTAAAATCACTAGCTTTCGGAGCGCAGCTCCTTCCTCAGGTGAATGAAGAGGTCTGTTCCAGAAACACATATATAGACAAATTCAAAGATGCCAAACAATGCTAGCATTAGCAGGTGATTAAATCTTTACAGATCCAGAGATGGGGTAACCCCAGGTTAAAGAGGTGTGAATTGTATCAAGCCAGGACAGTTGGTAGGATTTTGCAGGCCAGATGGTGGGGGATGAATGTAATGTGACATGAATCCCAGGTCCCGGTTGAGGCCGCACTCATGTGTGCGGAACTTGGCTATAAGTTTCTGCTCGGCGATTCTGCGTTGTCGCGGGTCCTGAAGGCCGCCACGCTTCGGGACATCCTTATTATACGCGGTACATACTCGTGCGACTCGGCCAACGTTGTCTACGTCATACACTGCAGGAAAGGATGTCCCGAAGCGTGGTACATTGGCGAGACCATGCAGACGCTGCGACAACGAATGAACGGACATCGCGCAACAATCACCAGGCAGGAATGTTCCCTTCCAGTCGGGGAACACTTCAGCAGTCAAGGGCATTCAGCCTCTGATCTCCGGGTAAGCGTTCTCCAAGGCGGCCTTCAGGGCCCGCGACAACGCAGAATCGCCGAGCAGAAACTTATAGCCAAGTTCCGCGCACATGAGTGCGGCCTCAACCGGGACCTGGGATTCATGTCACATTACATTCATCCCCCACCATCTGGCCTGCAAAATCCTACCAACTGTCCTGGCTTGATACAATTCACACCTCTTTAACCTGGGGTTACCCCATCTCTGGATCTGTAAAGATTTAATCACCTGCTAATGCTAGCATTGTTTGGCATCTTTGAATTTGTCTATATATGTGTTTCTGGAACAGACCTCTTCATTCACCTGAGGAAGGAGCTGCGCTCCGAAAGCTAGTGACATCGAAACAAACCTGTTGGACTTTAACCTGGTGTTGTAAGACTTCGTACTTAGATTAAAATGTAATGAATTTTATGTTGTTGGAAATTTCTGACATTATATGTTTTGAATCCAGGCTAATGTTGCTCTATTTGAGGCATGCTGTAAAGAGAGGATTCAACAATTTGATGACAGCGGTTCTGATGAAGATGATATTTGGGATGAAAAAGATATAACTTTTGCTGAAGGTGCACAAAACCGACACAGGTAAGCTGACTGGGATAGGCACACAGGCGCTTTCTTACCATCGGCGCTTTGCGCCCCAGTCCCCCTCCGTACATCTCTCGGGCCCTGTCTCCCCACCTCGCGGGCCCCCGCACGTCCCCGTCCGCGCGCTCCCCTCCAGCCCCTCGTGGGCTCCCTCCCTTCTCCCCCCTCCCACCCTCCCTCGGCTCTCTTCTGTCCACCCTCCATAATTTAGTTCCAAAAAAATTCTGAATTGATTTTAATAGTCAAGTTTTAATTGACAAAATATTTTTATTTTCAATTTTGTGCAGAAGTTCAGGGAGCACAGACAGTGAAGAAAGCACAGATTCTGAAGATGAAGATGTGGATAAACGGAATAATTCATTTGTACCCAATGCCACTCCAGATGATAGAATGGAAGTGGATACAAATGATGGCAAGTGTAGTGATTGCATCCAACTTGATGAATTTTGGCTGATCTTAAAATGGTGTTTATGACCTTCATGAAGCTTAAATATTTGAGGAAACCTTTTGTGAACTATGAAATCAGTCTTGTAATTCTCAAACTAAGTTCTCACTTTGTGCCATGGAATTGCTCTAATGTAAAATCTTCCTCCAGTGCGTTCAAATTGTAAAAATACTTTCCATGGAATAAGTTGATTTTCTTTCTTTGCTTTGTTAAAAGTATTTGTTGGTTCAGGGAAGTGTGTCCTTTTTACCAAATATCAGTAGCAATTGTTCCCTGGTGACTAGTAATGCACACTTTAAAACCTGTGGGGCACTAAGTAAATGCTTTCAGTTAATCTCAACAATGAAAGAACCTTTCACTTTCTTCATGTTGGATCTCTAATGTTTGGTGTCTAATATTCTGAATGTGTTTTGTGGGACAGAGCCTGTTATGCCTAAGCTTACTTACGTTAAGTTCTAGCTGTAGAAAAGACATAATGAATACAAAATAGACTTGAAGTTGAGTCGGATCAAGGTCATGGAGGTGTTGGACCAGATTTGGTTTAATATTATTTGCTCTAATTGGTATCCTATGCCCTTTGTTGGATATATAAGGATTAGATTTGACTGTGATGGTCCCTATCGTCACAAATGAGCTAAATTGCATGATGAACCGTTGGCACTTGGGCAAATTAGTAGAGATTATGATGTCCCTTTCCTCTGCCAGAAGAGAGAATTGAATGAATTGACTATTTGTGTCAATGTAGCATCGATAAAGACCTCTGACGTAGTTACCTATCTCCTTTTGTTAGGCAATGTTATGTGGGAGTAAATTTGAAGGACAGGAGAGAAAATAAGTTACAAAATAGGAAGTTAATGAATTGACAGAACTATTCAAGTGCATTAACTATAATTTATAGGAGGACTAGGTACTTTGCCATAACTACTGTGATGGGCCTGTGTGATTTGGGGGAAAACTTATGTTTTATGTTGGAGTGACAGTCCCTACCTAGTAAAGCAACTGGCTTCCAGTAACTGACCATGTGATTTTGCTGGGAAAATGAACAATAGAAACGGGGGCAACCAAAAGTTAATTATAGGGGCGGGTAGAGTATAATTCTGTTTGCAAGTTGATTGTATTTAGTGTGGAATTAGCTGAGTGCAGGGATCATCTCTTTCAAGCAGAATTCAGTTGAAATTCTGTGTGCTGGCTAAAGGGGTATCAAAACCTTAATAATTGAAGGACTCGTGAGGTGAAGTCTGGGATAGCCAAGCGGAGAAGAGAGAGAGAGAAAGATTTTGATACAAGCCTCCAGAGTTATAGAATAGTAGAACCAAGAAAACTCTGACCTGAGGGGGTAGCACTTAAGATCCAGTGATGCCTGTGTTGAAGTGACTCTCCAACTATTGGATGTATGGCAGAGATTTGAAGAGACAATCTTACCGGAAGTAAGCCGAACGCCCGTATTCAAATGGTTGAAACTGTAGTCCAACCAAGTAGTTAATCTTCCATTTTCTGACTTGGGTCATTGGGCGTGTAAGTCAAACTGGGGGCCAGTTTAGCTCAGTTGGCTGGACAGTTGGTTCGTGATGCAGAGTGAGGCCAACAACGTGGGTTCAATTCCTATACCAGCTGAGGTTGTCCATGAAGGCCCCCACTTTGCTCCTCGCCTAAGGTGTGGTGACCCTCCGGTTAAATCACCACCAGTCAGCTCTCCCCCCTCAAAGGGGAAAGCAGCACATGGTCACTATGGCGACTTTACTTTAAGTCAAATGGGTATAGAAGGAAATTTGACATTTTTGTTGTCAATCATGAACCATGTGGCTTCATTCTTCATTTAGTACATACCTGGGTTTTGGGATTCTTAAAATAAAACTCAATATTACTGGTCTCAATCAAGATCATAAAACCACCTCCCAAACTTTCATTCATTGAGCCAAGCAAGCAGCTTTTATGCAAGAATTAAATGCAATGATTGTCATGGATTGTTTGGTTGCAGTAAAGTTTCCTAATTGTAGGAATTGTTTTTACAGCCCCAGGATGGGCAGCAAACCTTGAAGTGCCTATGGAAACTGCAAATATAACTGCAGTAAATTCTAGTGAACCTCCTTTGTGGAGTTCAGGTGACTCCGTACCGCAGGAAGCTGGATGGGCTACTTTTTCTGATTTTTCATCTCAATTAAGGTAATATTTATTCTGGATACCACAAAAATACCTGTAATTGAGTTGTATTGATGTTTTCTTAGATTACTGTTAGAGGCCAATCATAAACATCAAGTCTCAGAGTTTTGGAACTCTCTTCCAGTCGTACTTAACCACATTACTTCCCATGCATTTATAATCTGCTAAAACTCTATCTTGTGATTTAACTTTTAGTCTCTTACACACCTATTTCCCCTTTTTTAATGTGCATGGCAATTCTTGAAAGAAATTTGACCTCATGTAAGATTTTGTCCAACCTACCTTGTGCTGTTGTGGTAAATATATTTTGTATACATTGCTTACATTGTCACTTGGAATCTCTGCTACCTCTGGTAAAGAAAGCTTTAGAATCTTTCTTGAAAATATTAGAGTAAGGAAATGTCCCCTGATCAATTTAACTGCACAAAGATGCAGATGTTGAGAGCACTTGTAAGCTCCAGTTAGTTGTTAAAGAATCAGTCCCCTAATTCTTTTTAAAGTTTTCCAATTAAGGGGCAATTTACCCGGGACCCCAGGAAGAGCCTGAGGGGATCCCGTCTGTTGATGACCCCGGTGGCGGGATCAAGGCAGGCCCTGGGTTGGTTTGTGGGCCCGTGTCGCCAGCCGTACTCAGTGTGGTGGAGGATTTGGGCCCGGAGGGTGAATGTCCGAAGGCTGTCAGCCGCCCAGTGTGGGAGCGAAGGGTGCACATGAGGCTCTCTGCAGTGGGGTGCAGGGCTCACTCGTGCCTGACACTGTGTCGCCTCTCACCCCTTCTGGGGGACTCCCATAATCTGGCACATCACAATTGAAGGTTCTTTTGTTTTTCTACCTCCGTAGATAGTTCAGGCAGTGTCCTATTGGGCCCCCCCTCCACCAACACCCCAACTCTTTCCCCCCCCCCCCCCCCCTCCTTTCCCTCCTGTTGGTACAGAGGCGAGGGTATCTGGTCTCTTCACAAAGTTTAGTGCGTGTACCATTTGTTTTTTGTAGAAGTGTGTTGTGAACTGTTTTAATAATCAGAGTACCCACCCCCCTCCCCATGCATTGGTACAGAGGGGAGGGTACCCTGTTTCTCCAACACAAAATTAGTGTTTGTACCGTTTGGCCTTGTATATATTTTTTTACTGTTTTAATAAAAAGATATGGCCAATCCACCTGCCCTGTCCCGTCCGACCGCGAAGCACCCTGCTCGGGGGACAGCGGCAGCTGCTGGGATTTCCTCACTATCCCCCGCCTCTTTTCTTTCGGGGACTGGGCGTGACATCTATGGAAAAGAACCTGGATTGACGTTGTTTGCGGGGGAGAGGGTCACACACTGGTCTATCTCTGGAGGCGCCTCCAGGAGGCGCCTCCAGGCTGATTCCGTGTCCCTCAATGCTTCGCTCCAGAATTTGTGGCTGGGACAGAGCACCCTCTGGTTCGAGGTCACGCACCTCACTACTGCCACCCAGAGGGGCTAAATTGCCCCTTAATTGGAAATTTAAAAAAAAGAATTAGGGGACAGATTCTTTAACAACTAACTGGAGCTTATAAGTGCTCTCAAACATCTGCTCCTTTGTGCAGTTAATTTGGTAAGGGGACATTTCCTTACTCCAATATTTTCAAGAAACATTCTGTGGCATTGAAGATCTCTCAGACGGCAATCAATTAGAAATCACTGAAATTATGAGAACTTGGGAGTATTGCTGAGAAAAGAGACATGCTGTCAAAACTTTACGTCCAGCTTTCATCAAGGCAGAATCACAAGAAAACCAAATCTCATGGGGAACAACAATTTATACTGCATGAAAAGTGAGTGCTGATTGGTTGCCAAGTAAACTCTGGTAGAGGAGTTGCCATGGAGAATCCACCAGGGAATCGTTAACTGCAAAGCTTTTGTTTAAATTCAAACCAGGGGATGGACTTTGGTCAAGGCTTTGCCATGGGGATTTTGGTTGAAAAATGGAAAATGTGTAGATCAGTTCTTTCCATTTGCAAAGCTCATTGTGTTAAATATATGTAGCTTCCAGAACGGGTAAGTGAGCCACACTGTGAGCCTGTCGGTGTAATTCTCAGCACTTTCAGGATTGTTTAGCAAGTGTTGTCCAATTGCAGAATCACATCTAATATTGGATGCTATGTTCTGAGTTTTGTAAACACTGAGTGGTTGAGGACAGAAAGTACTCTCTGCATGTTGAAAACAATTCAAGGGACGTGCTGTTTGATACAATCCGCCAATTGTTGGGATGTACAACCTACACACTTGGCATCGCAAGGGCACTGAAATTCATATACACATTACGCACTTGTGTGGTAGACAAAATATCTTTTTGATTTGACGGCAGCTTCCTGTTAGTGTTGTTACTGCAAAGTAGCAGAGTGAAATGGATAGCTTCACTTGTTGCATTTCGTTGCTGTCTGAGTCCCACTTTGCAGAAGCATTCTGTGAATCTTTTTGCTGATGGACATTTTAGATGAGAAGATAGAAATTGTTCTCCTCCAAAAAGAAAGTGGAACAAAGACTCTCAAGTATCTAGCAACAGCGTGCAGTTCCAAATGTTGTCAAACCCAATATATAGATAACAGATCCATGTTCGTAATGTTGCATGTTGTGTAAAGGTGTAAGCAATGGGTAAATATTGGACTACGGTACCAGTAACTTTAAAATTAAATATTTTTTGATTCAGCTCAAAGGACCCTTTAAGAAGTAGTTCGCCTGTTGAAATGGAAACCAGTGCTGACCCAGTGGATCCGCATCACAATAATGTAATAGCACATCCTGAAGGTAATCCTCCTCCTCACTTGTTTCAAATGTTGATTTTTTTTTTAAATGTTAAAAAGCTAGATACATTTCAGTTTTCTCCATAAAAATGCCAGTGAATAAAAATAATGGTTACAGCGCAAAAGGAGGCCATTCGGCCTGTTTTAGCTGTGTCCGTTCTCTGTAGGAGCATTTCACCTTGTCCCACTTCCCTTTTTTCTGTAGCCCTGAAAATATTTTCTCTTTAGATAATTATCTAATTATCTTTTGAAGGCTTCGATTGAATCTGCCTCTGCCATATTCATGAAGGTCATTCTAGATGCTAATCACTAGCAGTATAAAAAGATTTAGCCCTCATGTTGCTTTTGTCAAATCAGTGTCCTCTTGGTCCTCTGCCAATGGGAGCAGTTTCTCCCCATTTACTCTGTCCAAGCCCCTCATGATTTTCAACAGTTCTATTAATACTGTTTAGCACAGGGCTAAATCGCTGGCTTTGAAAGCAGACCAAGGCAGGCCAGCAGCACGGTTCGATTCCCGTAACAGCCTCCCCGAACAGGCGCGGAATGTGGCGACGAGGGGCTTTTCACAGTAACTTCATTAGAAGCCTACTTGTGACCAATAAGCGATTTTAATTCATTTCATTCATTCTCTCCACCTTCCTTTCTCCGTTGAGAATGGCCCTGGCTTCTCCGATTTGCCAACCTAACTGAGGTTCCTTAACCCTGGTACCATAATTCCTGAATCTTTTCTGCACCTTCTCTTAACACTTTTTCATCCTCCCTAGAAAGCGTGCTGGCCAGAATTGGGCACAATACTCCGGTTGAGACCGAAGCAATCTTTTATAAAGGTTTAGTCGCAACTCCCTTGCTTTTATACTCTATGTCCATATTTATAAAACCCAGGATCTTCTATACTTTATCACCACTCTCTCAGCCTGCCTTGCCATCTTCAATGAGTTGTGCACATATACCCTTGGGTCCCTGTGCCCACTTTAGAACCTTTATTTTGTGTTGTGTCTCTCCATTCTTCCTACCTTAATTAGTCACTTATTTATTCTCTGCATTAAACTTAATCTGCCATTTGTCTGCCCATTCCACCTGTGTCTTTTGAAGTTTATTTATATCCTCACAGTTCACACTATTTCCAGGATTTGTCTCATCTGCATCTTTTGAAATTGTGCTCTATACACTCAAGTGAGAAGGTGGTGGCATAGTGGTATTGTCACTGGACTAGTAAACCAGAGACCCAGAGAAATGCTCTAGGGTCCCAGGTTCAAATCCCACCACTGCAGATGGTGAAATTTGAATTCAATAAAAATCTGGAATTAAAAGTTTAATGATGACCATGACACCAGTGTTGATTGTTGTAAAAACCCATTTGGTTCATTAATGGCCTTTGGGGAAGAAAATCTGCCGTCCTTACCTGGTCTGGTCTACATGAGACTCCAGACCCATAGCAAGGGCATTTAGGGATGGGCAATAAATGCTGGTCCAGGCTGCGGAGCCCACGTCCCATGAACAAATTTTTAAAAAAGACACTAATGTACATATCAAGAAAAGCAGTTGTCCGAACACTGACTCCTGGGCAACCTCACTGAATAACTTTCTTCCAGTCTGAAAAACAATTGTTCACCAGTAGCCTGTTTCCTGTGACTCGGCCAATTTTGTATCCATGCTGCTACTGTCCATTTTATTCTATGAGGGCTAAGCTTGCTCTCATGTCTGTTTTGTAGCACATATCAAAACGCCGAACAGAGGTTTTTAAGGTCCATGTACACCCCATCAACCACATTTCCCTCATCCACCCTCTGTTAGGTCATCAAAAACGAATTTAAGGTAGTTAAATACTACTTGTCCTTAATAAATCAATGCTGGCTTTCCTTAATTAATCTGCATTTCCCAAACAACTGATAATTTTATCCTGAATTATTATTTCTGAGGTTAAACTAACTGGCTTGTCGTTGCTGGGCTGACCCTTTAATCTTTTTTTGAACAAGGGTATAACATTTGTAATTCTCCAGTCTTCTGGTGCCACCCCATATCTAAGGAGGAGTGAAAGATTATAGCCAGTGCTTCCGCAACTTCCACCCTTCCCTCAAAATACTTGGATGCATCTCATCCAGTCCTTGTGATTTATCAACCTTTAAATGCAGGCAGACAATCTAATACCTCCACTTCATCATTTTTAGTCTGTCAAGTGTCTCGGGTATCTCCTCTTTTGCAATGATTTGGACAGAATCTTTCTTGGTGAAGATAGATGTGAAGATCACATCTGGTACCTTAAGCCTGCTCCCTGCCCTCCATGCATAAATCCCCTTTTGGGCCCTTAATCTGCCCCACTCTTCCTTTCTACCTTTTTAAATATTTCTATGCCCATAGAAAGCTTTTGCATTGGCTGACAATTTCTTCTCATACCACCTCTTTGCTTCTCTCTATGTCAGAAAGGATATGAAAAAAAATCTATATTGTACCTGGTTTTCAATTCTATTATCCACCTGTCATACATAGAAACATACATAAAAAATAGGAGGCCATTCAGCCCTACAAGCCTGCTCCACTATTTATTATGATCATGGCTGATCATCACGTTCAATACCCTGATCTAACCGACTTGATGCAATGTTATCCCAGGAATCACTCTGATAAACCTTCGCGGCACTCCCTCGATAGCAAGCACATCATTCCTCAGATAAAACTGTGCACAATATTCCAGGTATGGACTCACCAAGTCCCTGTACAATTGCAGCAAGACATCCCTGCTCCTGTACTCCAATCCTCTTGCTATGAAGGCGAACGTACCATTTGGCGTCTTTACCTTTCTGCACCTGCATGCTTACTTTCAGTGACTGGTGTACGAGGGCACC
The DNA here is from genome assembly GCF_047496885.1 of Scyliorhinus torazame. NCBI lineage: Eukaryota > Metazoa > Chordata > Chondrichthyes > Carcharhiniformes > Scyliorhinidae > Scyliorhinus > Scyliorhinus torazame. Next base: position 230,630,912 of record NC_092716.1, read on the forward strand.
CAGGTCTCGTTGCACATTCCTCTCTTTCAATCTAGCCATTTAGATAGTCATCTGCCTTCCTGTTTTTGCTACCAAAGTGGATAACTTCACATTTATCCACATTATTTTGCATCTGCCATTCGTTTTCCTGCTCACTTAACTTGTCCAAAGAATCTCTGCATCATCCTCCTCAGCTCACCCTCCCACCCAGCTTTGTGTCATCTGCAAATTTGGAGATATTGCATTGAATTCCCCTATCTAAATCATTAATATCAATTGTGAAAAGCTGGGGACCTGCCATTTGGAAAAAGAGCCGTTTATTCCTACTGTTTGTTTCCTGTCTGAAACCAGTTTTCTATTGATCAAAATACACTTCACTAAATCCCATGCGCTTTAATTTTACATGCTAATCTCTTACGTGGGACTTGTCAAAAGCCTTCTGAAAGTCCAAGCAAACCACATCCCCTGGCTCCCCATAGTCAAATCCACTAGCTCCACCCTCGAAGAATTTCAACAGATTTGTCAAGCATGATTTTCCTTTCATAAATCCATGCTGGCTCTGATCTGCCACTATTTTCCAAGCGCTCTGCTATTAAATCTTTTGTAATGGACTCTAGTATTTTCCCCACTACTGACTGGTCTACAATACCCTATTTTCTCTCTACCTCCCTTTTTAAATAATGGGGTTCATTAGCCACCTTCCAATTTGTAAGAACAGTTCAGAGTCCAGAATCTTGGAAGGTGATCACCAATGCATCCACTATTTCTGGGGCCATAAAACATGGGAGCAGAATTAGGCCACTTGGCCCATCGAGTCTGTTCCGCCATTCAATCATGGCTGATATTTTCTCATCCCCATTCTCCTGCCACTTCCTAAATTACTCTGGGATGTAGGTTTTTTTTAAATTTAGAGTACCCAATTATTTTTTTTCCAATTAAGGGGCAATTTAGCGTGGCCAGTCCACCTAATCTGCACATCTTTGGGTTGTGGGGGTGAAACCCACGCAGACATGGGGAGAATGTGCAAACTCCACACGGACAGTGACCCAGGGCCAGGATTCGAAACCGGGTCCTCAGCGCCGCAGTCCCAGTTCTATCCACTGCACCACATGCCGCCCCTTCTGGGATGTAGGTTATCAGACTCTGGGGATTTATCGGCTTTCAATCCCAACAATTTTCCCAACACCATTTCCCTACTATTACTGATATCCTTCAGTTCTTCCCTCTCACTAAACCCTGTGTTTCCCAACATTTCTGGTACGTTATTTGTGTCATCCTCTGAAGACAGAACCAAAGTATGTATTTAGTTGGTCAGCCATTTCTTTGTTCCCCATTATAAATTACCCCCCATTTCTGATTAAGGGACCTACATTTGTCTTCACCAATCCATTTCTCTTCACATACCTGTAGAAGCTTTTACAGGCATATTGGACTGAACATTACTGTTTTTCTCTCCAAAGATGTTGCCAGACCTGCTGAGTTTTTCCAGCATTCTCTGTTTTTATTATAAATTGCTTCTTGTTTTTTGACAGCCAACCTAAACTTTATGATGTCATGATCATTGGTCCCACTGATAGCTGATCCACTTGATCCTTCTCACTCCTTCCCCCGTTGAATTGGGAACATACTGATGTAGGCAGGTTACCTGAACACACTTTGGAAACTCTTTGTTCCTCTCTGCCCTTTGGCTATTACAATCTCAGTCTCTGTTAGGATAATTGAAGTCTTCCATTAAATTACTCTCTAAATTCTTGCATTTCTTTGTCATTTCCCTGCAAATTTGCTCCTCTATCTTTCCCTTGAATTGGTGACCTATAAGAATACACTGAGCAACATAATGGTACTTCTATTGTTTCTTCGCTATAACCGAGTAGATTCTGTCCTTGGCCTCTCCTTCTGGGACATCTTTCTCTCCAGCAATGTGATCAGCTTTAGAACATAGAAAATAGAACATACAGTGCAGAAGGAGGCCATTCGGCCCATCGTGTCTGCACCGACCCAGTTAAGCCCTCACTTCCACCCTATCCCCGTAACCCAATAACCCCTCCTAACCTTTTTGGTCACTAAGGGCAATTTATCATGGCCAATCCACCTAACCTGGACGTCTTTGGACTATGGGAGGAAACCGGAGCACCCGGAGGAAACCCACGCAGACACTGGGAGACGTGCAGACTCCGTACAGACAGTGACTCAGCGGGGAATCGAACCTGGGACCCTGGCACTGAAGTCACAGTGCTATCCACTTGTGCTCCCGTACAGCCCTAGTACTTCCCTTGAATGTGCTCAGTTATTGAATCATACCTCATTAGCCTTAGTCCGAAATGTTCAATTCTAGATGGCATATTTTTGAATTCTCCTTCAGGTTAAGAAAGAGACCAAAGGCTTGTGGTCAGTTTCAATTTTAAACCACAATCCCATCACGGAATCAGGGAACTCACACGTCCCTGTTGCTGCTACACTTTTTTCTGAATTAGTGCATACCTTTTCTCTGCATCTTTGAGTGATCTTGAAGCATAATAAACTGATCATCTTTTACCATCTTTTTGAACTGGTAAGAAAACTGTGCCCATCCCTGTAGATGATGCATCTGCTGCTACTATAATCGGCAGATCTGGATTGCAGTGCATGAGGATTTCAGGTGAAATCAAAAGACTGTTGAACATATCAAAATAATTTGGCCAGTTCACATTCCAGCGTCACTGTTGACCTTGTCTCAGCAGATGTCGCAATGGTTCTTTGACTTCTGCCAAATTTGGGAGGAACTTAATAACTTGGTTGACTATTCCAAGGAACCTTTCTGGTTGTGGAAACCCTCTAATACCTTGGTTTCTGTGGGTTGGCTGTTACTCCTGAAGATTGCATAATGTGTCTTCAGAATTTAATCTCTGGCTTTGCAAATTCACATTTCTCGTTCAAGGTTAAACCTACTTCCTGTAGAACTTTGAGGACTTAAGATTTAAGGTAAGAGGCAGGAGGTTTGGAGGGGATGTGAGGAAAAACACTTTTACCCAGAGGGTGGTGTGAGTCTGGAACTCGCTGCCTGAAAGGGTGATGGAGGCAGATACCCTCACAACATTTAAGAAGCACTTAGATGTTCACTTGCGATCCCAAGACATACAAGGCTATGGGCCAAGTGCTGGAAAATGGGATTAGAATAGTTAGGTGGTTATTTTTGACCAGTGAAGATGTGATGTGCTGAAGGGCATTTTGTATGCTGTAGACCTCTATGACTCTATGACAGCTCTCATCCTATGATTACTACTATCACTCCTCTGTTTCTTTCTAAGATCCTAAGAAATAGGAGCATGACTGGGCCATTTAACCCATCGAGCCTGCCCAGCCATTCAGTAAGGTCATGACCAATTTGATTGTGACCTGAACACCACTTTGTTGCCTGTTTTCCCCCATAACCCTCTACTCCCTCATCATTCAGAAATCTGTCTAACTCGGCCTTGAATACATTCAATGACCCAACCCCCACTGCTATCTGTGGAAGTGATTTCTGAAGACTTAACAACTCATTGAAAGAAGACAGTTCTCATCATCTCCTTCTTACATGGGAGACCCCTTATCTTAAACATGTGCCATCTAACTCTAGATTCCCCCAAAAGAAGAAACATCATTTCAGCATCTACCCTATAAGCCCCTCAGAATCTTATGTTTCAATAAAATCGGGCAGCACGGTGGCACAGTGGTTAGCACAGTTGTTTCACAGCTCCAGGGTCCCAGCTTCAATTCCCGGCTTGGATCACTGTCTGTGCGGAGTCTGCACGTTCTCCCCGTGTGCGCGTGGATTTCTTACGGGTGCTCCGGTTTCCTCCCACAGTCCAAAGATGTGCCGGTTCGGTGGATTGGCGATTCTAAATTGCCCTTAGTGTCCAAAAAGGTTAGGTGGGGTTACTGGGTTACGGGATAAAGGTGATAGGCTGGAGGAGTGGGGCTTAGGTAGGGTGCACTTTCCAAGGGCCGGTGCAGACTAGATGGGCCGAATGGTCGTCTCCTGCACTAAATTCTATGAAAATCACCTATCATTCATCTAAACTCCAATGCGTATCGGCTCAACCTTTCCTCATAAGCTAACCTTTTAGTCCCAGGAATCAGCCTAGTGAACCAAAGCAAGTAAGTCCTTCATTAATTATGGAGACCGTGGGGCGGCATAGTGGTTAGCACTGCTGCCTCACAGCACCAAGGATCCGGGTTCAATTCCGGCCTTGGGTGAATGTCTGTGTGGAGCTTGTACGTACCGTTATCCCTGCGTCTGTGGGTTTCCTCCTAATGCTCCGGTTTCCTCCCACAGTCCAAAGATCTGCAGGTTAGGTGGATTGGGCATAATAAATTGCCCCTTAGTGTCCAAGGACATGCACGTTCGGTTACGGGTATAGGGTGGAGTGGATCGGTGCAGACTCGACGGGCCGAATTGCTTCCTTCTGCACTGTAGGGATTCTACGAAACCTACACCGTACCCAAGGGGCGGTCTTGCCTGCACAATTGTAGCAAGACTTTTCTACTTCACCCCTTATAATAATAATAATCTTTATTGTCACAAGTAAGCTTACATTAACACTGCAATGAAGTTACTGTGAAAATCCCCTAGTCGCCATACTCCAGCACCGTTCAGGTACACTGAGGGAGAATTCAGAATGTCCAAATTACCTTTGAGCACGTGTTTCAAGACTTGTGGGAGGAAACCGGAGCACCCGGAGGAAATCCACGCAGACACGGGGAGAACGTGCAGACTCCGCACAAACAGTGACCCAAGCCGTGAATCGAACTAGGACCCTGGCCCTGTGAAGCAACAGTGCTATAAATGCTAACATTCTGTTTACCTCCCTAATTACTTACAAAGCCTGCATGCTAACTTTTTGTAATTCATGTACAAGGACACCCAGATTGTAATGCAGCTCTCCATTTAAATAATATTCTGCTTTTATATTCTTCAGCAATCTAACTGTGCAGAAGGTATTTTAAATATATAAGCTACTGAGGAATCCTCTGTGTCACTTCAAAAACCTAATGGTTTCTTCTTAAATAGGACAACATTCAAAACAATTGCAGGTTAATTCAAGTTACAGCTAGCCCCCATTTTATTTAAAGTTAAAAAGAGTTTAAAATATGAATTCTGTCAACATTGTCAACTTATCTTCCCTATCTGTTCTGAACACCTTCAATCCTGAAATATTTCATACCCAATCCTGCCTTTTGAGCACCTTTTATATTGCAGTTGTGGCTGTGCAAAAATAATTTGGACATGCTGCACACTTATAATCGGCAGCATACTCCAAAAACAAAAAGGGGTACTTTGGTTTGAACTACAATTTGTGGCACCACTCTGTAAAGACCTTTTTCTTGAATTCCCCATTGGATTTATTTGTAACTGTCTGGCCCTTCATCCTTCTGCCAAATTAGAACATTTTCTCTCTACTTTGTCCAAATCCTCATGATCCTGAACATCTCTATCTCTCAATCTTAAGGGGTACAACTCCAATGAAACTTAAGGTTGCTTCTTTTCCATAGCTGACCTAAACCTTAAGATGCTTTGATCACTTCCCGCAATGTCCCTTAATGACACTTGATTCACTGACGTACCTCATTCCCTAAATCCAGCAATTCCACCTTCCTTGTTGGGTTCGAAATACACTGACTATGAAAATTCTCCTGAACACTTCAGAGAATCTTCCCCGTCACTACCCTTGACACTATATTCCAATCCAGTTCATTTTATAATAATTAAGGTCCCCCGTTATCATAGTTTTAGCACCTTTGTAACTTCCCTGTAAATTTACTCCGTTCCATGACTCTGTTGTCTCTTTAATATGCCTGTTTCAAACACTAGCTTTCGGAGCACTGCTCCTTCCTCACCTGAGGAAAGAGCAGTGCTCCGAAAGCTAGTGTTTGAAACAAACCTGTTGGACTTTAATCTGGTGTTGTAAGACTTCTTACTGTGCTCACCCCAGTCCAACGCCGGCATCTCCACATCATCTTTAATATGCGTGGATATAATCCATCCAGATCTGGGTTTTATCTTTTTAGTTGATTCATTTATCAATTATCTTCTATTTTGCTTTTTAAAAATTCCTTCTATCTTGTGTTGTATTGAATATGCTTAGAGGAAATTTAATGGTTTAGTTTTCCAGAGGATGAAAATAAATTTGATTATTTGGAGGAAATATAATAAAACATAATGCAAATTTTGAAACAAATTGCATTATGTATTCTGATTTTTCCTCAGTAAATTCTACTCGGCGTATTTCTTTTTTTTTTAAAAAATGTATCTATGCTGTCAGCCAAATTTCTATGTAATTGATTTAAATGATACATTTTACTTTAAATGATATTACAGTATTGTCTGAGAAAATAGTCAATTAAGTTTTCAAAAATGATCTCTATTTAACATGACTATTTGTGGAAGTCTACAGATCTTTAATCCTGTCTTCAAACTACAGATTTTGTTGCAACCTCACAGCTTGCTTGCAAGGAACAAAGAGCAGTGTCAACCACAGTAAATGCAGAAGCCAACTTGTCTGACGGAGAAGAAGAGGTGGCTACAGACCAAATAACAGAGACAGTTACAAATGGCTCTATGAAAGAGACAGTCAGCCTTACTGTAGATGCCAAAACTGAAACTGCTGTGTTTAAAAGGTAGGTTGAGTGTTCTAAAATCCCTCAGAATATGGAATCATTCAGTCTTGAATATAGCATCTTTTTTGGATATGTAGTGGATTTCTATTCCTCATGATATTGATTTAGGCAGTTAGTCTAACATCAGTTGTTGGGACAATTCTGGAATCTTTAATTAAGGCAGTTGTAACAGTGCATTTGGGGAAATATGGTACGAATCAAACAGGTCAACATGGTTTTACTAAGGGGAAATCCTGTTTGACAAATTCATTGGAGTTTTTTGAGGATGAAACTGGTAGGGTACATAAAGGGGGATCATTAGATGTACTAAACCTGGATTTCCAAAAGGAATTTGATAAGCTGCCACAAAAGGTTAATGGGCAAATTAAGGGCTCATGGAATTGACGGTATTATCTCAATTCTTAAACATTTGTAATTGTTTTCTGCACCTCCTTGCATGCTCAATTGTATGGCAACCAGATTACTGCGCAGTGTTTAAAAAATGATCTAATCAAGTTTTGGTGTAAATTAACGTTACCTCCCTGCTTTTGGATGGGCCTCAAGTCTTAAAGGGAAATGTATATGTACGTGTTTTATTCGGGCAATAGAACTTTGTGTTGCAGACCCATTGTACATATTCTGTTTGATGTAATACCTAGCTATCCTAAAATATAAGATTTGTGAAAACATAAACCAGTAAATTGAACATCGGGTGGCCAATTGGTACTGGAAATGCAATATAATAACTCCATTTCGAGCATCTGTAGCTAGTTCTTTAAATATCGGCTGTGATATACTCAGTTTGCTTTTTATCACTTGGCAGAATGCAAACCTCTCATTCCCTTATCTGCTGATTTTAAAAGAATTGATGGAATAGCAAACTCTTTCAAATAAGATAAGGGCGCCACAGTGGCGCAGTGGTTACGCTGCTGCATCGAGGTCGCAGGTTCGATCCTGGCCCAGGTCACTGTCCATGTGGAGTTTGCACATTCTCCCCACGTCTGCGTGGGTCTCACCCCCACAACCCAAAGATGTGCAGGGTAGGTAGATTGGGCACACTAAAATTGCCCCTTAATTGGAAAAAAACACGTACGATTGTTACCAATGCAGGAAATTCATAAATGTTATCTATGTTTGGCTGTATTAAAACCACTAGAATAACTGCATTCACCCTATTGCAGAAATGATGTGAGAAATGTGGTAATGCAACTACAATGTTGGCATTTAGAGAAACAAAAGCTGGATTTGAGATTGGGTCTTTATCCTACTTAACCTTGTTCACTAATGTCTCACTTATTTTTATAGCTTCTTTTATGTACACATATACTTGAGCTGAATGTTTTTAGTAGCTAAGTTTCACACTTACAATTTTCCCTTGTGCATATATGGGGCTGCATTCTCCGTTTCAGCAGCTAAGTGCGAGTCCGAACAGAGAACGTGCGGGAGTTTTACGACCAAAGATTCAGGGCCGACTCCTCACCGATTCCGGGACCGATAAGGGGCTAGCAGTGGCACCGGGTGAAACTCCCGGCTCCCGCGCTAAAAGCGGCTGGAGAATGGGCGGGTACCTGGCCGCACATGGCTGACAACCTGCAGTGGTCACGCCCTACATCATGGCGCCGGCCATGCGCGGACTCGACCCGCCATCCGCGACCCCACTAGCCACCACCCACCAGTCCTCCCCAACCCTTGCGGCAGCCTCCCAGGCCAGCGTCACGGATCCAGGCTGAGTGAGGCGGCATTGGACAGACTCAGCCACCACGCCAGGTTCCCGACCGCTGAGACCATATGTGTCCCGTGCCACCGGTAACTCGGCCCATTGAGAGCCGAGCATCGTGGGAGGGCTTGCCGATGACGCGCCAACGGCGTTGCAGCAGCACGTGATGCAATTCAGCCATTTGAGGGGGCAGAGCATGGCTGACCGGCGGCGGCCCCGATTTGGGTGTCAGAGTTGACTCTCCGCCCGATCGCTGATTATGATATCGGCGTCGGACAACGGAGAATCCAGCCCATAATTATTCAAAGAAATACTTTTGAGGCAAATGTTGATAAATTGAATCATTGCATTGGAGTAGAGGCAAGCGTCCCTTTCACACAAGTTATTGGGATCATTTTTAAATATTGTTGTTAGTATTTATTTAGAAGAAGTGGAAGAAATTTGAGATGTGCTTTATTAAACGAGTATCAAAAAATGAAAAACTGATATTGGAACTTTGTGATGTTGCATAATATTTAAATATCTGCCATTTATTTACCTTCGTGTATTCAGTTTATGATTTAATTATCTTTTAGGATATTAAATTTTTCATATACTAAAGTTTTCTTTGTAGCAGATAATCTATTCTACTTGTGGTGAGACTTAATGGCGGTTGGTGGAAACATCTAGGTTGTTCTATTACAATATAATGGAAGAATGCTAGATATTTTAATGCAGCTGTATTCAGTAGCGTTTGAATGTGATACTTGAATATCATAAACTAGATCATGCTAATTTAGTTGAGTGTTTCACAATTTAAGCTTCCTTTCTCTTTCTTTCGTGCTTGTGGCTTCAGAGTGTTGAAATCCTATTGGTATGTATTATAATTAAGTGTAAATTAAATCAGTGCTGTGTGTGCAACCAAACAGCCTCATGTGATCTTAAATGTATTTTCACATTATGGCATGATTTTGAGATGACACCTAAAATGCCTTCAAGCTGAACCTCATTTATTCATGCTTTTTCTTCCATTTGCATGTGAAGATTTTCATATACTGCATGATTGGAGAGTGAATTTCATAACAATTCTGTGATAGGACATGCATTTATTATGATAACATTATAGATATTTTGATAACTTGCCTTTTTCTGTTTAGTGAGGAAGTAAAGTTGTCTACCTCTGAAGATGTTTCTTCAAAATATGTGTTGCCAGAAAACTTAGAAACTTCAAAACTGACTCCAACATCACATAATGATTATCGAACAGATGGGTAAGTGCACTCAAATTATGATGAATTTAATCATGCCTGATAATCTTTTAGATGTTAACTGGTGGCTTGCTTAAACAAAATGGAAATGTTTGTAAATGGCAGGCTTGAATCTCAATATATTTGCTACATCAGCTTTATTTCGGCTATTTAGTCAATGGTATTTTAAAACTTGTTATTGGTGCCTTCATTACATATAGTGTGTGAAATTCAAATACTCCACTATACGAAAAATGAAAAGAATTTCTAACTCTGATCTGTGAAATCCCTCTTAATTAGCAAGAGGACAATGGTTTTGATACTGCACACGGGTCATGTTTTATATGGAACAATACCTTTTGGGGGGGTGATAGGTAAACCCAAAGTTTTTCCAAGCTAACCAGTCACAGTTGACATAACTGCAGCTGCAACAAAAGAATACAACCGGGTTTTTGCTTTAGGTGGTACAGTGTGACTACTAATTATACCATTGCATGGGACTTCCGGTGGCGGTAATGAGTGAGTGAGCCGCACATTCGGGGGCTCTCACTCCGGCGGGATTTGAGGATCTGGTTCCCCGGTTTTGCGGGGCTGTGAAAGGACAGCCACGGGGGGCTAAGGAGCGAGCAGAGCTGCATGGAACTGCGGGAGAGCAGAAAGCAGTGCAAACGGGAAAGGAAGGGGCAAAGGCATGGTGTGCAGAGGAAGCTGACCCGGGAGCAAAGATGGCGGACCTCGGACCCGGCGATCCAGCAGGCGCTGGAAAACATGCTGCAGGTGATAAAGAGCAGTTTTGAGTCGTTGAAGCAGGATAACTTGGACCCACTTCAGAAGGCAGTGTATCAGCTGAACCAGAGACTGGATGCCCAGGACTAAAACGTTAAGGAGCTGGGGCAGGCGGATGCGCAGACGATTGCTGCGCGAGAAGTCGACGGGTTGAAGGAGAGACAGAGAAGACTGCTGGACAGAGTAGAGGAGCTAGAAAATAGAGCCCGTAGACAAAATCGGAGGATCATCGGCCTCCCGGAGGGGGCGGAGGGAGCTGATGCCACAGCGTTCGTGGCGGACCTGTTGATGCAGCTGATGGGGGCTGAACCCTGTCCGCGACCGCCGGAGCTGGAGGGAGCACACAGAGTACAGGTGCGTCCGGGGGGGCCCCCCCGTCCGATGGTGATTAGGTTCCACAGGTTTGTGGAGAAGGAGCGGGTGCTGCAGTGGGCAAAGAGCGCTAAGAGCTGCACGTTGAATAACAGTGTCCTTCGCATTTACCAGGATCTAGGCCAGGAGGTGGCCAGGCAGTGAGCAGCCTTTAAACAAGTTAAGGAGGTGTTGTTCAAAAAGCACGTGAAGTTTGGTCTGCTTTTCCCGGCCCGTCTTTGGGTTACGCATCAGGGCCAACACCACTACTTCTCCCAGCCCGAAGAAGCGATGGACTTCGCGAGGGATCAGGGGCTGGTCTCGAAAAAAGGACCCACGAACGCAAGCTAGGATCTGAGAATTACTGGTTGAAGGGACGCCTACTGTGCCTGGACTGCAGGTCGACTGTTTACTGCTTTAAAGGTGCCTTGTGGTGTATTTTTTGTGGGCAGTTTTTGCCTGTGGGGGGAGGGTATCCCCCCCCCCACCCCCTTTCAAATGGTCTTTTTCCTTTATTCTGTTGGGGTTTTTTCTCTCCTTTTTTTTTTTCTTCTGTTGTGGTGGGTACATTTTGTTGGGCTCTCTGAGTGCGCTGGAGCCTGTATTGTAACAAAAGGGTGGCCGGTCAGCAATGGGGATTAAAGATGTTGGTTGGGGGCTTTTGTTTCATTTATGTCTATGGTTTTTATGTTTGTTTCGGATGGGGGATGTACGGGTACTGGGTTATTGCGGTGTTATATATATATATATTTTATTTTTTTTAGTGCTCAGAAAGGGACGTGGGTTAACACTTTTCTGTGTACACAGCTGGAACTGTATTGTACCTGGAGCAGCCTTGCGTTGCTGTTTGATGTTTACATCTTATTTGATCTTTCCCATCTTAGTGAGACTGCTCCAGTGGGTCGGAGTGGGGGATGGTGTGCTGGGGAGTGGGGAGATGAGGTCGGGGAAACAATGGAAGTGAGACAAGGGGGCACCGGAGCGATGAGTCACCGGGCTAGCAGATTGGCTAGTCAAGGGAGTCCGGGGGGGGGGGAATACAGCCAGTGAATGGCAGGGGTGGGGTTATCAGGGGATGTTGCTGGGCCGGGGGGGGGGGGGGGGGGGGGGGGGGGGGGCGGGGAGGAGGTATTTTGCTGAAGTGGGGGGGGATCTGAAGTAGGTAATGGAAAGGAGGTCGGGGGTGGAGGCAGCCAAGAGGCGAGCCAGGAATGGCACAGCGCATGGGCCGGGGGCGGGCCCAAGAAAGGTTATAGCTGACTGGCTGGGGGTTGTGCCCCCCAACCAGGCTGATCCCGTGGAATGTCAGGGGATTAAATGGGCCTGTTAAAAGGGCACGTGTGTTTGCGCATTTGCGGGCTCTAAAGGCAGACGTAATTATGTTGCAGGAGTCACATCTGAAAGTGTCTGACTAGGCTAAGGAAGGGCTGGATCAGCCAGGCCTTCCACTCGGACTTAAAATCCCCCCTGGACTTAGAATCCAAGTCCAGGGGGTATTAATTATGATCAATAAGCGGGTTCAATTTGAGGCGGAGGGCGTAGTCGCAGACAGTGGGGGCAGATTCCTTATGGTAAGGGGCAAGCTGGAGGGGAGGAAAGTGGTGCTGGTGAACATGTATGCGCCGAACTGGGTCGACGTTGACTTTATCAAAAGAGTGCTGGGGAAGATCTCTGACCTAGACTCACGTAAGTTGATAATGGTGGGGGGGACTGCCCTAATACTGCCCTTGACCCAGGGCTGGACCGGTCATGTCCCAGAACGGGCAGACTCTCAACAATGGCAAGGGAGCTGAAAGGGTTCATGGAGCAAATGGGGGCTGTGGACCCATGGAGAGCCAGACAGCCGACTGGAAGGGGCTACTCGTTTTATTCGCATGTTCATAAAGTATATTCTAGGATTGATTTTTTTATCGTGAGCAGGGACTGTATAGGGGAGGTAAAGAATACGGAATACTTGGCAATCACTATCTCGGACCATGCCCCGCACTAGGTGGACCTGCAGGTCGGGGGGCGAATTACCAACGCCCGCAATGGAGGTTAGACGTAGGACTGTTGTCGGAGGAGGGGATATGTGAGAGATTTCGGAAGTGTATGCAAAATTACTTGCAGGTGAACAATACGGGGGAGGTTTCAGCAGTGACCCTGTGGGAGGCGCTGAAGGCAGTAGTGAGGGGGGGAGCTGATCTCAATTCGGGCTCACGGGGTCAGGGCGGACAGAGCCGAAATGGACAGATTGGTTAGGGAAATTCGCCGCATAGACGAGGAGCATGCGGGGTCCCTGGGGGAGGGACCTACTCAGCGAGAGACGGAGATTGCAGGCGGAACTGGGGGTGCTATCCACAAATAGGGCCGTGGAACAACTTAGGAAGGCGAGGGGAGTGGTGTATGAGTATGGGGAGAAGGCCAGTAGATTGCTAGCGCAGCAACTCAGGAAGAGGGAGGCGGCCAGGGAAATAAGTAGAGTGGTTGATGGGGAGGGAAGCACAGTGGAGGACCCGGCAGGACTGAATAAGGTATTTCGAGACTTCTATAGTAAGCTGTACACTTCAGAACCCACGGAAGAGCCGGAGGAGATGAAAAGGTTCCTGGATGGATTAACCTTCCCAAAAGTAGGCAGGGGACTAGTGGACGGGCTGGGGGCCCGATTAGAGCGGAGGAGGTATTGGGGGGCCTAAGGCCATGCAGCCGGGGAATGCCCCGGGACCGGATGGATACCCAGTAGAGTTTTACAAGAAGTTCCTTTTAATGAGGCAAGGGACAGAGGGACCCTGCCACCGACGATGTCGCAAGCCACCATCTCGCTGATACTGAAGTGGGACAAGGACCTGGAATCCTGCGGGTCATACAGGCCAATCTCCCTGATCAATGTGGATGCCAAGGTCCTGGCGATTAGAATTCAGGACTGCATACCGGAGGTGATTGGGGACGATCAGACAGGAATTGTGAAAGGCAGGCAGCTGACAGCTAACTTGAGAAGATTGCTTAATGTGATCATGATGCCCCCGACGGGCAAGGAGGTGGAGGTAGTGGTGGCAATGGACGCTGAGAAGGCCTTCGACCGGGTGGAGTGGGGCTATTTGTGGGAGGTGCTTGGACGGTTTGGGTTCGGGGAGGGACTGGTTAATTGGGTCAGACTATTGTACCAGGCCCCAAAAGCTAGCATTAGGACGAACCGGATAATGTCAGATTATTTCAGACTACACTGCGGGACCAGACAGGGATGCCCACTCTCCCCGTTGCTGTTTGCGCTGGCCATAGAGCCGTTGGCGATGGCGTTGAGAGCTGCGAAGGGGTGGAAGGGAATGACTAAGGGGGGGTGGAGCATAGGGTCTCTCTCTATGCGGACAACCTGCTCCTGTACGTGTCGGACCCACTGGCCGGGATGGAAAATATACTGGAAACATTGAGGAAGTTCGGCCGGTTCTCAGGGTACAAATTAAATATGGCCAAGAGTGAGATGTTTGTGGTGCAGGCAAGGGGCCAGGAGAATAGACTGAAGGAGCTGCCATTTAGGCTGGTGGAGGAAAGTTTCGGGTACTTGGGGATACAGGTGGCACGAGACTGGGGCAGGTTGCATAAGTTAAATTTGACAAGGGTGGTGGAACAAATGAAGGGAGAGTTTCGGAGATGGGATGCACTGCCGCTGTCACTGGCAGGGAGGGTGCAGACTGTAAAGATGACAATCCTCCCTAGATTTCTGTTCATCTTCCAGTGCCTCCCGATCTTTGTCCCACAGTCCTTCTTCAAATGGACTGGCAAAATCATCATGAGCTTTGTCTGGGCGGAAAAATCCCCGTGGGTGAAGAAGGCGATGCTTGAAAGGAGCCGCAGCTAGGGGGGACTGGCATTGCCAAGTTTGATCAACTACTACTGGGCGGCTAACATAGCCATGATAAGGAAGTGGATAGTGGGTACGGGGTCTATCTGGGAGCAAGTGGAGGCGGCTTCATGCAGGGGCACCAGTTTGGCAGCCCTGGTCACGGCTCCCCTACCGCTGTCGCTGGCCAGGTACTCCACCAGCCCGGTAGTGGGGGCGGCCCTGCGAATATGGGGCCAGTGGAGGAGGCATGTGGGGGGGGGTGGGTGCGTCTGTCTGGGCTCCAATATGTGATAACCATCGATTCGCCCCCGGGAACATGGATGGAGGGTTTCGAACATGGCGGGGGTGGGGAGGGTGGGCGATATGTTCCTGGAGGGGAACTTTGCGAGTTTGAGGGGCTTGGAGGAGAAATTTGGGCTGGTAAGGGGAAATTACTTTAGGTACTTACAGATGCGGGACTTTGTACGCAGACAGGTCCCATCCTTCCCACGCCTCCCGCCAATAGGGATCCAGGACAGAATAGTCTCTAGAGGAGAAGGAGGAGAGGGTAGAGTCTCGGATATCTACAAGGTGCTCATGAAGGGGGAAGAGTCCCAGACGGAGGAACTGAAACTCAAATGGGAGAAGGAGCTTGGCGGGGGGATGGAGGACGGGCTGTGGGTGGAAGCCCTGAGTAGGGTAAACTCAACCGCAACATGTGCCAGGCTCGGCCTGATTCAATTTAAGGTTGTTCACCGGGCCCACATGACGGTAGCTCGGATGAGCAAATTCTTTGGGGTCGAGGACAAGTGCGCTAGATGAGCGGGAGGACCAGCGAACCATGTTCGCATGTTTTGGGCATGTCCTAAACTTAGGGGGTACTGGGAGGGATTTGCGGGGGTCATGTCCTGGGTGCTGAAAACAAGGGTGGTGATGAGTCCAGGGGTGTCAATTTTCGGGGTTTCGGAAGACCCGGGAGTCCAGGGGGAGAAAGAGGCAGATGTTCTGGCCTTTGCTTCCCTAATAACCCGGCGGCGAATACTGCTGGCATGGAGGGACTCAAAACCCCCGAAGACCGAACTATGGCTTTCGGACATGTCAAGTTTTCTGGGTATGGAAAAAATTAAATTCGCCTTGAGAGGATCTGTACTGGGGTTCGTCCGAAGGTGGCAACCATTCATCGACTTCTTCGCGGGAGAGTGAACGTCAGTGGGGGAGGGGGGAGGGAGGGAGAGATTAGAGTAGAGTAGGAGGGATAAATAGGCGGGTAGTGTCTAGGGGAGAGGAGCAGGCATGTGCAGTATGGTTTGATTGAAGTATTGGTTTTATATTGATGTTTGCACATTTCTGTTATCTGTAACTGTCTACAATGCCAAAAAATACCTCTAAAATTGTTTGTTTAAAAAAAAACAATTATACCATTGCATGAATTATACCATTTCACTTTTTTCCTCACTTGTTTTTGATATTGGAATGATTTATGGTTTGTGTTTGCTTCTGTAAGTGATAGCTGTCATGCTTGTGTATGTTACTACCAAACAGAGTAAAAATGGTTTGTCGTATGTATCAGCTAGAATTCATTTCCACAATGCTCTTTAGTTTCCATCTTTAACACAAACTATTTTATCAACAGCTGGAAGCCTTCTGAAGAGAATATAAAACCTTGTGAAAAAGCCACCTTGAATGGGCCTGTTGATAATGTGACATCAATGGAAGAAGTCAAGTAAGTCTCTATTGCAGTCTGTGCATTATACCATTGTATACCATGCAATGTATAACTTTAGTACTGGCTATTTCCTGATAGTTCATGCCACATTTTTAATGGGAGGTCCTGTCGACACACGCTCTATAAATGACTGGATGACTAAGGAATTATCTCACTGTCATCTCTAGAAATTAGTTTACATAGTTGAGATTTGCACTACGAAACTGGAGTACATTCTTAATATTAAAGTTTAAACCATTAAGAGAATGACATTGCCTCTTTTTGGAACAGTGCTACAATTCCCATAAAGACCAGAAACTTATGAAAGGGTACTTGAATTCCCAGTGACCTAATTTTTAAAAATTCAAGTTTTAACACTTTTACTGTACAAACAAACAAAAAGCAACATAAAGAAGAGCAGGAGTAGACCATGCCATGCTCGACCATTCAAATTAATCATGGTGAACTTCAACTTTGACTTTACTTTTCTGCTCGTTCTTCAACTCTCTTGATTCCCTGAGAGACTGAAAAATCTATCTCAGCCTAAAATATATTCAAAGTTAGTATATCCACAACTCTTTGGGATAGAGCATTCCAATGTTTCACAACTCTTTTAGTGAAGAAATGTCTCCTCATCACAGTCCTGAATGTTAGGCCCCTTATCCTGAAACTGCACATTTGTTCTAGATTCGTTAGACAGGGGGAGAAATGTCTGTCTACCCTGTCAAGCCCCTGCATTGATGCATTTAAGAAGAGGTGTGTTAGATATGAGGGGGAAGGAAGTGAGTGACTGGAGACGGTCACTTGGCTGGGAGGAGGCTCGCGTGGAATATAAGCACCAGCATAAACCAGTTTTGCCATATAGATTCTCGGCAAATCTGAAGGCTTAATAATACATTTCATTTCCACCTAGCAATATAGGGGCTGGTTTAGCACAGTGGGCTAAACAGCTGGCTTGTAAAGCAGAACAAGGCCAGCATCAAAGGTTCAATTCCCGTACCAGCCTCCCCGAACAGGCACCGGAATGTGGCGACCAGGGGATTTTCACAGTAACTTTAATTTGAAGCCTACTTGTGACAATAAGCGATTTTCATTTTCATATAGCTGATACTGAGATCAAATAAGATCTTATCAAACTAATGTTCTCTGAGTTAAGAGGATTCAAATTAATGCTTATCCTTCCGTGAGACTGAAACTTTAAAACCTGTGGTTGAGAAGCTAATGATACCTGGCATTTAATGATCTCTTGCATCATCTTAAAGCCATATAATTTTAGCGTGGCTGTTCTAAGTTATGAATAGTCCTTGTAGTTTTCAATATATGCACTTTATGTGGGGAGAGAAAAAAGCTGAATTATAGTATGATTATAGTTTAATTTATAGTCTGTGTCCATATGCAGCAAGACCTGGACAATATTCAGGCCTGTGCTGATAAGTGGCGAGCAACATTCGAGCCACAAGTGGCAGGCAATGATCCTCACAAAGGAGGGAAAACTCCACCATCTCCCCAAGACATTACCATTTTTGAATCCCCTATTATCAACATCCTGGGGGGTTATCACTGACCAGAAACTGAATTGGGCTTGCCAAAAAACATTGTGGTTACAAGAGCAAGTCAGAGGCTGGGAATTCTACGGCGAGTAACTCACCACCTCACTCCCCCAAGTCCGTCCACCATCTACAAAGCACTAGTCAGGAGTGATGTTGAATATTCTCCACTTGCTTGGATGAGTGCAGCTCCAACAATAGTCCACAAGCTCGACATCTAGGACAAAGCCACCTGCTTGATTGGCACCCCTTCCACCACCTGCAACTTTATTCCCTCAACCGTTGGCGCGCAGTGGCAACAGTGTGTACCATCTACAAGATGCACTACAGCAACTTACAAAGTTCCCTCAACAGCACCTTCCAAACCCGCAACCTCTACCATCCAGAAGGGCAAGGGCAGCAGATGCATTGGGACATCACCACCTGCAGGCTCCCCTCCAAGCCACATGCCGTCTTGACTCGGAACAATATTGTTTCTTGACTGTTGCTGGACCAAAATCCTGGAACTCCCTCCCTAACAGCACTGTGCTTATACCTACACCACATGGACGGCAGAACTTTGAGAATGTGGTCGAGCGCAATTAGGGATGGGCAATAAGTGCTAGCCTCGTCATGCTGCTCGCATCCCCTGAAAGAATTTAAAAAAGGTAACTAATTGAAGTGGTTATTTCCCTTTGCTCGAACTACAAATGTTTGTTTCTAATTGTTGAAAAGCGATTTGACTGCATTTTCGCTCATGTGTATGAAATTTTATCTTGCATTGTGTTTTCTGTTTTGTTTTTTTAGGACTAGTCAACAAGTCCTGCCACCCGAAGCTTCGGTTAATGGCCCTGCATGATTAATTCTGTCTGCTGTTGTCTACTCCAGCCTGAGCAGCTACTATCCAGGGGTATCAGTGGGGTTCACTGGAGGCACTGGGCTTCGGCCTGTCAAAGCCAGTCACTGCTGCACTAAATTCACATGGGATCAGGACCAGCAATATTATCAGATTTTTTAAGATGGATGTGCAAAGAAAAGTTGAATGAAATGTACAAGTGAGGGTATTACATGTTGGCAGATACAAAGAACTCTTGCGTGCATTTGTATCAAATACATGTTCTTATAAACAGGATGATCAGTCCATTAAATATCTTGCCACTCACGTGATAATTAGTATTGTTGCCATAGTTAAATGGTTATAAGAGTAGAGTATTTTATAAAAAGTGTATACTTAAACCCAACGTATATAATTGAAGTATACCAATTGGAACACATAGTGTGACCAAAGTGTTTAGAAATTTTCATACTTTTTTTCATCTTGTATAAAATTTTAACTTTCAGTGTTTCTTCCAAGTGGGCAGAGTAAATTGTAGAAGTGAAATGCAAATGTCAAAGTGTTATTTTGATTGAGTTGCCTATATTAAACCAATGCTAGAGAAAATTCTAATTGTAAATGTTCAATAGTGGCTCTTTGCTTCAGGTTTTATTTGTAAACATTTCTTGAATTCTAGAACATTAGTATTGAAAGCTCTTTGATATGGAGTTTAAATATATTTGTTACTGAAGACTAGTTGGTCATTTGGTATGTCACTGAACAGCCATAAGCTTGTTCATCCCTCTGTATTTTACATTTTCAGACCAAGAAATTGTTCAAATCAAAGGTGAAGAACACTTAAGATTAGCCTTGAATTGCATGTGACCTCTGTGTTTCTCTTTGCTAAAGGTCTGCATCAGTGCATTGCCTCAATGATTTAAACTATCTTTTAACTTTTTAAACTTCTATTGAACCAACTAACTGATTTGTTTTTAAATTAGCCCCTTTATTTCACTTGACAAGGCAATGGAACTTAATCAGGGTGAACTGATCACTGAGCACTTAATGTAACAATGGTTGGCTAAAAGTGGCTCTATTGGTATAAACTTCTAAGGAGTGGCGAAGAGCCCTACTTTGATAAAGTATGACAATATCTAAAGAGGTTAACTCGAACTTTTAAATTCAGGGATTTGAAGTGTTATGACAGGTTGACCCCGATTCATTGGGACCTTACTGTACTGTTAATGGAAGTGGCAGCTAGTATTGGGTTAAGCTCAGAAAGTTTTGAAAAAGTGTCATTTGACAAAGTGCCTATGGTACTGGTTTAAGTCAGAAGAGAGATGATGGTGATGCATGATGAATTTGTGGAAGAATTCTTTCACATTAGAAAATAGTGTCTGTTCCAGGAAAGTAAAATGAAATGTGCACTCATCTTTTTGTGTGGCTTGTTCTTTGCAGCATCTACAGTAACTATATTGTTGGCCCTTCCAAGCACCTTAATACATTCTAAGTCAATGGAATATTTTTTGTCAATTTCATCACTGGTTTAAGAAAGTTGACGGTTTGAGTTTAAAGTTCTGCACATCTGTATTTGAAGAAAAATCGCCAAACCAAACAATGCAATTTTCTGTGATCTTCCTCAACTGCTTTGGGGCAGTTCATTCCGCTGCCAATGCTTGATTCACCACTTACATTTCTGAAGTAGCTGATCACAGACACTTGAAGGCTGGGATGTTGAGACATCTCTATCGGTAGCAATCAATTAAAACTGGCAGGACTATAGTATACATTTTTAAGTATTGTAAAAGATGGGAGAGGGAAGGGGAAGAAGTGTTTCCGAATCAAAATATCGGGAATGGTGGTGCTATTTGGCTGTGGCTGCTAAATAGGAAAAAAATAACCTGTTCTGTCTTGACAATCTTCATTTGCAATGTTTGTGTGTTAAGTTGCATGAAAACATGGCAACTATTTTTTTAATAATGCGTTAGGATGGACATTAACCACTCACGCAAGCAAATACAAAATGTAAAAAGTATTGGATTCTTACTGTCAGATTATTCTGGTTGTATGATACATTTTTCATTTGTCCTATTTCAGATGTACATCCAATATACCATGTAAATATACCTTGTTAAAATTAATATGCCATTAGTTAAAGTTTGCAATAAAGTGAATTGCTTAAGTTGTATAAAAGTGAATCGTTTAAATTATATGAGCATGGTGGCCCAATAATTATTAATCACATGTTCAGTGGTACAAATTATTGCCAAAAAACTTCCTCAATGCTTGGATGTACAAAAAGGAAACTCTCCCATAATTATAAAAGCAAACACTGAGGATGCTGGATATCTGAAATAAATCAGAAAATGCTGGAAATACTCAGCAAGTCTGGCAGCATTTGTAGTGAGAGAAACAGAAGTGTTTCGAGCTGAATATGATTTCTTCAGAACTGCAAAACTCCCATAATTGACTTGCAACACCTTTCTTGAACTTACTATTTGAAATTTATACACGATGATTGTAATCCTGTCTTTGTTTTAAAAATAAATAAACTAAATATTTAGTAAGGTGCCCCTTTTTAAAAGATGTATCATGGTTTGATTAAAATGTTGGGTTGCTGAATAAAAAGGGTTGCTTACGAGTTGCTTTGAAATACTTTACTTAAAAATTGAATGCATTTGATTGCTCAAAGGATCTGGTCAGGTTTGGTTTCCATACACATAGACCCGAGATTATAAACAAGACGTTCTTTGCAGTCCTGTTGACTTGAGCTGATGCAAGTTAATCAAATGGTTCCATAAGTGGTGTGATAAACAGTTTTTTTAAAGTGTGATAATTAGGCTATTGTACAGTTTAAACAGTACATTTTTGAGCTTAATGGTGACAAATTCGACTTGAGCAACTAGAGGTCAGTCGGAGGTTGTGGGCCTAAAGTTACATTTAATGGGTTAAATCACTTATTTGAGAAATGGTTTAGTTCAGAATTAGGGGTCGATTGCAGTTTATGATTGTAGGAATATCCTGGGATAACTGCGCTGACTGTCTCTGACTACTTGAGTTTGAGCAGTTTATGAGCTTCAGGAGCATAGTCCATAACATTGGGAGGTTGAAGGGTTCTTTGTATGCACATTCCAGGAGATAGGTCATCTCCGTTTGCAGTAATACACGAGGCTGCTACAGGAATTGAAACTGGCCTGCCATGGTCTGCTTTAAAAGCCAGCTATTTAGCCCTGTGCTAAACCAGCCCCTATAGGGGCCTGAGGGGCTGGCTTGTAAAGTAGATCAAGGCCAGCACCGCGGGTTCAATTCCCGTACCAACCTCTCTGAACAGGTGCTGGAATGTGGCAACTAGGGGCTTTTCACAGTAACTTCATTTGAAGTCTACTTGTGACAATAAGCGATTTTAATTTTGAGTAAAGATATTTTACCCAATGTTGTAATTTTTTTCACATCTTGAAGTATTGGATGTGTCTTCTCTATAATTAATGGTTTATATAATTCAATTACAGTGCCCTTTAACTCTTTTATTCTGTGACTCTTAGACATTTCTAACCTCGCTTCACAAATCATCCTCATTATACTTGCAGTTCTTCAGTTCATTGCCCAAAGGAAGGCCCTTGGCAATTGTTCACAGAACCATGGCAAAATGGCATGATTTTTTAAACTGCAGGTAGGGCAGGGAGGCAGACACCAAATCTGACCCAGACAACAGGAATTGAACCGTGTTGACATCAACTGATCCATGTGGTAGCCAAATGAGCTAACCAGCATCACGACCTCTTCCCCCTAGCTGCATGCACTTACCGTACGTAGCCATGCCTATACACACTCATTACATGCATATGACTTGAAATGCAGCCAAAATCTGCACAATACTCTAAATCTATTTTGGTCAGTACATTATAGTTTTCTAAAGCGATTCCAACAACTGCAGTCCAATGCTCCACTGTCTAATTTTCCAAGACAATATTTTAAATACTGTGTTAGCATTTCGTAGTGCAGAACTTGGGCATTGCTGGAAAAACATAAAGAGACATGTCAACACTTTCTTTCTTGGACCCAATGGACAGACATAAGAATGCCAAATTTTAAAGTAAGCAACAATTTATATTGCATGAAAAAGGATGCTGATTGGTTGGCAAGTTTGCTCGGATTGCCATGGAGATTGCGATGCATCAAGGAACTAATGTCCGCCATGCTTTTGTTTCATTCAATAAAGGAGCATTGCCTGGACATGTTCCTTTTTCCAGTCTGTGGGTCCGACTGATCATCTCAATCTGGTTGTTCATATAATTCCTAGCACACTCAGGATTGTTCAATAAGTGCTGTCCAAGTGTGGCATCACATATAACATTAGACATGTTCTGGATTTTGCAAGCACGGGCTGGTTGAGTACGGTCAGTGCACTGTCCATTGCAGATGGGTGCTGTTTGATACAATCCGCCAGTTGTTGGGATAGACAGCCTAGGTGACTGGCACTGAAATTCCTATACCACATTATTCATGTTATACTAGATAGTTTACGTAGTATGAGTAGAAACAGGAGCAAACCATTTACCCCTCAAACCTGTTCCACAGTAAACAACATGGCTGTTCTGCAGCCTTTATACTTGCCCTTGCCCTGCACCCCTTAATATCTTTGGCTAACAATTGTTTTCAATCATGGTTTTCAAATTAACAATTGATTGATCAGCATTACCATTTGTAGAAGAGCGTTCCAAATTCCTACCATCCTTTGCATATGTGTTTCCAAGATCTTTCTATAATTTGTCTGTTCTGGTCCCTAGTCTTAGACTCCCCAACCCGTGGAAATAG
This sequence comes from Scyliorhinus torazame, assembly GCF_047496885.1. Classification (NCBI taxonomy): domain Eukaryota; kingdom Metazoa; phylum Chordata; class Chondrichthyes; order Carcharhiniformes; family Scyliorhinidae; genus Scyliorhinus; species Scyliorhinus torazame. The sequence goes on from NC_092716.1 coordinate 230,654,248, forward strand.
GTTCTATATCCTACCTGTTCTCTTAATGTCTTATAAACTTCAATCAAATCACCCCAGACCCAATTTAAGGGAATTTAAGGTTTATAGTTTAACCCTTGAAGTCTAGCTATCATTCTGGTGTTATGACACCCTGGGTTAGGGTGTGGTCAATTCCACCCCCTGTTGCGTTTTTTACTGACCTATGGCTCTGTTCCAATTATGGCAATCAGTGAGTTTGCCCTTCTTTCTATGTTATCGATATTGCTCAGAGTCGCCAGGTATCAAATGATACCACCTCAAGGTTCAACCGGCTATCGATCAAAGAGCCAAACACCAGTTAGTTAGTTCAAGGGTACTTTATTTACACACAATTAGTCATGCAACATAAATACGACTAATTAACTACACCTATCGACTAAGGCAACCTGTACTTCATTTTGGGCACCCAGCTTAGGTCAGAGAAACAGTGGCTGCTGTTCGATTCTGGATCTATCGGGTTCGAAGGAGTAACTGCTGCTCAGCTAGGCTCATCCAGCAGCACGGTGGCACAGTGGGTTAGTCCTGTTGCCTCACGGCGCCGAGGTTCCAGGTTCGATCCCGGCTCTGGGTCACTGTCCGTGTGGAGTTTGCACATTCTCCCCGTGTTTGCGTGGATTTCGCCCCCACACCCCAAAGATGTGCTGGGTAGGTGGATTGGCCACGCTAAATTGTCCCATAATTGGAAAAAATGAATTGGGTACTCTTAAAAAAAATTTTTAAAGCTAGGCTCATCCGTCTGGTAGCGAGCGTTGAACTTGGACTTGCTTCTGGTGTTGCTGCAATTGGAGATGGCCGTGACCGGGGTACCAGATCCAAAAGAGGATGAACATGTGGCGAACTTTTCTTATACTTGGGGGTTTTTGCGCTCTTTTGGGCGGTCCTTCAGTTTGGGCTCCACTAATTGAGTGATTCCTGATCACTGTTTGATTCCTAACCAATAAGTGGGCGGGGATCTGGATGGCTGGGCGTGTCCCAAGCGGTCATTGACCCCGTTGTTTACACTTCCCTTGAGCGGTGTCGAAATGTCTGGGACTGTACCGGTCGCTCGAGTACCAGTCCTTTGTTTTGGTGACGATGGGCCATCAAATGCTAATCGGCCCCATTAAAATGCTAATTGGTCGGAGTTTCGATACCGTCTGGACTTCTTGTTTGCAAATATGCATTTCAGGCTCTGAGCCTGCCTGAGCCTTGGCATGTCCATTTTACCCGCTAGGCTTTGTGAGTTTCTCTGTACCTAGTTGTAAGTGGCCATCCCAGATGTCTACACTCCGTCCTCTTGATCCTCAACTCGAAGCGTGAAGGATCACAATACTGGGTCGTCTTTGTTCTCTGAAATGCCGGGTAGCCTCAACCAAGGACAGGTTCTACCCTTCTCTGTCCTATGGGTCAAAATCATTTACCTAAATTTCCCTAATACAGCACATAAATAAAAATTCCTAAGGGGCCATTTAACATTCAATAAAAAGGGGAACCTCTAACTGTCTCAAACTTGACTACACTCATGCTGCTATTTAACAATCAAAGAACTTATCTTACAATACAAAAATCCACTAGCAGCATCACATTTCTTATCACTAACATTCATACACAGAAAAATAAGTTTTATTAACAAAACAACAACCGCAGAATTTATTAAAGAGAAAGGTTCAGAAAGAGTGTGGGGTTTTCTGGAGTCCGAGGAAATGTGTATACTGGAGGACGGGAGGCTCTCCTCCATTTCCGCAATCTAATTGTCTGGATGACACTGCACAATATGGCTATCACTAGTAAGGCTTCCACTGTAGGACAAGGAATACCACTCAACGAGATTCTCACACCATGTGGGTGTATCGGTGGCTGGGACTATGTGTTGTGTAGTGTCCGGGCTGGTGGTGTTTTGTTGGGTAGTCATGTTCGGGGCTTGTGTGGTGAGGGAGGTGGAGGTAGGTAATGCACGCAACTGCACTATTCCAGTGACGATCATGACGTAGGTCATCAGGGTCGTCGTCTTGTTCAGGCTTTCCTTCATCGTTGGGTATCTTCGTATCTTTCTAGGGGAACAAGCATAATATCTGTTATAATCTTGTTGTTTAATATCTCATTTGTCTTGTCTGTTTCTCCTTAACGTTAATTTCCCATTAGAATCGTCACCATATGTGACTCCCTCATTTTTTTTTTAAACAACCATTTGCAGAGACAAGACATCCGAAAAAAAAATTCTGTCACAGTGCGAGCGCTCTCGCAGCCTGTGTTTGATGGGCTGAGTGGGCGGACAATTTCTCGGTCCTCTGTGAACTCGTTTTTCCAATCAAGTGATTCTGACATGTAAATAGTGTGTAGGGGATAGCAACCGAAGGGTTGCCGGAAAGGGCAAAAGTTGTGGCGAAGTGCATTCTTTAAACCACAGGAAAGAAAAAGAACAGCAAAAGAGTTTCGAAAACAATTCTCTGAATGGGGTGGTGCGTATGATCCACGGCAGGGCAAGAATGGGTGGAATCCCCGGGTAGGGCGGTGATCAGTGCCGTTGCTCTGCTACCCGAGCTTTGCTGACCAAATGTATAGGGGGTTCTAAGGCAGGGCGGGGATAAGTGCCGTTACTCCACTACCTGAGTGACCTTCCAAGACCAGTAAGAATTTGTAAATATATGGGCTCCCAACAAACTTGTTTCTTTAACTGCCATGTGGCGTCAGAAGAGTAATTATGACTGTATCAAGAAAGTGTCCGTGAGGCTGACACACAAAATCGTACAAGAGAGAACATACAACATTTAAAAACAAACTAAACATAAAAGCGGGCAGGTTCCATCAGGGAGTAGGACACCGTAAATCTCAATCGGTTCCTGACTCTCATCATCTGGACACCAAAAGGTTCCATTCCAAAAAGGGTTTCAAAGGGGTTACCATGGTGGGAGTCAGACTCGGAATTGTCACCATCTCCCGGGTGCCAAACCCGTTCATGGAGTTTGCGTGCTAACGCGGCGTGTGCCGATGTGGGGTCCATTTCATCATTCCTTGTCAGACGACAGGAATTATCACGGTGCCAGTGTTTCATGTTCCCTAGGGCGGTCGGGGCAAGGGGGCTGTCGCTATCGTCGAGTGGTGGGTCAGGTTCCGGTGTGAGCAAATAAATCGTCTCAAAGGGGCTGAACATATCCTGGTTGGTGTCTCTGGGGCTGTAGTGACTGGGGCCTAGTCTGTGTGTCCATTGTTCGGTGTTCTCAGGGGCTTCAGTTGTGCTGTCGCTAGCAGCTGAATCAAGCGTCAGGGTGAAATTTGATTCTGGGGGTGGGGTCAAGGTCGTGTCTGTGGACAGGCTACTTCTGCTGGAGGAGGGGGGATTGGGTTGTCAGTGGGTGGATCCTCATTGTCTGCCATCGCCAACGAGAGGTGGTGTGAGTGGCTGCGCTGTGTTCCATAAACCTTCAGCTGGTTTACATGGAACCATCCTGATTTTCCGTTCAGATACATGATTTTATAAACTGAGGGGCTTACTTTGTCCGAGATTGAATAGGGTCCTGCAAATTTAGGGGAGAGGATGAGCTGGGGTTGTATAAGGTGATCATTACTTGCTGTCCGACTATACTCCGTCGGGTGTACTGTCTTATCAAAGCAGGCCTTACTCTGCTTTCGTTTAGTGCCTAGTCGAACAGCTGCAGCGAGCTGTGCTGCTTTAATATTTTCTACCACGTGCTGGACTGCTTTCTCATGGGTCAGGGCGGTGACTGCGGGGCTGGCCAAATCAAGTCCAAATAAGTATTCGGTACCCTTCATGGGCCGTCCGGTCATGAGGGTATGGGGGGTATATCCTGTTGAGCTCGACACTGTGTTCCTACTAACATCAGTGCGAATGGGAGCACTGTGTCCCATGTCGTGTTGTGCTGCTGCATCATTTTTCTAATTGTGGCCTTTAGTGTCCGATTCATGCGTTCCACAGTGCCGCTGGACTGCGGGTGATAGGCAATGTGGAACTTTTGCTTAATACCAAAAATTGTCATAACATTTTTCATGACCCTGCCCGTAAAGTGCAAAACCTTGGTCCGACTCAATACTACGGGGGAGTCCCCATCTCGTAAAAATTTGCTCGGTTAAGATCTTTGCCGTGGCCTTGGCTGTATTTGTCCTTGAGGGGAAAGCTTCGACCCATTTCGTAAATGTGTCGATTACTACCAACACATACTTGTATCCATTTCTGCAGTGGGGGAGGAGACCAATATAATCTAATTGAAGGTTTGTCCACAGGCCATTTACAGGGCGGGTGTGGCGTAGCTGGGCTTTTTTCGCATACCTATCTGGGTTGTTCTGTGCACAAATCAAGCAGTTTTCAACATAATGAGATACGTCGGTTTTCAAATCAGGCCACCAGCAGAGGGGTCTGAGGTGGGCAAGGGTGGATTCAATCCCTTGGTGTCCATGTCCATCATGGAACTTCCAAATTATCTCATTCCTGTCCTGGGTGGGGACTACATAAATGCCGTCTTTTAAAACGATTCCCTCATGGATCGTTAAGGAATTTTTTAACTTTTCGTAGGGAACTGGGAAGTTTCCTTTTAAAATTTCCTTTAATGCCTTGTCTTCCTTCTGTGCCTGGGCTAAGTCTTGTATGTTGGTCTGTGAGACCTGAACTGCGTGTACTGGGGCGCTCTCGGGGGGTTGCCAAAAGTGGTCATGTCGTGAGCCTGCCTTCGCTAGGGTGTCAGCTTTCACATTACTGAAGGGGGGTGGAACAATGGTGACTTCTAACTTTAACTATGCCATATTTTTTGCCTTTCGCTGTCTGAAGGATATGTTGGAGCAGTGGGGCGGAGGGTAGAGATTTTCCGTCGGCAGAAATAAATCCTCTAGATTTCCACAGGGGTAGGAATTCTGTTAGGTTGTTGCAGACGTACAAACTGTCTGAACATATGTCTGCTGGGGTCGGGAATGAATCTGGGTGCTGGACAATGTAAGCGATGGCTGCTAACTCGGCTGCCTGCGAACCTAAGTGTCCAGGCAACTTTAAAGCAATTTCTTCTAAAGTCCGTCCCTGCACGTCCTCTACATAAATACCACATCCTGTTATCCTTTTTCCATCAAGGACTGTGGAGGAGCCATCTACATAAATCCTCAATGCTTTGTTTGTGGGCTGGGTCGTCTGTGGTCGGATACCTGTCTTTTTTGGTACTGACATGGGAACAAAGGGGCCTGTGCTGTGCTTGGGGGCTATGTTCACGCACTCATGTGGGGTTCCTGCATAGTGCAAATTATCGGCCAGAAAGGTGTGCGTTTTTGTCCATTTTACAGTAATATCGCGTCCTTGTAGGAGTAGGGTCCATCACGCTGCTCGAATTTGGCTTACTCTGCCGTCCAATAAAAGCTGCATCGGGGTGTGCTCGGTCAAAATGGTCACTGGGTTGAGTCCGGTTATGTACGAGAAGTACTGTACCGCCCAGAAAACTGCTAACAGGTGCCTTTCGCAGGCAGAAAATCCCTGTTCCACTCGATCTAAGACTCGTGAAGCATAGGCTACGGGTCCTAAATGATCGTGTCTTTCCTGCAGGAGTACGACCGAAAGGGTTCGGTCGGTGGTCGCTACCTCTATCGTGTATGGGGAGTGTGGATCTGGGGCTCGCAGAGCGGGGGCTGTGCTCAGGGCACGTTTCAATGCATCCACGGTATCCGTGTGCTGTGGAAGCCATTTCCATGGGGCCTGTTTCTTTAGGAGCTCGGAAAGTGGGGCTGCTTTTGTGGCGAATCCGCCTATGTGGTTTCTACAATATCCAACCAGTCCTAAAAATGACCGGCATCAGTTTCAGCCTGTGAGGGATAGAAACTGGGGAAATGAGAAATACTCAAGTGGTAGAGGTAAAGGTGATCTGATGGGAGGTAATAAGGAGAGTGTACCTCAGACTAAAAAAGAAATCCAGGAGGGTGGAAGAGACATGAAAAGTTTCAAATGTTTTCACTGTAATAAACTAGGCCATGTAAAGTCACAGTGTTGGTGGTTGAAGAAAAGCACTGGGAAGGCTGATGTGGTAAACCAGGATAAGACAGTGGGGTTTGTGAAAGTGGTAAAGGAAAGCCCAAGTGAAGCGAAGGAGGTGCAAAAGATTGTACAGCCTCATCAAGAGGTGATTGATAAGAAGGTGCCAGATGTCTTTAAAGAACTTACTTGTGTGGGTAAAGTTTACTCATGTGCATCAGGAAGAGCAGGTAAAGAAGTCACAATTTTAAGAGATACAGGAGCTAGTCAATCTTTAATGGTAAGAGATGAGAAGTTATGTAGGTTGGGAAGAATGTTGCCAGAAAAGGTGGTAATATGTGGAATCAGGCTGAGAGGAGTAGCGTTACATTATATAAGGTAAGGTTGGAAAGTCCAGTGAAGAGTGGTGAAGTGGTAGTAGGAGTAATAGAGAAACTATCTTGTCCAGGAATACAGTTTATCTTGGGTAATGATATAGCTGGATCACAGGTGGGAGTGATGCCTACTGTGGTGGATAAGCCAGTGGAAAATCAGACAACTGAAGTGTTGAAGGACGAATATCCTGGGATTTTTACGGATTGTGTGGTAACAAGATCGCAAAGTCACAGGTAAAGACGAGGAGAAATCAAAGAGTGAAGATGAAGTTGAAGTGCAATTATCAGAAACGATTTTTAATCAGATGGTTGAAAAAGAACAAGAACAGGTGGAGGATGAGGCGGATATTTTTAGTTCAGGAAAATTGGCGGAGTTACAACAGAAAGATATAAAAATAAAACGGAAGTATCAGAAAGCATATACAGAAGAGGAATCTGAGAGTATACCAGAGTGTTAGTACTGTAAAAGTGATGTCTTAATGAGAAAATGGAGACCTTTACATATGCAGGTGGATGAAAAGTGGGCAGAAGTTCATCAAGTAGTATTTCCGGGAGGGTATAGAAAGGAGGTCTTGCGAGTTGCACATGAGGTACCAGTGGGACGTCATTTGGGGATAAGGAAAACTCAAGCTAAAATCCAGAAACACTTTTATTGACCTGGACTACATAAAGATGTAGTTAAATTTTGTCAATCATGTCACACAAGACAAGTGATAGGGAAACCTCAAGCAGTGATAAAACCAGCGCCCTTAATACCCATTCCAGCATTTGAGGAACCTTTCACAAGGGTCTTAATTGATTGCGTAGGACCGAGTCCTAAAACAAAAAGTGGGAATCAATATCTTTTGATTATAATGGATGTGTCTACTAGGTTTCCAGAGGCCATTCCAGTACGTAATATTACAGCTAAAAAGATTGTGGAGGAGTTACTTAAATTCTTTACTAGATATGGACTACCCACAGAAATACAACCAGATCAAGGATCAAATTTTACCTCAAAATTATTCAAAGACGTTATGGATAGCTTAGGAATAAAACAATTTAAATCAACTGCGTACCATCCAGAATCGCAGGGAGCATTAGAAAGGTGGCATCAGACATTAAAGACAATGTTGAGGGCTTATTGTCAAGATTATCCAGAGGATTGGGATAAAGGAATTCCATTCGTACTGTTTGCAATTAGGGATGCACCTAATGAGTCAACCAAATTTAGTCCTTTTGAATTAATTTTTGGTCATGAGGTAAGAGGACCACTTAAATTGATTAAGGAAAAATTGGTGGTGAGAAATCAGAACTTACATTATTGGATTACATGTCAAATTTTAGGGAACGATTAAATAGAGCAGGTGAATTGGCTAGACAACATTTAAAAGTTGCACAACATGTGATGACTTTTGTAGCATGGTAGCAGACAAGAAATCCAAAGTTCGTAGTTTTGCCAGTGGGGATAAAGTTTTAATATTGTTACTAGTGGTAGGTGAACCTTTCAAAGCAAGGTTTTGTGGACCTTATCAGATTGAAAGGAAATTAAGTAAGGTGAATTATGTGGTAAAAACACCAGATAGAAGGAAGAATCACTGAGTGTGTCATGTGAATATGCTTAAAAGGTACTTTGAAAGGAAAGGAGAGAAAAAGGAGGAGGTTTTAATGATTCTAACTCAAAGTGACGAACCAAATCCAGATGACTGTAAATTTGACATACCTCAAATTAAATTGGAAAATGAGGATGTTCTTAAAAATTGGGATAAATTGTTGAGTTATCTTCCAGAGGAAAAACGAACTGACCTGAAAGAGTTATTGATATCACGTGGGCAAGTTTGTAGAGATAAATTGGGAAGTACTAAAATGGCTATACATGATGTAGATGTGGGAAATGCTGTTCCAATCAAACAACATCCGTACAGACTTAACCGTTTAAAATTGGCACAGGTTAACAAAGAGATTGAGAGTATGCTTAAAAATGGCATAATTGAAGTGGGTTGCAGCCAATGGAGCTCACCCATAGTGATGGTACCAAAACCAGACGGTACCCAACGGTTGTGTGTGGACTATAGAAAGGGTAATGCAGTTACAAAAATGGACTCTTATCCTATCCCACGTTTGGAGGATTGCATGGAGAAAGTGGGACAATCAGCTTTTATTTCCAAATTGGATTTACTTAAAGGTTACTGGCAGGTACCTTTATCTGAAAGGGCGAAGGAGATTTCAGCTTTTGTGACTCCAGATGGTATATACCAATTCAAAGTTATGCCATTTGGCATGAACAACGCCCCAGCCACATTTCAACGGTTAACTAACAAAGTTGTTTCAGGATTACCCAATTGTGCGGTATACATCGATGATCTGGTAATTTTCAGTCAGACATGGAAAGACCATTTGAAGCATCTGATGGGGTTATTCGATTGACTTCAGGAGGCGGGTTTGGTGATATACCTAGCCAAAAGTGAATTTGGAAAAGCCCAAGTCACTTTCCTTGAGGAGTTTCCGATACCCTCAAGACAAAGGGAAATAATGCGATTTCTTGGCATGCGTGGATTTGATCGAACATTTGTGCAAATGTTTTGTAGCGTGGTTGCTCCACTGATGGACTTGCTGAAGAAACGTCGAAAATTTCAATGGACAGCGGACTTTCGACAGGCATTTGACTGCCTGAAAGCTGTGATAACCAATGTTCCTGTGTTGGAGAATTACAAGGGACTCTGTGATCAGATTGAGCTAAAGTATCTGACTTTAAAGAGAAATGCCGAGGCGTAGAGAAATGGACGGATCGTGCAGAGACCTTCCTGTTCAACGAGACTGTTAATCGAGAAGGATTTCAATTGGAGGAAGAAGAACAGGAAAAAAATGGACTATTATTATACCTGTTTGCGTGTGTTGTTTTTTTGCAACGATAAAGTATATTTACTGTATGCATTTCTTAAAGGATGGTGAAAATGTGAAAAATGAAACTATCAGTTGATGGTTTATTTATTTTTTCTTGGGGGGAGGTGTCATGAGAATGTCGCTTTAAGAAATGTTTGGCTGCTCATGTTACTGCAGTGATGTCAGAGTCTGGGTGGAGCTGAGCTCTGGTTCTGCTTTTTAGTTTCACTTTGAGAAAAGCTTGGGTGTGTCTGTCTTTTTGGTTTCGTTTTTTTGTCCGTGTGTTGCAGCTGAAGTCAGAAAAAGCCGCTGTACTGCTGAGCTCTCTGCCATGAAGGACTATCTCTTAATCATTTGGTGAATTCAGAATTATAAATGTTTTCAGTAGTGAATCTAAACTCTGATGTGCTTCTGTTTAGAGGTTTGTTAAGTCTTCTGGGTGTTAAAGGACAGCATACAGATTACTTAGTGTTGTATTCTTTGGGGTGTATTTGAATTAATGGTTGCTAAGATATTCAATGTTTGTTTTAAAAAGATTAACTTGAGTTCATAGAATAAACATTGTTTTGTTTTTAAAAATACTGGTCCATTTCTGCTGTACCATACCTGTAGAGTGAGCCGTCTGCTCCCCATACCACAATCTATTAAACGTTGTGGGTCATGTGAACTCTATGATACATTTTGGGATTCTCTAAACCCTGACCCATAACACCTTGATTTAATAAACTTTGGATTACCTTGACTATCTCTCCCTCAGCTTGCTGGGGAAGCTGTACTGTTTCTGGGGTTTAGGATCGGGACATGTAATGTTTACTACTCCTGGGATTTTGCCGCAGTCGTGCTTGTGCTGGGCAAACGCTGCTTTATGCCTTTTCAAGACCTCTCTGACCGCTTTGTCTGTGGTAATGGTTTGTGGATCAAACCAGTCCTCTCCTACTGAACTGATTCTATAGGCATAATCTCCTACTGTGAGCGCGGCGGGGGCTCGCGCTGCTCTAGCCATTTTCCATATACATCGGTTGACTGGGTCGAATGAAAGGTTGTGTGTACTCATGAAATCTGCTGCCTGGGGTAAATCTACTAAAACGACCGAGTGTTTTGTTGTAATATTGCCCATCTGTACGTCCACAGGGGCTGTGATGTGTCCCTGCTGGAGGTGACCTGTAAAGCCACTAAGGGTAATGGTGCCCTTCGTGGGCCATATCTCTTTCTGGTACATGATGGAGGGGTTTAATGTGGTTCGGGACCCTCCTGTGTCCCAAAGGAACTCTACGGGGTGTCCCCGGACTGTGCCTGCAACTACTGGTCTTCTGGACTTATCCCAAAGGGTATCGCAGACCCAAGTTGGGGAGCCCGAACACCGTCAATTGGTGCCGTTCATGGCCGAATTATCTGGTCGGGCGCTAACACTGTGAATGGGTCTGGCATTGTTTCTGGGGGAGGAGTTTGTGTGCTGATTCCATTGCTGTTTCAGGGGGGCTTAACATTCTCGTGCGTAATGTCCTTTCTGTCCACAATTATAACATTCCTGTGTCTTGGGGTGCTGCGCTGTACCTCTGGCTTCATTGACCCATGCGGGGTCTTGGTGTGCCTTTACTGGATTTGTGGTGTCTACTCTCCCCTGCTCTGTCTTTCTATGTACAGACTGTTCCCAAGCTCTCGATAAGCGTTTCAGAACCCAAACTTCATTGTGTGCTGGGTCTGAGGGGTCGTAACTGGCAGATGCCTTTTGTCCTGCATCTGTGGCATGGGATACTAGGCTACGGGTCCATTTGGCCGTATTGTCTACCGATAACTGGGTGCGGGCTAATTCACCAAATACCGCAGTAAAATGGATCCAAAGGCGTCCAGCGAATGCTGTTAGATGCTCTCCCTTTTTCTGTCGGCACCGGTTGAGTCCTTCTACCGGATCTCCTCTATTGTAGCCAATGACGTCGAAAATGGCTGTTTTCATCTCTTGAAGGCTACCTCCTCCTACATTTTGTGGGTCGGGAAGGGCTGAACTAACTGACGGGTCTTGGCTCATCATTATGAGCTTTACCTCTTCCTGCTCGTCTAAACCGTACATGAGGGTCTGTTGCCCAAAAAGTGGTGTGGGCCTGATGTGGGGTGGAAAGTCTCAATTTTATCTCGGGCATCTCTTACCTGGGTGATGGTTAATGGGGTGGTGCACACAAAATCGGGTTAGTCTTCTGTTGTGACCCTGCGCTGCGTGGTGATGGGGTTCATTGGGTTGGGTGCTGCTGTGCAGTCGGTGGTGCGGGTGCTTTTCTTTTCGGGGCCTGGGGGTCTCTATTTTGATTCTCGGTCTCACTTGCGTACCGTTGGGCCGTTTCACTGAGTTCCTGCCAATCGGGGCCATCTTCCTGATCTAGCTGTGGGCCAAAGGTGTCTCTAAACCCATTTTATGAACAGATAGCAGGGATTGCAACTTTACAATTTGCTGCCTGCACTTGGCACGATCCACCGAACTCTGCCTCTGTTCCGTGGTGGAACTGTGGAGTGCTCGGTGGGCTGCCTTCAAATCATTGCACTGTTTCCTTAACTGTTGTACCTGGTTCTCTGTTTCCTCTCTTACCAGTACCGCACGTTGTGTGTCCTGGTAGGCCTTATTGTATTGAATCTGGAAGCTGCTGAGGTGGGCGAGACAAGATTGATGTGCCCTCCTGACATCATCCATTTCCTTGTCCTTCGCTGCTAACTGCTCCCGGAGCTGCACATTTAATCTCTCGCTTTCACTAATATCTCCCTCTCTTCTCTACTTCTCTCCTTCTCCTCAAGCTGCTTACGGAGCATCCTCATGACCTCCTCTGTGCCTTGCAATTGTGCCAGACAGGACACGATTGCCATCGACTTACGAACCTTGGTTAAACTTATTTCTTATGAATCTCGGTCAGGCTGTCCCACCAAGTCTGTCCTATGCTGCCAGGACCTCATAGAATTATCATAGAATTTACAGTGCAGAAGGAGGCCATTCGGCCCATCGAGTCTGCACCGGCTCTTGGAAAGAGCACCCTACCCAAGGTCCACACCTCCACCCTATCCCCATAACCCAGTAACCCCACCCAACACTAAGGGCAATTTTGGACACTAAGGGCAATTTATCACGGCCAATCCACCTAACCTGCACATCTTTGGACTGTGGGAGGAAACCGGAGCACCCGGAGGAAACCCACGCAGACACTGGGAGGATGTGCAGACTCCGCATAGACAGTGACCCAAGCCGGAATCGAACCTGGGACCCTGGAGCTGTGAAGCAATTGTGCTATCCACAATGCTACCGTGCTGACCTGTTTCCTCATTTGCGCAAAATTCCGACCATATGGGCCATCCTTTCCCATTTAGGTATCTCCTAAGCTCTTCTTCCACGGGACATTGTTCTGATCTATTGGTCGCTGCAACCTCGGGCTCTTGTGGATGCATAAGGCGTTACATTGCCTTCATTGCCATCCCTACAATTACTTCTGTCTACTGGAAATTTAGAACAAGGGGGAATAAAGCGGTGGTGCAAACACGGGTACGGCTCAAGCTATGTTCCGGTTTACGCAACTCCCGAAAGTTTCATGCAACAAAATCTATCGAGGTTACCTTATATCCCTTTGTTAGTACGCAAATTACACACTTCCGAATTTTGGAGGTTTGATCGATACTGGTTTCGCTTGTGGTTTCTTTTACTTTGCCAATTTGGATTCTAATTCAAGCACTTTTGTGGGTTCTCTCGGAGTGACACAGTCACTTCTGGGTCGAGTCCCGTCAGATGTTGTCAATAACTGTTGCTTTTTCTTCTTTTACTCTATTACTCTGTCCTTTCTGTGGCTCTGTTCCAATTATGGCAATCAGTGAGTTTGCCCTTCTTTCTATGTTATCGATATTATATTGCTCAGAGTCGCCAGGTATCGAATGATACCACCACAAGGTTCAACCGGCTACCGATCAAAGAGCCAAACACCAGTTAGTTAGTTCAAGGTCAAGGGTACTTTATTTACACACACAATTAATCATGCAACATAAACACTACGAGCTAAACTACACCTATCGACTAAGACAACCTGTACTTAACTTCGGGCACCAGGCTTAGGTCAGAGAAACTGGCTGCTGTTCGATTCTGGATCTATCGGGTTCGAAGGAGTAACTGCTGCTCAGCTAGGCTCATCCAGCAGCACGGTGGCACAGTGGGTTAGTCCTGTTGCCTCACGGCGCCGAGGTTCCAGGTTCGATCCCGGCTCTGGGTCACTGTCCGTGTGGAGTTTGCACATTCTCCCCGTGTTTGCGTGGATTTTGCCCCCACACCCCAAAGATGTGCTGGGTAGGTGGATTGGCCACGCTAAATTGTCCCATAATTGGAAAAAATGAATTGGGTACTCTAAAAAAAATTTTTAAAGCTAGGCTCATCCGTCTGGTAGCGAGCGTTGAACTTGGACTTGCTTCTGGTGTTGCTGCAATTGGAGATGGTCGTGACCAGGGTACCAGGTCCAAGAGAGGACGAACATGTGGCAAACTCTTCTTCTTATACTTGGGGGTTTTTGCGCTCTTTTGGGCGGTCCTTCAGTTTGGGCTCCACTAATTGAGTGATTCCTGATCACTGTTTGATTCCTAACCAATAAGTGGGCGGAGTTCTGGATGGCTGGGCGTGTCCCAAGCGGTCACTGACCCTGTTGTTTACGCTTCCCTTGAACAGGGAGCGGCGCTGAAATGTCTGGGACTGTCCCGGTCGCTCGAGTACCAGTCCTTTGTTTTGGTGAAGATGGGCCATCAAATGCTAATCGGCCCCATTAAAATGCTAATTGGTCTGAGTTTCGATACCGTCTGGACTTCTTGTTTGCAAATATGCATTTCAGGCTCTGAGCCTGCCTGAGTCTTGGCTTGTCCATTTTACCCGCTAGGCTTTGCGAGTTTCTCTGCACCTAGTTGGAAGTGGCCATCCCAGATGGCTACACCCCCACCCCCACCTTGCCCTGGATTTGCAACATAAGTGAATTAACCAATAATTCTGTTTTTGAGATCTTTGGCCCTAGACTGCTCCAATGTCTTACAGGCACGAGATTTGTACGTAAAACACAAAAAACTTTATTTATAACAAGAAAAATGTTAATAGATGTAATAATTACGCTAGAATAACAGCCTGCAAATCTGTTACTCTCCCCTTTGACTGTCCCACCCTCGACACAAACACAGGAAGGAAAAGGGGTAAAATGGTGAGGAATTAAAATATGGAAGCAAATGTTCTTATTGCTGATAATGAAGTCTTCGTCGTTGGCTGTCTTCTCAGGAGGTGGAGTGTTGAACATCACCAATTGGATTGGATCTTCAGGTATGTGCATCCGGTCAGAACTCGTAATTATCAGTCTCACTGAGGTAAGACTAGAGTTGTCCAATTATCAGATTTTAAAAGGAGGTTTCAATTAACCAGCCTACCTGCAGTTGGTGCTGGTCTGAATCTTCCTGCAAGTTTAACTGGCTGGGGAGAGAGAAAGGCCTTTTTTCAGGACTTTAAGTGAGGTCATCAGGAGAGAGAGAGAGAAATGAGAACTCTCCAAGCTTCTTAATCGAAAGGGGACTTTACGCTACAAAATGGAGCCTGCCTGAGTTTGGCAGAACATTTCAGAACACCAGCACCTATCATCATCGAGAGCCAGTCAAGTCCTGGGAAATCAAAGTAGCTGATTGGCTGCCAGCCAAGTCCATCAAAATATATCATCACTGGGCCAGACCAAAGAGCACTGGTACCGGGGGTCTTCAAAGGCCAAACCAAACAGCACATCTGACAGGGGTATTTCAGTAATTGTCCACATACAAAGGTTATAACAGCCAAGATAACAAAAAATAAAGGGAATGCGCAAGGGAAACCAGGTTTAAATAGGAGGAACATTACAAAGAACAAAGAAATGTACAGCACAGGAACAGGCCCTTCGGCCCTCCAAGTCTGCGCCGACCATGCTGCCCTTCTAACCTAAAACCTTTTACACTTCTGGAGCTCATATCCCTCTATTTCCATGCCATTCAAGTGTTTGTCAAGTCGACCCTTAAACATCACCATCATACCTGTGTGGTGTTGGGTGCTCTGGTGCACAGATGAGCCAACACAGTTGTATGTGGTACAACTCTATTTTATTTTAACTCTTGTATACAGTTCGTTCTGGATACTCTGCACGTGCTGTCTCCCTGAGTGTGTCGTGTAGCAGGTCTGTCCTTGTCCTTGTCTCCAGCTAATACTGACCACCAGGTGTCGGGTTTGTGCTTTTATATCTTTCTGTGATTGGTTGTGGTGTTGTGTGTTCTGATTTGTCTGTTGGTGTGTCTATCATGATGTGTGTGTTTGAATATCATGACATCCCCCTTTTTACAAAGATATGTGCCTACGTGGTTATAAATATGATCGTGTCGTGAGTGCATCTAAGAGTGTGTGTGTGTGTTGTGTACAGCGTGTGTATATGACGTAACTATTTACATGGGGCAATGTCGGGTGCGTCACACTAACAAGGTTGTACCATAACAAAACATGAATGCGAGAAAAAAACCAACTTGAACAGTGGTCCGGTCAGACGATATCTGGAACGATAAACAACAACAGGTTATAATACAGAAGTGTTTGACTTTTTGAACGTATGACCAGCGTTATAAGTCCAGTCTAATGGGTGACCGCCTCAAGAATAGGCTGGTCCTCAAGCCGGTTCAGCTGTGGAGATTTGGGGTCACACTGGTTCACCTTGGACTGTTGGAGGTGATGCTGTTGCCGAAGTCTCTACTTTTCCATTTGTTGTACTTCGTGCTGTGCTTGGTTTTTCATTTGTGCAAATATAACATTCAACATCTTTGTTAGTGTTGCCTTGGCTGTGGTTTGGTTTACTAAGTTGTTTTTTTTTGCTGGCCAGGTGTATATTGTAGCGCGTTCTAACAGCCTGTAACACCGTTCCTTCGTGTATTTCTATGTGCTGAGATGTTACTGTAGTTAGTAAGGCTTTAATTATCCGCAACTGAACACCTTCGTCGGTTTGTGGTCCTTGAGAACAACCACATATTGTCTCTATAATTCTATCAATTAATTTCTGTAAACAGTCAGATGATGTGCTGACTATGCGGGGACACTTCGACTGGCATGCCAACTCAAAAGGGAGAAAATACTTGTCTGCTTCAATAAAGTTTGCCCTGGATTTGACAGGTGGCAAGGTCCCAGAAACAGCCTTAGCTTCTGCATGGGGAGGATTTTAGCTGCTGTGGCCTGGTCACGGGTGGCGATGGAAGGGGCATGATCCATGGCATCTTCACGAAGTCATCCTTGGAAACCAGTGGAGGATCCGGCGTGTGCGTACGGTTCAGTTGCGAGCGTGGAAGGCGGCGCAAAGCTCGCTGATTGCGCCTACGCCCCAATCCATCCGCCCTGCATGCCAGGAACAAGGTGGAGTCTTTTTTCTTTTTATGTTTGTGGTGGACGGCATCTTGTAGCCGATGGGTCGTTGCCATCGAAGAAGCACCATCACTAATATCATGCAAGGCGATGACTGTGCCAGATGTGGAAGTTGGCCGAGACCGTGCACGCTGGTTCCGGCCACCTGCTGTGCCGGAAGGGCGACTCCGCAGAGAAACGTCGAAGCATGTCGCCTTGGAGAGAGCATCAACGTCTGGCGATGGCGCAAATTGGTGTGTCCGTCTTGGACCGCAGGTGCTGGTCGCCACTGCCGACCCAGTGGGACTGCCACGCGATCCATTCCCTGTCGCCGTGGCATCCGCCGTCACCCTGAGCGTGCCATCACCGAGGCCGCAACCCCGCCCGTCCGGAGCAAGGTCTGGCGTGCGCGAATCAGAGTCGGCGCTTGGCTGCTCCCCATCTGGAGTCCGGTCTGCCTTCCGTCGATGCTCCCCGTCCGGAGTCCCAACAGGTTCACTGGAGGCAGCCGAGATTCCCTGAAGCTGCACTTCTGGAGTCGGAACATGCAGGAATGCACCGACCAGTGGAGAGGCTCGAGCCATCGAGGGTGGAAGCGGTGCACCGCCACCGCAGTCATCAGTGGTCCCACCGTGATCGTCGAGTGCCTCGGTACGCACTAGGCGAGGTCTGTCACCTTGCACCTTTTGCATGGGAAGTGGGATGCTGTCGTCACTCGTCTCACATCCCGTGGATAGATCCTCATTAGCAGCTTGCTGTTAATACTGACCACCAGGTGTCGTGTTTGTGCTTTTATATCTTTCTGTGATTGGTTGTGGTGTTGTGTGTTCTGATTTGTCTGTTGGTGTGTCTATCATGATGTGTGTGTTTGAATATCATGACAACCTGCTTCCACCATCTCCTCTGGCAGCGAGTTCTAGGCACCCACTACCCTCTGTGTAAAAAAAATCCCTCGCACATCACCTCTAAACTTTGCTCCTCGCACTTTAAACCTATGTCCCCTTGTAAATGACTTCCACCCTGGGAACAAGCTTCTGACTATCCATTCTGTCCATGCCTCTCAATTTTGTAGACTTCTATCACATTGTCCCTCAATCTCCATCGTTCCAGTGAGAACAAAGAGTTTATCCAACCTCTCATAGCTAATACCCTTCATACCAGGCAACACCCTGGTCAACTTCTTCTGTATTCTCCAAAGCCTCCACATCCTTCTGGTAGTATGGTGACCAGAATTGAACACTATACTCCAAGTGTGGCCTAACTAAGGTTCTATACAGCTGCAACATGACTTAACAATTTTTATACTCAATGCCACATCCAGTGAAGGCAAGCATGGTGTATGCCTTCTTAGCTACCTTTGCAACCTGCGTTGTCACTTTCAGTGACTTGTGGAACTGTACACCCAGATCCCTCTGCCTGTCAATACTCTTTTAAAAATAAACTTAGAGCACCCAATTATTTTTTTTCCAATTAAGGGGCAATTTAGCATGGCCAATCCATACCTTTGGGTGGGGTTGAAACACACGCAGACACGGGGAGAATGTGCAAACTCCACATGGACAGTGACCCAGGGCCGGGATTCGAAACCGGATCCTCAGCGCAGTAGGCTGCAGTGTTACCGCCCTCTATCAATACTCTTAAGGGTTCTGCCATTTGCTGTATATTTCTCACCTGTATTCGACCTTCCAAAATGCATTACCTCACATTTTTCCGGATTAAACTCCATCTGCCATCTCTCCGTTAAGTCCTAACCGATCTATATCCTGCTGTATCCTCTGACAGTCCTCATCACTATCCGCAATTCCACCAACCTTTGTGTCATTCGCAAACTTACTAATCAGTTTGTATATACTACAAACAGCAAAGTTCCCAGCACTGATCCCTGTGGAACACCACTAGTAATTACACTGGTGATTTTACGTTTCACTCTCGTCAAGGCCAATAAGAGTATTGACAGTCAGCGAGATCGAGGTGTACAGGTCCACAGGTCACTGAAAGGAGCAACACAGGTGGGGAAGATAGTCAAGAAGGCATTCGGCACTTCCGGTGAAGGCGGGCGGGAGGCGGCTGCACAATGGAGGGCTCCCGTTCGGGAACGGCATTTTCGGGGCTTTAAGCCCAGCCCCAGGGTCCACGGAGGCGGCAGAAGCAGGGAGAAGGCACGGAGGAGGCACAGTGAAGACACAGGAGGGAAAACAAAACCCAAAGAAAAATGTCGAGGGTGAGCAAAAAAACGTCCGAAAGAAAAACAGCTGAAGGTCCGTCGGGGAGTGGAAAGGTCACCGCGGGGTCACCAAGGAAAATGGAGGCTGGAGCACCAGGGAAGGCCGCACTGCTTACAGCTGAAGAAATAATTAAGGTGATGGCTGCGGAATTTGAAAAGCAGTTGGCGCTGATTGCGAAATGCATGGAGAAGGTGAGGAAGGAGATGAGGGAGGTTTTGAGTGTGCTGGTGGAGGAGGCGGTTTCCCCGGTGAGGACGGAGGTGGCGAGCGCAGTGGTGGAGGTGCGAGAGCAAGGGGAGGCGCTGAAGGAAGTGGAGGAGACGTTATTGCAGCACGGTGATCAACTTGCCTCGATGGGGAAAGAGATGCGGAAGGTGATGGACACTAATAAGGATCTGCGAGGAAAAATGGAAGACCTGGAAAATAGGTACAGGCGACAGAATTTGAGGATTGTGGGGCTGCCCGAAGGAGTTGAAGGACCGAAGCCGACTGAGTATTTTGCCGCGATGCTGGCAAAACTATTGGGGGAGGGGGAGGATCCCTCCCGATATGAACTGGATCAGGCTCATCGGTCGTGGAGGCCTGTACCAAAGGCGAGTGAGCCGCCAAGGGCAGTGACTCTGTGCTTCCGTAGGTACAGGGTGAAGTAGAAGGTCATGAGCTGGGCCAAGCAGAAGCGGGTGGTGCAGTGGGCTGGAGCTGGTATACGTGTATACCAGGACTGGAGCTGGCGAGGAGGCGGGCTGCCTTCAACCAGGTGAAGAGGGCACTGTACATTAGCAAGGTGTGGTGCAGCATTGTATATCCAGCGAAGCTGAGGGTGACTTACAAGCTCAGGGACTTTTATTTTGGAACGGCGGAAGCAGAGGAGGAGTTTGCGAAAGCAGAAGGACTGTGGCAGAACTGACAAATTGAGGAATGGCCATGTGCCGATGTAACCTCATGACTGTATTTTCTTCTTTTTTGTATCACTGCGCGCGGGTGTATGGGCTAAAGGAGCCAATGGGCTAAAGGAGCCAATATATTTGGACAAGGGAAGGGACGGGACTTTCACTCAAAATGAGGGTTCTTTGGGGTGTAGGTGGATATGCGGGGTGTGTGTGCTAAAAGGGGATCTCTGGGCTTTCCTTGGGCCGGGCAAGTGAGAAAGGGACCCGGGCGGGGGCCTCCACGCTAGCCGGTTTAAGCCGGCCAGTGAACGGGAGTGAGGTGGGGGGAGGGGTTGCGGCCATCGGAGCCTGGCAGAACAGGGTCCGAGTGGTCTAGCCGGGGTGGAAAGTTGGGGGAAAGGAACCAAGGTTGGGAGGAGGAGTTTTACAAGAGGCAGTGGACGGGAGGAGCTGGAGACCTGCGGTGGGGGGGGGGGGGGGGGGGGGGGCTGTGTAAGATTAAGGGTGATTACGGGTAATCCCTGATTCCTTTTTGTCATCTGTTTATGTAAACATGCGGGTTGAGGTTTGGGGGTTGGCGGATAGATGGGATCGTTGTTATTTTGGGGACTGACATATCTTGTTGATTATTGTTTATTGTTGATGGATGTAAATGTGGGAGAAAATGTGAAAAAGAAGGAGAATAACATTTTTTTTTTAAAAAGGCATACGGCATACTTGCCTTCATTGGCCGGGGCATTCAGTATAAAAATTGGCAAGTCATGTTGCAGCTGTATAGAACCTTAGTTAGGCCACACTTGGAGTATAGTGTTCAATTCTGGTCGCCACTACCAGAAGGACGTGGAGGCTTTAGAGAGGGTGCAGAAGAGATTTGCCAGGATGTTGCCTGGTATGGAGGGCATTAGCTATGATGAGAGGTTGAATAAACTCGGTTTGTTCTCACTGGAACGACGGAGATTGAGGGGTGCCGTGATAGAGGTCTACAAAATTATGAGGGGCATAGACAGAGTGGATCGTCAGAGGCTTTTTTCCAGGATAGAGGGGTCAAATACTAGGGGGCATAGGTTTAAGGTGCAAGGGGCAAGGTTTAGAGGAGATTTACGAGGCAAGTTTTTTACGCAGAGGGTAGTGGGTGCCTGGAACTCGCTTCCAGAGGAGGTGGTGGAAGCTGGGACGATAGTGACATTTAAGGGGCATCTTGACAAATACATGAATAGGATGGGAATAGAGGGATACGGACCCAGGAAGTGTAGATGATTTTAGTTTAGACGGGTAGCATGGTCGGCGCAGGCTTGGAGGGCTGAAGGGCCTGTCCTTTTGCTGTACTTTTCTTTGTTCTTTATTCTCTCCAAGGTGTGGTGGAAGCAGGGTTTTGTATATCTGAAGTACCTTTATTTGTTCTCAATTCATGGAGAGTGCCAACCAACAAAGTACTTTCCTTTGAAGTGTAGTAATTTGTAATGTAAGACATGCAGCAGTGAGATTACGCTCAGCAAAAACAGGAATATAATAATGATCAAGTGATTTTTTTGTGATTCAAGGGATACATATTGACTATTTTGGATTTGGATTTGTCACGTGTACCGAGGTACAGTGAAAAATATTATTCTCCATACATATAAAACATAGGACATACATTAATACATGATTGTGGTCTCTGGATCAGGAAGTTGAGGATCCAGTTGCAGAGGGAGGAGCCAAGTCCTAGGTTTTAGAGTTTTGATATGAGCTTGGCTGGGATTATGGTGTTGAAGGTGGAGCTGTAGTCAATGAATAGGAATATGATGTAGGATTCCTTTTGTCGAGATGCTCCAGGGATGAGTGTAGGGCCAGGGAGATGGCGTCTGCTGTGGACTGTTTGTGGCAGCATGCGAATTGCAGTGCATCAGGGTGTTCTGGGAGTATGGAGCTAATGTGTCTCATGACCAACCTCTCAAAGCACTTCATAATGATAGATGTCAAGGCCACTGGGCGGTAGTCGTTGAGGCACGTTGTTTGGTTCTTCTTTGGCACCGATATGATGGTGGTCTTCTTGAAGCAGGTGGGAACCTCGGAATGGAGTATGGAGAGGTTGAAGATGTCCGCGAACACACCCACCAATTGGTCTGTGCAGGAACTGAGTGCACGACCAGGGATTCCGTCAAGACCTGTTGCTTTCCGACAGTTCACCTTTGAAGAAGACCGATTTGACTTTGGAGGCTGTGATGATAGGTATGGGTGTGTCCAAGGCTGCTGGGCAGTTGACAGTGGATTCTTGGTTTCCTGATCGAAATGAGTGTAGAATGCATTGAGTTCATCGGGGATGGGTGCACTGTTGTTGAAAATTTTACTTGGCTTTCCTTTGCAGCCCATTATGTTGTTTAAGCCTTGCCACACCGACAGAGTCCGTGATGTTAGTCTGTGTAGTCTGGTATTGTCTCTTGGCATCCCAGATGGCTTTGCACGAGGTCGTACCTAGATTTCCTGTGTAGGTCAGGGTCACCTGTCCTGAACGACTCAGACCTGGCCTTCAGTAGGGAGTGATCAAACCTCGGGAGTAACTCTCCTGCTCTTCGAAATAGTGCATAGGACCTTTTGCATTCATCTGAGGAGGAAGATGGGGCCTCTTTTTAATGTTTCAGCCAGAAAATAAGCTAGATGAATAGGAAATAATTAAATGCAGCCAACATGCTTCAGAAAAGATTTTTGCTTAACGTAAGTGGTAATTGTAAGTGGATCGACTTGTGTGGATGTGACGTGTATGGCTTCAGAAATTCTTTGACATCTCACAGATCACTGGAAAAGATTAAGTGATGTGGAATTAGGGGAAGGGTAGAAAATTAGATAACTGATTAGAATGTAGCAAACAGTAGGAATTCGGGACAGTCTATAATAATAATCTTTATTGTCACAAGTAGGCTTACATTAACACTGCAATGAAGTTACTGTGAAAATCCCCTAGTTGCCACATTCCAGCGCCTGTTCGGGTACACAGAAGGAGAATTCAGAATGTCCAAATTACCTAACAGCATGTCTTTCGGGACTTGTAGGAGGAAACCGGAGCACCCGGAGGAAACCCACGCAGACACAGGGAGACCGTGCAGACTCTGCACAGGCAGTGATCCAAGCCGGAAATCGAACTGGAGACCCTGGTGCTGTGAAGCAACAGTGCTAACCACTGTGCTACTGGCAAATGGTCCTGTTCTGGATCCAGTTCTGTGTACATCACATATTTAGAGGGAACAGTGCCCAAATTTGGAAATAATATTAATTAAAATCGAAGTAATAAATTTAATTTGAGCGGGGGCACGGCTAGAATGTTTAGAAGAGCAGAGGGATTTAGAGGCCGAGGTTCACAAAACTTTAAATACAGCACCTCGTGGCAAAGTTAATTGAAATATGCTGTCATTTATGGCAGGAATGGAGTATAAACATCCACCTAATGACAGATCCATATAAAGCCTTAATAAGACCACTGTTGGTTGTACTTTGTGCAGCTTTGAATTCTACGCTGAAGCAACAGAAGACATATCCATTTTGCTATGGCACGGAAAAATATAAATATGAAGAAAAACTGGAAGAATGACATTTTTCTATAGAACCAGATTTATCAGGTGATTTGATCAAGGTGTTTGTAATTGTGAAACAATGAGTGAGATTTGATGGAAAAATCTACTTGTATTTCATGCAGTAACCTTCCATCGTAATAGCAACCTGAAAGAGACTTCACAGGATGCTATCAAACCAATTCAGTTACAACATCTTATCAAAAATGTGGTGGAAGTGAGAGACTTTCAGGACTGCCTTAAATGAGAGGCAGAGGTGTAAGTTCTAGGTGTTATTTGAACAAATTTGAATCGGGGATTTTAACCATTAAGCAACAGGAGACTGTTTGGTGAAGTGACTCAGGAAATCTTTAATAAATTGTAGATTAACCTAGTTACGGACAGGGTTGGACGTGCCTCGTGTACTGTATAGCTCTTCCTTTCGGGTTCAGCCTTGGGGGCAAGTTGACACTCGGTCTCTGTTCTCTCTCCCTAACTTCTGCTTCCCTGTGGACAGTGGACACGTGGGGGCGATTCTCCGCGCCCCGCGCCTTGCCGGAGACTTACCGCAACGCGGCCCGACACCGCACGCAATTCTCCGAGGCGCGGAGAATAGGCAGCATTTGCGCCGGCGCATTTGGCGCGGCGCTGACCGCGGGAATCGGTGGGGCCGCCAATTCTCCAGCCCGGATTGGCCGAGCGGCCACGCGGATACGACAGAGTCCCGCCGGCGGGAACTCTGCGCGAATGGTCGGGGGGCGGCCTGTGGGAGGGGGAGGGGGCGTCCGATGGGGTTTGACCCGCGATCGGGGCCCACCGATCGGCGGGCCGGCCTCTCCTCCCCCGGGCCTACTTCCCTGCGCGGCCTTCCCCTGAATACCAACGCCATGTTGAGTCCGGGCCGGCGCGCTAAGGAAGTCCCCCACGCATGCGCATGTTGGCGAGGCGCCCATTTGGCGCCACAAATGGAGGCTGGAGTGGCGTGAACCTCACCAGCGCCTTGCTGGCCCCCTGTGGGGGACAGAATAGGTCGTATAGGTCGAGCTGATAATTTGAGTTGAGGGGGAGGAGGATGGCTGCAAGCCTGTATTTGTTCAACCTTGACGTCTTGCATCACTGCTTTAAGGGTCATAGTCTTTCCTCTCGTCAATCGAGTGCAATGTGAAGATAAAGTTACGTGATGAGCTACTGTCCCAGAATTCAGCATAAAGCCATATCAGGTTAACACACTTTGATTATTTGACTAATGCCATAAACTACCAACTAATTGTAAAGAATTATCAAGATTAAACTTTTTCACTGAGAGGAGCAAGGAGGGAATTCCAAAATTTAGAGCCTGAAAGCAGCTGAAAGTGTTGGCATCAGCGATGAAGGAAACATTTTTGTGCTGGTGACTGGGAGGGGGGTGTCCTGTTTTTCAGAGAATGGGTCGCCCTGGAGGAATTTGAACTCTGATTGTTTTTAAATCTACAGAATGCGATGTAAGTTAGGGGGAAGGGAGACAGAGATGGTGGTGGCGTAGGACGCCGAGAAAGCGTTTGACCGGGTAGAGGTTTAGAGCAGTTCGGGATTGGGCCATGATTTGTAGAGTGGGTACGATTATTATACAGGGAGCCGAGGGCGAATGTCCGCACGAATAGTATGAGTTTGGAGTATTTTGCTCTGCACCGAGGGACCAGGCAGGGATGTCCTATGTCACCTTGTTGTTTGCGCTTGCAATTGAGCAAGGAGAAGGGGGGGGGGGAGACTTGGCAAGGTGGGATGGGCTTCCCTTATCATTGGCGGGTCAGGTACAGGCAATTAGGGCAGCACGGTAGCATTGTGGATAGCACAATTGCTTAACAGCTCCAGGGTCCCAGGTTCGATTCCAGCTTGGGTCACTGACTGTGCGGAGTCTGCACATCCTCCCCGTGTCTGCGTGGGTTTCCTCCGGGTGCTCCGGTTTCCTCCCACAGTCCAAAGATGTGCAGGTTAGGTGGATTGGCCTTGCTAAATTGCCCTTAGTGTCCAAAATTGCCCTTAGTGTTGGGTGGGGTTGCTGGGTTATGGTGATAGGGGGGAGATGTTGACCTTGGGTAGGGTGCTCTTTCCAGGAGCCGGTGCAGACTCGATGGGCCGGGTGGCCTCTTTCTGCACTGTAAATTCTATGAAATTAAGATGAATGTATTGCCACGGTTTTTGTTCATTTTTCAGTGCCTGCCGATCTTTTTGCCAAAGGTGTTTTTAAGGAAGTGGGGAGCATGATTACCTTGTTTATTTGGGGGGGGGAGGGAGTGGCTAGGATTAGGAAGGGGCTGTTACAGTGAGGTCAGCAGTCAGGGGGTTGGGTCTCCCAAATTTATTATTATTATTGGGTATCAAATGCTGAAAAGGTGAGGAGCTGGGTCAGAGGGGGACTCCCAGTGGGTTAGAATGGAGGAGAGTCTGTGTAGCGGTCAGGGTTGAGGGCGTTGGCAACAGCACCGCTCCCGATGGGCCCAGGAAAATATTCGGGGAGTCCTGTGGTGGTAGAAACATTGAAAACCTGGAGGCAGTTGTGGGCGGGGTCAAGGGAGATGCCAATTTGGGGGAACCATAGGTTTGAGCCAGGGAAGTGGGGTGGGAGTTTTCGGAGGTGGAAGGAGAGGGGAGTTAGGGTTCAAAGAAGTTGTTTCTGGGGGGGGGGGGGGGGGGGCAGTTTGCGAGGCTGGAGGAGAAATATAGCTTGGGGCAGGGGTAGATGTTTAGGTATATGCAGGCCTGAGATTTTGCCGGAAAGGAAGTACAGAGCTTTTCGGTGGCGCCTGCCCCCACATTGTTGGAAGAGGTCCTGACAACAGGGGGAGTGGAGAAGGGATGGTGCCAGCGATTTATGGGATGATTCTGGGGGTGGGCAAGGTATCGCTGGAGGGGATTAGGGCAAAGTGGGGGGGAGAGGTCATGATGTGAGGTGCTCCGGAGGGTGAATTCCTCAACTTGGTGCGTGAGGTTGGAGCTGATCCAGTTGAAGGTAGTGTACCAGGCACACCTCACAAAGATGATGAGCCGACTTTTTAAAGGGGTGGGGAGTTGCCCAGCAAATTATGTTAATATGTTTTGGTACTGTCCAATGCTGTGGGGGTGGGGGGGGGGGTGTTGCCCCGCAAATCATGTTAATATGTTTTGGTACTGTCCAAAACTGGAAGGGTTTTGGAGGGAGGTCTTCAGGGTAATCTCGAAAGTGGTGCAACACTAGGCTCAACCCAGGTCCCCTGGAAGCCATATTTGGGATGTCAGACCAGCCGCAGTTGGAGGCTGGTACGGAGGCAGATGTTTTGGCCTTCGCCTCACTGATCGCCCGAAGGCGAGGCCTGTTGGGGTGGAGGTCAGCTTCTCCACCGTGTGCCTCGGCGTGGCGGGGGACCAGCTGGAGTTCTTGACACTCAAGAAGGTAAAGTTCGAGTTGAGGGGAAGAAGGAAGGGTTCTACAACTCATTGGCTTTGTTTATCATTGGGGGGGGGGGGGGGGTTCGGAATGTATAAATTAATGATGATTCGTTATCATTGTTTTGTATTCAAAATGTTGGATGCTATTTGAGGGTAGGTGGGATGAGGGGATTGCCATTGTATTTATTGTTATTGTTAATTTTTTGTTGTTGTAAATATGCTGAAAATGTGAAAAAGAATAAAAATATTTATAAAAGAACACATTACATAGGTTGTTGAAGGAAAGACGAATAAGACCATAAGATACAGGAGCAGAATTAGGTCATCAGCCCATCGAGTCTGCTCTATCATTCAATCATGGCTGATATTTTTCTCATCCCCATTCTCCTGCCTTTTCTCCATAACCCCTGAAGCACTTATTAATCAAGAACCTATCTCTGTTTTAAAGACACTCAGTGATTTGGCCTCCACAGCTTTCTGCGGCGAAGTCACAAATTCACCACCCTCTGGCTGAAGAAATTCCTCATCTCTGTTTTAAAGGATCGTCCCTTTAGTCTGAGTTTGCGTCCTCTGGTTCTAGTTTCCCTACTAGTGGAAAAATCCTCTCTACGTCCACTCTATCCAGGTTTCACAGTATCCTGTAAGTTTCAATAAGATCCCCCCTAATCCTTCTAAATTCCAACACAGACTGACCCAGAGTCCTCAACCGTTCCTCATACAAGCTCGTCATTCCAGGGATCATTCTTGTGAACCTCCTCTGACCCTTGCCACGGCCTGCACATCCTTCCTTCGATACAATACTCCAAATGGGGTCTGACCAGAGCCCTGTACAGCCTCAGAAGTACATCCCTGCTCTTGTACCCTAGCCCTCTTGACATGAATGCTAACATTGCATTTGCCTTCCGAACTGCCGACTGAACCTGCACGTTAACCTTAAGAGGATCTTGAACAAAGATTCCCAAATTCCTTTGTGCTTCTGATTTCCTAAGCATTTCCCCATTTAGAAAATAGTCCATGCCTCCATTCCTCCTTCTAAAGTACATAACCTCACAGCTTTCCACATTATATTGTGAATAAAGGGATATGGACAACAACCTATGGGAGTAAGTTACAAAGAGAATAACTAAAGGAGCTGAAGGCTATGGCACCAATTGATAATGCATGCTACAGATAGTCTGAGCAAAGGAAGTTCCAAAGTAAGGCACAGCCATAAAGAGATATAAAGACAAGAGTTTTGAATTGGATATATATTGACAAGCTGAAAAGATAGGTCAGTGAGGACATGCAAGCAGAACGGAATATATGCAGCAGACCTTTAAATAAGCTGCAGATTACAGAGGACAGAAAGCACCACGGTATTCGTGTCAAGATTGCAAAGGTCATGTGTAAGTCATCTCAGCAGTGAAGGGACATGAAGCAATTGAGATAGAATTAAAACTCTCCACTGACTAGTCATACCTAGAGCAAAATAAGATGGCAGTGAATCATCTCAATCCCAGAATTTCACTGCAGGAGTTTCTCAAGGTAGTGTCCTTGGGACCAACCTCCTTCAGCTGTTGCATCAATGACCTTCCCTTCATCATAAAGTCAGAAGTGGGGATGTTTGCTGATCATTACACAATGCTCAGCACCATTTGTGACTCTTCCGATACTGAAGCAGTGCGTGCCCATATGCACCAAGACCTGGGAAACATTCAGGCTTGGGATAAGTGGCAAAATTCACACCACACAAGTGCCAGGTAATGACCACCTCCAACAAGAGAGAATCCAACCATCTTCCCTTAACATTAAATATTATCTTTACTGAACCCCATTTCAACATCCAGAATCTGAACTGGACCAGCCATATAAATACTGTGACTAAAAGAGGTCAGAGGCTGGGAATTCTGCAGGGACCAACTTACCTCCTCACTCTCCCAAGCCTGTCTACCATCTACAAGGCACAAGTAAGGAGTGTGATGGAATACTCTCCACTTGTCTGGATCACTCAATCAACACTCGGGAAGCTCGACTCCATTCAGGATAAAAGCATCCTGCTCCAACCACCAACACACAGTAGCAGCCATGTGTATCATCTACATGATGTACTGCAGCAACTCATCAAGGCTCTTTCAACAGCACCTTCCAAAACTATGACCTCTCCCACTTGGGACAGGGGTCAGCAGATACCTGGAAGTTCCCCTCAAAGCCACACACCATCATGACATGGAACTATATTGCTGTTCCTTCACTGTTGCTGGATCAAAATCCTGAATCTCCCTAACAGCATTGTGCATGTACCTACACATGGATGGTAGCAGCTCAAGGCAGCGGCTCACCATCACTTTGAGGGCAATTAGGGACGTGAAAGAAATGCTGATCCAGCCAGCACCACCCACATCCTGTGAAAGAAATTTTTAAAAATTAAATGATCTTCATGACTGATGATAAAGCCCAATAGGACAGCAAGATTGCAAATAGTATGATTCACCAAAGCTTGTACGATAATACCGAATGCCACTTTTTGCGGCATGCAATGATGTATGTATACGGGTTGTGTTTTACAATGGGAGGTTAAGACTGCGAAATGTAAGCTGCAATTTTATTCAGTGCACAACAATTTCAACTCTGGAATTAGATTAAAACCAATTGCATAATTCCAATTAATATACATTTTTAATAAACTCTAAGAAATAACACAATTCTCAAAGCACTTGACAGGTGGACCGTCAGCATTAAATGCTGCCGAATGCACAATAGACATACTTCAAAGACACAAGCATCACGTTTAACCAAGCTCAGTGGGGCAACTCTTGGTTTACAATAACCATGAGATAGGATTTTAATTAGCCTTTCTGAACTTAAGCATATGCACTTAGATTATGGAATGCTCTTTTATGTTTAATACAGTTACAAACTTTGTACAATGTGCTGTTTACTGGACACGTGCATTCGTAAACAAGAAAGATCGGCAGAGAGAAAGCTCAAAGTCTTTGATGCAGAGATACACCGGTTATTATGGGGCCTTGGCAATATTGACAGCGACTGCACATATCCCTAGGATTCTTCATTGATCTGGAGCAAAGAATTAATTGCTGCATCCTTGTTGCCCCTCTGTGCATCCAGGACTGAGCGGATCACTTCTCTGTCCATGTTAGGGAACATATCCTGAATGGATTTGAGATCTTCCTCGCTGCACAGATTTTGTGGAGCAGATACTTGTGTTGGCGCTGCAACTGGAATCATTCCTTGTGTATAGACAGTTGGTACTCCTGGAAAATCAAAGAATATATTATTTAATATAATGATATTCCAGAAATCAAGACAGGTATAAACTCAAGTAATGATATGAAAAATGGCTCAGCATGTGACTTTTAAGCTATAAGCAGTAATAAATATGTATATAGGTAGTTTATCAAATGCTAAAACCCAAGGGAGAAATAATCCAGTAAGGGACGCCAGACTGGATTTAATTTACTGCAGGTCAGTACATGAATGAGAAACGCTACATCTGTACTATAAGCACATACATTGCAGGATACTATAATATTAACAGTAATCTGTACTTTATGGTATAACTGTTTGTACTATAAAATTTGAAGGGATGTTATTTAGTTATTAATAGGGCATTAATACTTACAATTTCAGTCTTAGTCCAATCCATGAGTGGAACAGACTATACCTCAATGGCAAGTGTAATTTTCAACTACATTCAGATATTATGTACTGAAGAGTAAGGCATTTTGTGTGTGTGTGTGTGGGGGGGGGGGGGGGGGGGGGGGAAAGAGAACAACATTTTTTTTCAATAGGTAAAAATGAACTTGAATTGTGTCTATGATATATTCATTGGTGTAAATTCCATTCAATGTGCTAATACTTTTCTGAAACTAGTACCTCAACAAATCAATGGGGGACCTCGGGTGAGTGCCGTTCAGCACTGGTCCCCACAAATGGGGACCAGACGGATGGCAGTTGTGGGGGTCTCCCAGGGATTGGGCAGCACGGTAGCATAGTGGTTATCACAGTTGTTTCACAGCTCCAGGGTCCCAGGTTCCATTCCCGGCTTGGGTCACTGTCTGTGTGGAGTCTGCACGTTCTCCCCGTGTGTGCGTGGGTTTCCTCTGGGTGTTCTGGTTTCCTCCCACAGTCCAAAGATGTGCGGATTAGGTGGATTGGCTATGCTAAATTGCCCTTAGTTTCCAAAAAGGTTAATTGGGGTTACTGGGTTAAGGGGATGGGGTGGAGGTGTGCTCGAGTGGGGTGCTCTTTCCAAGGGCCGGTGCCAACTCGATGGGCCGAATGGCCTCCTTCTGCACTGTAAAGTCTATGATTCTATGAACAGGCTTATAACACAAACTTTGAGGAAAAGGGGGTTTCAATGCAGATTATCAGTTGACATGCCACCTTTACCTAACGAGTACATTTTGAAGCTCAGAATTTTTAGAGTCTGCTGAACCCACTGATCATAACATCTGTAACTTATTTGCTGATAGTGTAGATTTAGTGTAGATTTAGTATGCAAAGCACAAAGTTACCAAATCAGTTAAACTTTCAGCATCGTTTACTGATATCTTACAAACAAATGCTTAAGCAACAGCCACTTTAAAATGCACAAGCAAATGGCATACTCATGTGTTCATGCATAGATTTAGCCTGTGAGGAAAGGCAGTAAATGTCTCTCGAAACTTACCCAATGCAAAATACTCAAGCCCTGAATTGGGTAATAAGGAAATTAAAGCAGCAAAACACCAAGAAGCAACATTAATAACATGTCAGAAAATGTAGAATTAGTTAGAAAGCAAGTTACACCCAGTTTATTTTTTGCACAAAAGAACTTACTACAGGCCACAGCTCCCCATTATCGCATACATTGCAGATGCTAACCATCAGCTCAGATTATTACAAAAGGAAGTTTTGCAATTTTAAGTTGCTAAATTAACAAATCATCTGAATCATCGAAGCAAGAGGGCATTGCACTTTTAACAATGTAGCACTTGACAATGTTCCTATTAGTTGCCATAGGCAACTAATATATTTCAGGCGGTGGTCGAATGACACTCGATGAAGGGCGAGTTCTATGTAACATTAATCTTGTTCTCCAGAGGAAATGAGGCAGATCAATATGATACAAAAAAGCATACTTTAAAATGACAGCCTCATTTACATAGTTCTGCTCTGTCACCAGTCTTGAACTGGTTAATATATAATCTTTATTGTCACAAGTAGGCTTACATTAGCACTGCAATGAAGTCACTGTGAAAATCCTAGTTGCCACATTCCAGCGCCTGTTCGGGTACACAAAGGGAGAATTCAGAATGTCCAATTCACCGAACCGCACGTCTTTCGGGACTTGTGGAAGGAAACCGGGGCACCCGGAGGAAACCCACGCAGCCACGGGTAGAACGTGCAGACTCCACACAGACAGTGACCCAAACTGGGAATCAAACCCAGGACCCTGGAGCTGTGAAGCAACAGTGCTAACCACTGTGCTGCCGTGCTAATGAACTCTAATACTTAGCAAAAGGATTTGTGAAATCTACCACATACTGGAACATGATGTGGGCATAACATAAGTACAGAGTCTTTAGCCAGTGAGAACTTTTAGGAACTGGTTCAATTGTTTGTTGGCCCTGCAGTTTGAGATGCTTTTGCCACATTTAAAAGTTAATGGGAGATGAAATTTCTTTAAGTTAGGTCTCTTTTGAGTCTGAAATGGATGCCCCACATAGAAGGTGCACCCAACTAGCTGGCCCAAGGCCATCCTGAAATTTAATGTTAACTTGTGGGCTGCCAGCACCCAACACACTGTTAATTTAGTTCATCAAATAGCGGTGTAAAACAATTGTCATATTTCAGCAATATTGAATAATTATCATATCCATTGTTATTTAATATAAACACCAAGTTATATTCTGATTAGCGAGGTGGCAACAATCATCTCTTTCAGCCATCCCCAACAATCAACACTGTTCCACATTTATATTTGGGTAGGAGTAAGGAGAGAATCACCAAGAAACTCCCTCTTCACCTCAAGAAAATATATAAAGATTCAAATCATACCTGTAATAGGCACATATCCGAGCCCCTGTTGGTAAACAGTGGGCATTAGCACTACTGGCTGTGGCTGCACCAACATGTTTGGCGGCAGTGTCTGTTGAAATACATTGAAAAATTAGCTATAATATTTTCCTACAAAAGTAAGTGAAATTAAGGTACGAGAGATTGGATGATATTGGTAGTCAAATTGTGCCTCGCAGGAGTAGCTTTATTTCAACTGTGTACAACAATAGCCCACACAGAAGAAAAATTAGTGGAATGTTAAAAATGGATTTTTAAAAAATCCTCAAGAATATCCTGTGTTGGATAAAACTCAAATATTTAGAAAACGTAGTGATGGGCAAGTATTGTAATTTGAAATATACATTTTGAAGGTGGTTTAAGAGCAGCCCAATTCAAATTGTTAGCAAAATATCGCAGGCGAACATGGCTAAGTTTTAAGCACTAATAAAATACAATCTGCAGACAGCAAAATATTCCATAGAACCCCAACAGCGCAGGAGGAGGCCACTCGGCCCATCGAGTCTGCATCGACCCTCTGAAAGATACGCGACCTAGGCCTCCTCCCACACCCTTGCCATGGATCATGGCCAATCCACCTAACCTGCAGATCTTTGGACTGTGGGAGGGAACCCACGCAGACTGAGGGAAAGTGTGCAAACTCCACACAGTCATCAGAGGTTGGAATTGAACCCAGGTCCCAGGCACTGCGAGGTAACAGTGCTAACCACTGTGCCATCCTATTGTCAAACCTAATGTTCTATTATGAAATATGTTGTCTACATGCCATCACTTTCTTGAAGCAATATCTGTTACTGAAAACAGATAACCGTTGCTTAGTAAACTACTACCCTGGAGTCAAAAAAAAAGGAAGAGGCCACCTGGCCATCAAACCTGCTGCCATTTTGCTAGCCAGAGCAGTTTTCATCCTTTTAATTTTAAATCCCTATCCTTTCTCACTATCGTTCAATTGCATTACATGGAAAGTGAGCACCCACCTCCCTTTCTCCCCCACCCCACCAAAAAAATCAATTGTTTCAGCAAACATGGCCTTCTATAGCAATGCAGTTTGCATTTGCACAACATTTTGCATCAAAGATTTTCTCCCCTAGGTTTCCTTTAATTAACCAGCAATAAGACTCATTCCTTATCAATCTTCCTTACTTTTCACGTCTTAATTTAAAATATTAGCTCTAGGAATTATACCCCAAGTTTAATTAGTGCTTGACCATAAGCTATTTCTTTATCTCCGGTAATAACCCAGTAAATCCTTCCCAAGTTGGGGAATCTAAAATGGAGTATGATGGACCACAAGGTATGATCAGCATGCTGTTACTGCATCAACTGAGGTGTCAAAAAGAACGGTGTTTAATCGACCCAGAGCAGTACATCTAGCTTGTGAGGTGAAGACATGTCTGATACGAGAATTAAGGCCTTGCCAAAAAGTTACATGTAATAATGGCTCTTAGTATAACTTTTAGAAAACTCCTTCATTTGCAATCTGCATTTTACACAAGTGAAAGTTTAACAGCTTACGTTTATTTCAATTTCTTAAAAATATTCTGACATAACTAATTTTGATTAAAGTTTTAGTTACATGATGAAAGTCTTTAAATGTCATCTATATCATTGTTCTTGCAAGTTATATTTTTAACCAGAAATTGTAGTGCTAAACTGTAACATCCCATGAAAACTTTGGCATTAAAATGTTTTAAAAATATGAAATCTACATGTGCCACTTACTGCATAGGACATAACAAGGTTGATCATTCCTTCTTTATCATCACCCTGCCTCCCACTAAGGCTGTACCATTCATCCACGACTTTGCCCTCTTTTAGTAATTCCGGGATAGTGATGTGGGTCCAAGCAATTCTATCGTCCATGGAAAATGCTCGCTGCAAGTAACAAAATAAAAGTCACGCTTTCATCGAAAATGTACCCTACTGGAATAACAGGCAGTTCCAAGCGCTTTTAAAGAGGAGGGTTTGAGCCGCAAGATGACAACTTGAAATGAAAATGTAGATGCATATAAACGTCGGGCACCTCTGGACACAATTAACCACCGACCCTCAAGGGGTTGCAAAATAATTCAAGATATTAGGATGGAATCAAAAAAGAAAAAACCTGCTTAGCAAATTAAGTCTCTCTTTGGTTTAGCAAACTTCCTTCCCATCTTTGGGCATCTTGGTGAACCACTATTATATCTAGCAGGCGTCAGACCAACATCTGGGATTCCCAGTGTACAAAATCAGATTTATTTGGGGATACTTTTTTTATTAATTGAATGGATTGATTTATGAATTCAATTCAATGACCAACTGCCCATAGTGGGATTGGAACCCATGTCTGCAGATAATTGACCTGGGCCTCTGGATTACTTGTCCAGTGACATTACAACTACACCACCATTTCCCACAATGCATCAACATAATTCTTCTGCAATTCAGTCCTTCTTTGCCCTTTGCCTCTGTGTATATGTTACTCAACCTACAAGTTACAATAAAGTGTTAAAAGAAAATGTTGTAAACAATTGACAACACAATTATACGTCCCCTGTCTAATAAGTCAGAATGTCTTAAAAAAAAAACCAAGATATTTAAAGTAGTAACCTAAATTTAGCCTTTTTAAACAGTTTACTATGCTAAAAATCAACATGCATATGAATAGTATATTTAAAAAAAACAGTTTAGAAACTCACCTCATCAAATATTTCCAAGTAAAATGAATCAACACCAGGTGGCACAGTGCATTGAATAACTTTGTTCCATCTTGGGTTTTTTGCCCCATTGTGTGCTGTGGGTGTCTCATATACTGCATATCCAAGACGTATTCTGCAGTATGGATCCATACGTGTCATTCCATAGTTTTTTGCCAATTTTGCCTAGACAGGCAGAATTAGATCATTTATAGGCAACACAAGGTAATGGCATTTTACCAGATAACAGTTGAAACTCCTGTCCTCATGAGACAGACTGTGTAAGATCTCTGTCCTAGAGCTTCACAAGCGATCCAAGTAATCCATTGCAAAAATGGGACAAAAAGGGTTAAAAATTGAGCTCAATTCAAGAGATTCCAAACAGGAATTGGATTATAAGGGATTTCCAGGTAATGGATATATACCGTGCAATTCACTGTTCATTCCAAACTACAGGTACACAAAACAAACCCATCTTTTCAATGTATAAACACCAATATTACAAAGCAATGAGGTAAATGTCACTTGGTGCTGCTCTTAGGTTGCTGTTGATTCAAATGATTAGCAGAATTGACAATGGTGTTTTCTTCCATTGGTGAATAAATAGCATGTTGAAGGGAGGAAGGGGAAGGGAAAAAAAATGAGAGAATAATTCAACTCTGATGTAATATTTAAACTCTTGTTTCAAAGCCAAACATTTAGTGCTGCTGGGAGTCACATGTCACTACCTAAAATAAAACCATCAGCATGAGGGATCCAGTGGGCAGCCTTTCCGAATCATTGAACACTAACAGCTGTACAAGAGCATTCTCTCTTGTTGACCGAATGTCAAAGCCTTTCAATTTTTTTAAAGCAGGGTTAAGGGAGTGGGTGGTTGGTGATGGAGGGCACAGCGGAGAACCTGAACCTCTGGAGCATTTTGAATGAAGTTACCTCAATTCCAAATATGGATCTTTCTTAATGTATTTTGCCAACCAATGTTCTGAAGTAAGCACATAGAAATTTAATCACTTCAAAATAAATTAAAGCGGAAAGGAAATAAAGGTCACAAAACAACACAATCTTGACCTGAAGCATCCAGACTCCCTGGACTTGTCCTTTCAGGGACAAAACATGCAGTTGG
Source organism: Scyliorhinus torazame (assembly GCF_047496885.1). Lineage (NCBI taxonomy): Eukaryota > Metazoa > Chordata > Chondrichthyes > Carcharhiniformes > Scyliorhinidae > Scyliorhinus > Scyliorhinus torazame. The sequence continues at coordinate 230,690,723 of NC_092716.1, forward strand.
TTAGAAACCACGAAGCATGTTTCAGACATTTGGTTGAACAAACCAAAAGTGTAACACTGTCAGCTTACGGGTTTGTGCCCATTAAGCATCTTAAAGTAGCTATTGGAACAGTACATGTCTGAAGTTAACTCTTTCCTATTGCTTGATTAAACTTAATCATCTAAAAATGCTGGTCTTGAGCAGATTGGCATAGAATCCCTACAGTACAGAAGGAAGCCATTCAGCCCATTGTGTCTGCACCAATCTCAGAAGGATCACCCTACCTAGGCCCACACACCCACCCTATCCCCATAGCCCCACCTAATCTTCTTTGACACAAAGGGGCAATTTAGCATAGCCAATCCACCTCACCTGCACATCTTTGGAATGTGGGAGGAAACCGAAGCACCCGGGGGAAACCCACGCAGAGGGAGAATGTGCAAATTCCAGTCACTCAAGGTTGGAATTGAACCAGGGTCCCTGGCACTGTGAGGTAACAGTGCTAATCACTGTGCCACCCTATTGTCAAACCTAATGTTCTAATATGAAATATTTTGTCTACATGCCATCACTTTCTGGAAACAATATCTGCCACCGAAAACAGACTACCGTTGCTTAGTAAACTACTTCCCTGGAGTTTAAAAAAAAGGAAGAGGAGGCCACCAAACCTGCTCTGCCATTTTGTTTGCCAGAGCAGTTTTCGTCCTTTTAATTGAATTGAACCTGGGTCGCTGGCGCTGGGAGGCAGCAGTGCTAACCACTGTGCCACCATGCAGGAGCACTAACCACACGCTCTTCAGGAAATTCTCCCAGGAACTTTATTTTCCGCACCACTGGAAGACAACACCCCCCAGCCCACTACAACATCTCCACCACTGGGAGACAAAAAACTCCGGCCCATTACCACATCCCCACCACTGGAAGACAACACCCCCCGGCCCACTACCACATCTCCACCACTGGAAGACAAAAGCCCCCGGCTCACTACCACGTCTCAAGTTGAAAGAGATTATTTTCATGCCCCGAAATCCATCGTTAAGAACCTCCATGCCAAGACACTCACTACACCTGTTTCCAGTGGCTTACACAGGACATAGTCACCGCATACCCAAGTTTAGAGAACCTGGGCATGGGGAACACAATGTATTCACAGGGATACTAAGTTTAACCTGCTAAAAGTGTGCAGTCTTATTGAGCTAGGACCACCCTGTTCATGAAGATATCTGAACTATTAGAAGTATAATCTTGGGAGTCACCTGAATCCCAAAGAGATCTTGCCTATCACCTTTAATGTCCTAGAATGATAGTGAGATGCTGAAACCTGTCAGTCTACCATCTCTCTGATCCCTCCACTGCCTATATGTATTTAAACTGCTTGTCCAAAATCTCGTCTTCGATGAGCTGCAACTTTAACTGGTTGGAAAACAAAAGCCATCATCTTCAATCTTCAGCCCAGCCACAAAGCCCATATTCTCTATTATTTGTGTCAGCCTCCCAACCTCCATAAAAGTGGAGCCCATCCAAAACCCTACAGCCTGTGTCCAATGCCTTGGTTAGCCATCACCCAGGTCAGTCCTCGCTGCTCTATGTTGTCTCCGGGACCCCAACGCTCAATTTATAATTCTCATCGCCTCTTCATAAGCATGCCCTCCCAATTTCTAATTTCTTCCAACCTCTCCATTCTTCAGACTTCCTCTTGTGCGTACCCAGCCCTTTAGCCTTCCATAAACACACGTCTTCAGCCTTCTAGGTACCATACTCTGAAATTTCCTCTCCAAACTCCTATTCCTTTCCTCCCTTAAAGCCCTCCTTAAAACTCACCTCTACGATCAAGCTTTTGGTTTTCGCTCCTAATATCTCATCCCACTTTTAACTTCCATTAAAATCTATTTGTCGACTTCCGGGTGCGGTGATGCACTGCTAAGCCGCACGTTTCGGCACCTCCCGTTCCAACGGACTTTTGGACTCTTATTGGGAGCCCCAACGGAATTTTTTTTCGACCTAACCCAGTGTGGGGTGACGAAGGAAGGAGTCCCCCCGGGTGTGTATGGAAAGGAGCGGCGGTATTGGCCAGATTGCGAAGGATCCTTTGGAGCAGCGGCAGAGAAGAGAAGGGAGAAGCAAGATGGCGGCGGATGGAGCCCAGATGGTATGGGGCCCGGACCAGCAGGAGTTTCTCCGACGATGTGTGGAGGAGCTCAAGAAAGAGGTGCTGGCGCCGATGCTACTGGCAATCGAGGGACTGAAGGAAACACAAAAGGTCCAGGCGATGGAGCTCCGTGGAGTGAAGGCAAAGGCAGCCGAGAATGAAGATGAGATACAGGGCCTGGTGGTAAAAACGGAGACACACGAGGCACTACACAAGAGGTGCATAGAAAGGCTGGAAGCCTATTACAGGCGATTGAAGGGCTAAAAGATGAGTAAAAGACCCAGGAGCGGGAGCTTCGGGTCGTGAAGGCAAAGGCTGCCGAGAACGAGGACGATATACAGGGCCTGGTGGTGAAGACGGAGATGCACGAGGCACACCATAAACGATATGTGGAAAGGCTGGAGGTGCTGGAGAATAATGCGAGGAGGAAGAATTTAAGGATTCTTGGTCTTTCTGAAGGTGCAGAAGGGGCGGACGTCGGGGCATATGTGAGCACGATGCTGCACTCGTTAATGGGATCGGAGGCCCTGACGGGTCCGTTGGAGGTGGAGGGAGCATACCGAGTGATGGTGCGAGGACCGAGAGCAGGAGAAATTCCGAGAGCCATAGTAGTGAGATTCCTCCGTTTTAAGGGCAGAGAGATGGTCCTCAGATGGGCAAAGAAAACTCGGAGCAGTAGGTGGGAGAACGCGGTGATCCGCGTATATCAAGACTGGAGTGCGGAGGTGGCGAGAAGGAGGGCGAGCTTTAATCGGGCCAAGGCGGTGCTTCATAAAAAGATCAAATTTGGAATGCTGCAGCCGGCAAGACTGTGGGTCACATATCAAGGGAAGCACTACTACTTTGAAACGGCGGATGAGGCGTGGACATTTATTGTTGAAGAGAAATTGGAATAAGTGGGTTATTAAAAAAGAACGTTTGAGACAAAGTGGTGGGGCGAATATGGGGGGGGCGAAGAGGGGGGAAAAAGGGGGGAAGAGATGATTTTTATGTTGTTAATCCTGCGACCCGGTAATTTTTCTCTCTTCCACAGGTTGTGGGGGAGAGAGGAAGGGAGGTGGAGGAGCAGGGGGCGTTGGCCATTGGGGACGGGGCCAAAAGGGAAGCACGGGCTTTGTTCCCGCGCTATGATAATTATGGCGGGAATAGGGAAGCAGGAAGGAGGGGGCGTCGCACGGTGCGAGCCGAGGTCACGGGGGGGAAGCAGAGGTCGGCCAGAGTTTGCTGACTTCTGGGAGCAACATGGGGGGGGTGTAACTACGCTAGTGGGGGATCTAGCGGGGGGAGGGGGGGGTGGGAGGGGGATTTACTGGGTTGCTGCTGCTGGGGAGAAGGGGGAGCTGGTATGGGGTGGGGTAGGGGGGGGCACCGCCTGGGGGGGGGGGGGGGGGGGGGGGGACACAGCTGCGTGGGAACCGGGAGCTGGACAAAAGGGGATGTTTAATCGACAAGGAGGGGGGGGGGGGGGGGGGGGGGGGGAAAGAGCCCCCCAACCCGGCTGATCACGTGGAATGTGAGAGGGCTGAATGGGCCGATAAAGCGGGCACGGGTAGTCGCACACCTAAAGAAACTTAAGGCAGATGTGGTTATGTTACAGGAGATGCATTTGAAACTGATAGACCAGGTTAGACTACGCAAAGGATGGGTGGGGCAGGTGTTTCATTCGGGGCTAGATGCGAAAAACAGGGGGGTGGCTATATTAGTGGGGAAGCGGGTAATGTTTGAGGCAAAGACCATAGTGGCGGATAGTGGGGGCAGATACGTGATGGTGAGTGGCAAATTACAGGGGGAGGCGGTGGTCTTAGTGAACGTATATGCCCCGAACTGGGATGATGCCAACTTTATGAGGCGCATGTTAGGACGTATCCCGGACCAAGAGGTGGGGAAGTTGGTAATGGGTGGAGATTTTAACACGGTGCTGGAACCGGGGCTGGACAGATAGAGGTCCAGGACTGGAAGGAGGCCGGCAGCAGCCAAGGTGCTTAAAGACTTTATGGAGCAGATGGGAGGAGTGGACCCATGGAGATTTAGTAGAACTAGGAGTAAGGAGTTTTCGTTTTTCTCCTATGTCCACAAAGTTTATTCGCGAATAGACTTTTTTGTTTTGGGAAGGGCGTTGATCCCGAAGGTGAGGGGGATGGAGTATATGGCTATAGCTATTTCGGATCACGCTCCACATTGGGTGGACTTGGAGATATGGGAGGAAAAAGAACGGCGTCCACCCTGGAGAATGGACATGGGACTAATGTCGGATGAGGGGGTGTGTCTAAGGGTGAGGGGTTGATTTGAAAAGTACTTGGAACTCAAAGATAATGGGGAGGTCCAGGTGGGAGTGGTCTGGGAGGCGCTGAAGGCAGTGGTTAGAGGGGAGCTGATATCAATCAGGGTACATAAAGGAAAGCAGGAGAGTAGGGAACGGGAGTGGTTGCTGCAAGAACTTCTGAGGGTGGACAGGCAATATGCGGAGGCACCGGAGGGACTTGCTGACTACGGGTACTGCAGAGGCACAGTGGAGGAAGGCACAGGGTGTACAGTACGAATATGGGGAGAAGGCGAGCAGGTTGCTGGCCCACCAATTGAGGAAAAGGGGAGCAGCGAGGGAAATAGGGGGAGTGAGGGATGAGGAGGGAGAGATGGAGCGGGGAGCAGAGAGAGTGAATGGAGTGTTCAAGGCATTCTATGAAAGATTATATGAAGCTCAGCCCCCGGATGTGAAGGAGAGAATGATGTGTTTTCTGGACCAGCTGGAATCTCCTAAGGTGGAGGAGCAGGAGAGGGTGGGACTTGGAGCACAGATCGAAACGGAGGAAGTAGTGAAAGGAATTAGGAGTATGCAAGCGGGGAAGGCCCCGGGACCGGATGGATTCCCAGTTGAATTTTACAGGAAATATGTGGACTTGCTCGCCCCGCTATTGATGAGAACCTTTAAAAGGGAACAGCTGCCCCCGACTATGTCAGAGGCAACGATATCGCTTCTCCTAAAGAAGGAAAAAGACCCGCTGCAATGCGGGTCCTATAGGCCTATTTCCCTCCTGAACGTAGACGCTAAGATTCTGGCCAAGGTAATGGCAATGAGGATAGAGGATTGTGTCCCGGGGGTGGTCCATGAGGACCAAACTGGGTTTGTGGAGGGGAGACAGCCTAATACGAATATACGGAGGCTGCTAGGGGTAATGATGATGCCCCCACCAGAGGGGGAAGCAGAGATAGTGGTGGCGATGGATGCCGAGAAAGCATTTGATAGAGTGGAGTGGGATTATTTGTGGGAGGTGTTGAGGAGATTTGGCTTTGGAGATGAGTATATTAGATGGGTACAGCTGCTGTATAGGGCCCCGATGGTGAGCGTGGTCACGAATGGACGGGGGTCTGCATATTTTCGGCTCCATAGAGGGACGAGGCAGGGATGTCCTCTGTCCCCATTATTGTTTGCACTGGCGATTGAGCCCCTGGCAATAGCATTGAGGGGTTCCAGGAAGTGGAGGGGATTACTCAGGGGAGGAGAAGAACATCGGGTATCTCTGTATGCGGACGATTTGTTGTTGTATGTGGCAGACCCGGCGGAGGGGATGCCAGAGATAATGCGGATACTTGGGGAGTTTGGAGAATTTTCAGGATATAAACTGAACATGGGGAAAAGTGAGTTGTTTGTGGTGCATCCAGGGGAGCAGAGTAGAGAAATAGAGGACTTACCGCTGAGGAAGGTAACAAGGGACTTTCGCTACTTGGGGATCCAGATAGCCAAGAATTGGGGTACATTGCATAGGTTAAATTTAACGCGGTTGGTGGAACAGATGGAGGAGAAACTCAAGAGATGGGACATGGTATCCCGGTCACTGGCAGGGAGGGTGCAGGCGGTTAAAATGGTGGTCCTCCCGAGATTCCTTTTTGTGTTTCAGTACCTCCCGGTGGTGATCACGAAGGCTTTTTTCAAAAGGATTGAGAAGAGTATCATGAGTTTTGTGTGGGCCGGGTAGACCCCGAGAGTGAGGAGAGGATTTTTGCAGCATAGTAGGGATAGGGGGGGGCTGGCACTACCGAGCCTAAGTGAGTACTACTGGGCCGCCAATAACTCAATGGTATGTAAGTGGATGGGAGAAGAGGAGGGAGCGGCGTGGAAGAGATTGGAGAGGGCGTCCTGCAGGGGGACTAGCCTACAAGCTATGGTGACGGCGCCGTTGCCGTTCTCACCGAAGAAATACACCACAAGCCCGGTGGTGGTGGCTACTCTGAAAATTTGGGGCAGTGGAGACGGCATAGGGGAAAGACGGGAGCCTCGGTGTGGTCCCCGATAAGAAATAACCATAGGTTTGCTCCGGGGAGAATGGATGGGGGATTTGGAACATGGCAAAGAGCAGGAGTAACACAATTGAGAGATCTGTTTGTAGATGGGACGTTCGCAAGTCTGGGAGCGCTGACCGAAAAATATGGGTTGCCCCAAGGGAATGCATTCAGGTATATGCAACTGAGGGCTTTTGCGAGGCAACAGGTGAGGGAATTCCCGCAGCTCCCGACGCAAGAGGTGCAGGACAGAGTGATCTCAAAGACATGGGTGGGGGACGGTAAGGTATCAGACATATATAGGGAAATGAGGGACGAGGGGGAGATTATGGTAGATGAGCTGAAAGGGAAATGGGAAGAGGAGCTGGGGGAGGAGATTGAGGAGGGGCTGTGGGCGGATGCCCTAAGTAGGGTAAACTCATCGTCCTCGTGTGCCAGGCTAAGCCTGATACAATTTAAGGTGTTACACAGGGCGCATATGACTGGAGCACGGCTCAGTAAATTTTTTGGAGTAGAGGATAGGTGTGCGAGATGCTTGAGAAGCCCAGCGAATCACACCCACATGTTCTGGTCATGTCCGGCACTACAGGGGTTTTGGGTGGGGGTGACAAAGGTGCTTTCGAAGGTGGTGGGGGTCCAGGTCGAACCAAGCTGGGGGTTGGCTATATTCGGGGTTGCAGAAGAGCCGGGAGTGCAGGAGGCGAAAGAGGCTGATGTTTTGGCCTTTGCGTCCCTAGTAGCCCGGCGCAGGATACTGTTGATGTGGAAGGAAGCCAAGCCCCCGGGTGTGGAGACCTGGATAAATGACATGGCAGGGTTTATAAAGCTGGAACGGATTAAGTTCGTCCTAAGGGGATCGGCTCAAGGGTTCACCAGGCGGTGGCAACCGTTCGTCGAATACCTCACAGAAAGATAGAGGGAATGGAAAAGAAGAAGACAGCAGCAGCAGCCCAGGGGGGAGGGGGGTAATTGTATATTGGACTGCTGAATTGTATTTTGGGAGAGTATTTATTTGGGACAAGGCAGTTGTCATTTCGTTTTGTTTTTTTAATTTTGATGTTGTTTATATATTATTTATTTCTTGTTTAAAACTGGCCATTGTTATTTATATTGTTATATTACTGTGTAAAGGATACACAATGTACTGTCATGGTTGGCCAAAAATTTTGAATAAAATATATTTAAAAAAAAAAGAAAGGCTGGAAGCCCTGGAGAACAGCTCGAGGAGGAAAAACCTACGGATTCTAGGTCTCCCCGAAGGAGCAGAGGGAGCTGACGCTGGGGCTTATGAGAGCACGATGCTCCATACACTAATGGGAGCCGAGGCCCCAACGGGCCCCCTGGAAGTGGAGGGAGCGTACCAGGTCCTCGTGAGAAGACCAAAGGCAGGTGAAACACCAAGAGCAATAGTGGTGAAGTTCCATCGCTACAGGGACAGAGAGATGGTCCTGAGCTGGGCCAAGAAGGCACGGAGTAGCAAATGGGAGAATGCGGTGATTCGTGTGTATCAGGACTGGAGTGCGGAGGTGGCGAGAAGGAGGGCGAGCTTTAACCGGGCCAAGGCGGTGCTCCATAGGAAGAAAATTAAATTTGGGATGCTGCAGCCAGCGCGACTGTGGGTCACGCATCAGGGCAAGCACCACTACTTCGAGACGGCGGAGGAGACATGGACATTTACCCAAGAGGAGAAACTGGACTAGATTTGAGAGTTTGATGTTTGGAGAGAAGCAGCGAGGTGATGGTACAGAAATGTAAAGTGGGGAAAGGGGAGGGCTACTGTACAGCAATGTTGGACGGGGAATTTCTCTCCCCCCCGATGGGAGGGGGACACGATGAAATGTGGGCGCCGGTGGGAAAAGGGACAGGGAAAGGGAATGAGGGAACTGCGCCATAGGGGGCGGGGCCGATAGGAAAGCGCGGGTATTTTCCCGCGCTATGGAAATTATAGTGGGAAAACGGGCGCAGGAAGGAAGGGAGCCCCACACGCAGGGAGGTCAAAGAGTGAACGGGAGAAGGCGAGGTCAGCCAGAGTTAGCTGACTTCCGGAAGCAATATGGGGGGAGTAATCAAGCTAGAGGGGGATCTAGCTGGGGGGGGGGGTGGGGGGCATCAACTGGGTTGCTGCTGCTGAGTGCAAGGGGGAGCTGGTAAGAGATGAGGTGGTCGGGGCGGGAAAGCGCTACCTGGGGGACAGATGGGTGCGCGGGACCTGGATGAGGAGATGGCCTAAAAAAGGGGATGGCTAGTCGACGTGGGGTGGGGGGGGGGGGGGGGGGGGGTGAATGGCCCCCCAATCCGGCTGATCACATGGAATGTGAGAGGCTTAAATGGGCCGATTAAGAGGGCACGGGTGTTTGCGCACTTAAAGAGGTTGAAGGCGGACGTAGTCATGCTCCAGGAGACGCACCTGAAGGTGGCGGATCAGGTTAGACTAAGAAAAGGATGGGTGGGATAGGTATTCCACTCAGGGTTGGATGCGAAAAACAGAGGGGTGGTAATATTGGTGGGGAAACGTGTATCATTTGAGCTAAGAACATAGTGGTGGACAGTGGGGGCAGATATGTGATGGCGAGTGGCAGACTGCAGGGCGAGGCGGTTGTGCTGGTGAATGTATATGCCCCGAATTGGGATGACACGGGATTCATGAAGCGAATGCTGGGACGCATCCCGGACCTGGAGGTGGGAAATTTGATAATGGGGGAGGGGGGACTTTAACACAGTGCTGGATCCAGGGCTAGACCGGTCCAGATCCAGGAACGGGAGAATGCCGGCAGCGGCTAAGGTGCTTAAGGGATTTATGGAACAAATGGGGGGAGTGGATCCGCGGAGATTCGCCAGGCCAATGGCTAAAGAGTTCTCTTTCTTCTCCCACGTCCATAAGGTGTACTCCCGGATAGACATTTTTGTTTTGGGAAGGGCACTGATCCCGAAAATGGCAGGAACGGAGTACTCGGCCATAGCCGTTTCAGATCACGCCCCGCATTGGGTGGATCTGGAACTAGGAGAGGAAAGGGAGCAGCACCCACTCTGGCGATTAGATATGGGACTACTGGCGGACGAGGGGGTCTGCGGAAGGGTGAGGGGGTGTATTGAGAGATACCTGGAGGTCAACGACGGACGGGGAGGTTCAGGTGGGGGTAGTATGGGAAGCGCTGAAGGCGGTGGTTAGAGGAGAGCTGATCTCCATTAGAGCCCACAAGGGGAAACAAGAGGGCAAAGAAAGAGAGAGATTAGTGGGGGAAATTTTGAGGGTGGATAAAAAATATGCGGAGGCCCCAGACGAAGGGCTGTACAGAGAAAGACGAAGACTACAGACGGAGTTTGACCTGCTGACCACGGGAAAGGCAGAGGCACACTGGAGGAAGGCACAGGGGATGTAATACGAGTATGGGGTAAAGGCAGCTAGCCCAACAACTTCGGAAGAGGATGGCGGCGAGAGAGATCGGGGGAGTTAGGGACGAAACAGGAAATTTGGAGCAGAGAGCAAGGAAAGTGAACGAGGTGTTCAAGACCTTTTATGCGAGGCTATACAAGTCCCAACGCCCGGGGGGAAAAGAAGGAATGCTACACTTTCTGGACCAGCTAAGGTTCCCGAAGGTGAAGGGGCAGGAGGTGGCAGGTCTGGGGGCGCCAATTGAGGTGGATGAGGTGCTTAAAGGACTGGGGAACATGCAGGCAGGGAAGGCCCCGGGACCAGACGGGTTTCCGGTGGAATTCTACAGGAAGTATATGGATCTGTTGGCCCCGCTTTTGGCGAGAACCTTTAATGAGGCTAAGGAAAGGGGGATGATACCCCCGACAATGTCGGAGGCGACGATATCGCTAATCTTGAAACGAGATAAAGACCCGCTGCAATGCGGGTCATGCAGGCCTATCTCACTCCTAAATGTAGATGCCAAACTGCTGGCCAAAGTGGGTCCCCGGAAAAAAAGTTTGAAGAACACTGATCTAGAGAACATGGAAGATGACAACCCATTGATCCACTATCATTGCAGCACACAGGTCCAGGGGACTTGCCAGCCTTAAGTCCCACTGGTTTCTCTCTTGTGACAGTGAATGTTTTAAGTACCCCTCTCCTATTTATCCCTTTGATTTTCTACTATTCTTGGGTTGCTTTTCATCTTCCACCAAGATGACAGATATAAAATACTTATTCAAAGTCTTATTCAAAGGGTTATGGGGGGCTGACAGGAAGGTGGAGCTGTTACCATAACCAGATCAGCCATGATCTTATTGAATGGCTGAGCAGGTTCAAAGGGCCAAATGGCAAACAGAGCAAGGTTTCTGTGTTTGTAAAAATGGTATAAAAGAAATTTCCATACCTGTACCACAGTGATGCTCAGTCTACCCATAGTCGCCATACCCGTTCCAAACTGTAATTGTTGAGCTGCCTGTGCATCAAGTTGCACTTGCTGCTGTTGCTGAGTTGGTACAATGCGAAGGAAGTCCTGTGGTAATTCTCCAACGAACACCTTTCATGAAAAAACAATATGTAAATACTCTATTTAACTACCTGCCACATATGCCATATCAAGTGACAGTAAAGCATCATAAATGTTATTACCTGACAATAGGCTAGTGCTATTAGCCCAGATCCTAACCAATTACTCAGCCACATCCTTATCACTTGACAAGCTTCATGAGTAATTCTCCAGAATGTCAACCCATTTCACTGGAATGGCAATGTCTACAAAAGTAATGATGTTTTCCTAGCTTTTCTGTAATTCAAGTCTGCCAGTCTCTATTACAATATTCACTGGTTCATTTTCAACTTGGTGCTGCCTTTAGCTGTGTAGTTATATGTGCCTAGAAAAATATCAGCTTTCTTTTTTTTATGAAATATTTTTACTTAAGCTAACATTTTTCATTATACACCACCACCAAATGCAGCAACTGCCAAATCCCCCCCAAACGCCCCCTACCCCATCCCCTCTCACACTAGGAGAGGGAAAAAAAGTCAAACCTTAAAATACAGAGACAAACCAACCCCCCCCCCCCCAAAAACAGCTGAAGGTAACCAGCTCCTTGAAAAGGTGATGAAAGGCTGCCACCTTGAATAGAACCTTTCCACTGAACCCTTCATGGTATACTTGATCTTCAGGTGCAAAAAGTCCTTTAAGTCCCCCAGCCACAAAGGCAGCACAGTCTCGCGGCACCGAGAACCCAGGTTCAATCCTGGCCCCAGGTCACCGTCCATGTGGACTTTGCACATTCTCCACTTGTGTGTGTGGATCTCACCCCCACAATCCAAAAAGATGTGCAGGGTAGGTGAATTGGCCATGCTAAATTGCCTCTTAATTTGGAAAAAAAAAAGAATTGGGTATGCAAGTCCCCCAGCCATGCCGAGGCCTTAGGTGGCACCGGAGATCTCCACCCAAGCAGAACTTGCCTCTGGGCTATTAGAGAGGCGAAGGCTAGTACATGTGCAGACTCGATGGGCCAAATGGCCTCCTTCTGCACTGTAAATTCTATGATTCTATGATACATCTACCCTCGTGCCCGTCTGAAGCATCAGTGAGTTCAAAACTCAACAAAAATGGCCACCAACAGGTACAGCTCCAGCTGAACTTGGGGCAAGACCAAAATAAGCACATATAATTCATTGGTCCCCTAGAGCATCGCAAACACCTATCCTCCACCCCCAAGAAGAACCCCCTCATACACGCCCTAGTCAGGTGCACCTTGTGTACCACCTTGAACTAGATCAGGCTTAGCCTCACACATGCGGAGGTGAAGTTGACCCAGTGAAGAGCCTCACTCCGCATCCCCCTCCCTCAAAGACCAAGCCCAGATCACCCCCCCCCCCACTTCCTCTTTACTTCCTGCAACGACGCCTGCTCCGTCGCTGACATCTGCCCATAGACATCCAAAATCCTATCCTCTCCTAACATGGCCAAGGACAGGACCCAGTCCATAAGCGAAAACTTACAAGGGAAATGAAGGCAGTTCCTTGCGTAATAAGTCACGCACCTGAAAGTGCCCGAATACATTGGAACTGGAACTTCTCTAACACATCCAGGCCGTTAAACTACCTTCCAGAAACATTTCCCTAAACCTCTCCCGACCCTCCCTCTCCCCTGCCCTAAACAATGATTCTAAGCCAGGCATAAACTATGGTTCCTGCAAATCGGAGCCAGCAGAAACATGAAATCCACTTTAAAATGTTGCCTAAACTGATTCCAAATCCTCAAAGTGGCTATCACCACCAGGCTCGAAGAGAATATGGCAGGGGAAAACGGGAGTGGCGGAGTAACCAGAGTCCTCATACTCTACCCTATGCACAAAATCTCCATCCACCCCCATATAGTCAGCCCTTGAACCACCCTGCACCTTATCGATATTTGCCACCCAGTACAACAGATTGGGTAGTGCCAACCTCCCCGACTGCCTACCATTTTTCAAAAAGTCCTACAAACCCAAGGAATCTAACCAGCCCAAACAAAAGTAGATACAGGTTGAGCGTCCCTTTTCCAAAATTCCCCAAATTCTGCAATTCACACTTTTTTCGAGCGTGGCACACATGCAGTTCCCAACGTGCTTCGCACCTGCGCAGTATATTCCAAAACATTCCAAAATCCGATGTACACTCGGCTCCAAGCATTTCAGATAAGGGATTTTTAACCTTAATCAATTTATTAACCCTGCAAAACAAAGATTGGGAGACACTGGAGCAAAAACAAAAACCTCTGGAGAATATTCATCTTCACCGTCTGTACCCTTTCTGCTGAGGTCAGAGGAAGGGCAGCCCACTTTTTCAAATCAGCCTTCACCCCATCTACCAGGCTAGCAAAGTTAAATTTACGGAGTGTGCCTCACTCTGGCCTATAATTCAGCTTGGACCCCGAAAAGGAGCCAAACTTCTTGAGCAACTCCATTATCTCCTCCGCAATGGAGAGTGGGTCCGTGATAAATAGTAACAAATTGTCCACATACAAGTACAATCTGTGCTTCCTCCCCCCATGCTCTATCCCCCTCCACCGGGTAGACGACCTCAGAGCAATAGCCAGTGGCTCATTTGCTGAGGCAAACAATAGCGGAGACAATAGACACCCGTCTTGTGATAACCTAAATTTTGGCTCGAAACCAAACCGCCCAAGGATATCGACGCACCCCCACTCAACCCTATCAAACGTCTTCTCCGCGTCTATCGCAATAATCACCTCTGGCTCAGTCCCTATGGAGGGCACATTTCACAATCTCCTAATATTGGCCAACAACTGCCAGCCCTTAACAAACGCAGTCTGCTCCTCCGAGGTCACCCTAGGTAGGCAGGGTTCCAAACGCTTCGCTAATATTTAGTGGCGTTTAACGAGATAGGCCAATACGACCCATATTCCCTGGGATCCTTATTCTTCTTCAGGATCAAGGAGATCGACACCTTTGCCAATGTGCTGGCTACATTACCTGGGACAAGGAATCATTAACTACGTCCAGCAGAAGTGGGATCAACTGATCCACAAATTGTTTGTAAAATTCAATGAGAAATCAGTCCAGACCTGGAGTTTTACCTGCCTGCAGACCGAATGCAGCTCAATCTTCTCCAGCCCTATTGGCATCTCCAACTTCTGCTTTCTCTCCTGCTCCACCCGTCTGGGAAGGTCAACTCATCCAAAAATTGCTTTATTGTTGCACCCTCCTCCAGAGGTTCGGACTCATATAAAGGCCTCAAACACCTCACTGACCCTCTCTGGGGTAGAAACCAACCCGCTATCAGAGTCCCTAATCTATGCTAGCCCCCGGGTTTATCGCTAATCGCCGCCTTCAGGGCTTCAGCTGGTGAGCCAACAAACGATTGGCCTTCTTCCCATACTCATTCAGGGTTTCCCAGAACGTAGAAAGCGAGACCACCTCATTCCAGTTGAACTCAACGTACTCCCTAATGACAGAGGACATCCGCTCTCAAAATCCCTCGTCTGCGAGCAATGCCTAGTCCAATCTCCAAGCGGGCCGCTGGGAGCGGCCCAGCTCCAATGCCAAGTCCACAAAATGTAGAGCATAATCAGATATCACGATCGTCGAGTACCCCCCTCAACCCAGGCAGAAGAGATCTTTCCACCACAAAGAAGTCGATCCGGGAGCAAACCCGATGGACGTGGGGGAAAAAGAAAACTGCTTATTCCCCGGAAACTTAAATCTCCACACGTCTGCAACCCCCCGCCGCCCCCCCCCAATCCATGAACACCAATAACTCCTTCGTCACCCCAGACCTGGAACACGACCAATCCAACCTAGGCTCTAAACACAAGTCACCCCCTGTAATTAACTAATGTGAATCGAGGTCTGGGATAGACGCTAGCACCTTATTAATGAAGGTCGTGTCATCCTAGATCGTTGCATACACATTAACCAACACCACTGACATACCTGCCAATGACCAACTGATGATTACATACCTCCCACCTGGGTGTGCCATATATTACCCACAGAGTACACCACCTCTTATTAATCAACACAGTGACTCTCACAATCAAAACTCGAGTGTTTTACCTGCCCCATCCAACCCTTCCGCAACCTTGTTTGATCTTTGATTTTCAGATGGGTCTCTTGTAGGAAAACCACATCTGCCTTCAAACTCAGGTGAACAAACACCTGGGACCTTTTTACTGGGCCGTTCAACCCTCTCACATTCACGTCATCAACCGGACAGGGGGCCAATGACGAACCCCCCTACCCCCCCAACCCAAGATCAGCCAAATCCACCGTGAGTCAATCCAGCAGTGTCCCAGCCTGCACCACCTCAAGGCCCACCCAAGTTGGCCGCCCCATTCTCCCCCCCACTCCTCCCCATCAAGCCAATCCAAAAATAAAGGAACCGTCACCCCCCTACCCCCAACTCCACCCCATCCAGAAAACCAAACAAACCAACCACCAGAGAAACAAGAGGCCCACTCACTCTCCCACCCTATTGCCCTATCCCCAAACCAACCAGAAACAACAACAAAAACACCCAACCCCATGGTAACCAGCTGCAGGCATCTCCCCCTCTCCGCTCCAGTTAACTAGCTATACTGCTAACAGGGTGACCACCCCACAAGTAGAAATCAAAGTCAACTAACCAGTATATCAACAATCAGCCCCCTGCCCAAACCAAACTTTAAGACAAAACTATCGAGGAAAATCAACACCCAGCCCCCCTCACACAAAAACTAAAACTCCAACAATTCAGTATACAAACCCAAATTCTCCCCCCCCCTCTCAACAAGCCCAGGCACAACACCAAGCCCTCCCACCATACAAAAATCCCACAAAAAATACAGATGACCTTAACAAAGAACAAACAACAAACGCCATAGTTCTTAAGTACTTAGGTTCACCCCAGTCTGTGCTTCTTAGAAACTCATTTACATATTCCAGTGCATCTAAGTAACAGTCTCTATCCTTGAAAGTCACCTGAAGGCGAGCTGGGTACACCACTCCAAACCTCATGTTGCTCTTCTACAGTGTGACCGTGCCTTGTTAAATGCCACACGCCTTCTCACCAGCTCTGCCCAACATCTCAGTACATTCTGATGATATGGCACTCTCATCTACAGTCTCGAGGGTCCTTCGCCCACCTCAGGACCCGCTCCTTATCCAGGTATCGATAAAACCGAACTATGATCGCCCATGGTATCTTCCAGATCTGGGCTTCTGCCTCAGCGACTGATGAGCCCAGCCCAACTCAGGTGGGGTCAAAAAGGCCTAATGCCCCAACCAACTTTCCAAACATCTTAGACATGTAGTCCGTGGAGTTGAAGATCTCCAGGTCTTCCGGCGGCCTGACGATTCTTAAGTTCTGCTGTCTGGAGCGGTTCTCCAGATAAGCAACCTTGGCCTTTAGTGCTTTCTGCCCTTCAGCCAGCAATGCCATCTCTGCCTCCAGGGAGGCAATGTGATCACTATGGTCAAGGATGCGCCACCTCCTCCTTCTGTATCATTGCCTCTTGTACCTCTATCCACCAGTCCATCTTATCAATGGTTGTTCGAATTACAGCCAAAGCCTCCTCCATTGCCTTCTCCAGATCGTCAGCAGCCCTCACTGCTGCTTCTTAAAATCTGTCAAGAAGCTAACCAATTTCTCAGTCATCCACTGAGGAGCCCCCAACTCTGCAGGAACCGCCATGTTCCTCCCTGCTGAAGTTCACAAAACTTTTGAGGCTGACAATAATCCCTTGCCCGACTTCTGCCTTGAGCTATTTTTACCGGACATTACTCGAACGACAGGAACTTCTTCCATCCAACTACACCAAATTCCTCCAAAGAAATCGGCCATAAACTGGGCAAAAGGGGGCAGCAAAACCAAGTACCCCAGCGGGGGGCTCTGCGTGTGCGACTGCTCATCACTTAGCCGTCCCCGGAATTCGTCATCCATATTCTTGATGTACTGGTGAGCAAGCATGAGACCAGGCTTATTTACATCCAGTAGGGCAACTCCAAAGCTGAAACATGCTGATGCATAAAGTACAAGAAATGTTAGAGAGGATATTTCCATTAATTTAACCAGACAATTTTAAAATTAAGCCTCAACATCTCATGTGAGTTTGTTTTTAAATTAAGAGCACAATTTCCATCAATATCTCCACAGAGCCAGAAGAGGTTATGTTCTCATAACCTTTAAAAGAGCTATTTTTAAAACTATATTTCAACATTTATCATTTAAAATCAAGATTTGAAGACAAGTTTGCAAGCCTCATAAATGGGTATAAGACCTGTTAAAATGTTCCAAAGGTTAGAATTCCACACAAATTTCACAATCTCAGCAGTACTGCTTTAGGGAGAGTTGCTAGGTAGATGTGAACAGAAAATTCAAGACAGTCAATGCATCACCGTACACATTTCCTGAGGGTCCTTTATAGGACGCAGACCGAGGTGTTGCATCTTTCGGTGTACCACTGCCACAGGGGATCAGGGGCTGGAGAGAGTAGTTGCGGTCATGAAATAAGGTGGCAAAAATTTTCAACATTAACGATCGGTCTTCCTTGCTTCCTGGTTGACTCTTGCCATGTAGTTGTGGATGGTTAGCATGGAGACAACCTTAAAGAGGAATCCCTGCTCGTCTTCAATAATCCCATCTTTTAACTTCCTGCGACATAGCATCAATTTGGTACAATCTCTATTTAGTGTCGGTCGTGTATTGCACACCCTGCCAACTGTTGTAGCGTCATTTCACCACTCTGGAGCCAGGGAGGATTGACGACTCAGACCAAGAGGAAACAAAATCTGAAACTCTTGGCTGTCTTCTCGGCTATTGTGGGCGTGAACCGAACAATTTAACGAATGGGCAATGTTTGCCTTTCAAGCTGAGGTATCTGGTCATCAAAATGGTGGTGACTGCGAGGGGGGGGGGGGGGGGGGAAAGAGTTGAACCCACCCATTGTCTCGCAGGGTAAAGATTCCCACTCTGGGGCTACTGCACCAGGGGAATGCAAGGATGACTTGGACAAGGTGGCAAGGAAACAGAGAGAAGACGGGGGGTGAGGGGAGGGGGGCAGTCAGTCACTGAAATACAACATGGGTGTGTTGGAATTATTTTATTCGATTATTTTAAAAAATGGTGGGGGGGGGGGAGGCTGAGGGTGAAGAATGATCCAAGTAGGTAATACAAATCTGCTCCCTTGGCAATGAGCCTGGGGGTGGGGGTTGTACACAGCCCAAGCACGGGACAGCGAAGTGTTTGGTGCCAGGACTCATGTGATGAAGCCGCCGGGAATCCACCCAGGCCGAGTTGGCAACGCCACAGCGTGGGGGCACAGCGGGGCACCGGAGCCCGGCGACTGTCACCCAAACACATCTCCGCCCCGCTGCCAAGTCTCTCCCAGGCGCCCCTTTCGCCCGCACGGCTGCCCGAGGCCAACAGGCCGCCCTCAGGCTCCCTCCGCGTCCGAGGTAAAAATAAACAAACACGCACAAAGGGTGGGGGCAGGGTCCGCAGCCCAGCCGCTGCCGCAGTGAACCGGGGCAGGGTGTTCACTGACGAGGGCCGGGGAGGGGGGGGTTTGAAGCCAAGGCCCAGCCTCCCCCCTCATCACCGTCTACCGACAAGGGGGGGGGGGGGGGAGACAGCAATCTTACCGGGCCCCTCTGGGTGGCGATGGTGCTGGCCGCCATATCCGATCCGGCCGACCTGAGCTCGTCTCCCTCTTGCTGGGTTCGGCTCGTCTCCGGGCCGCTGGCCTGGGCTGGGGCTGGGCTCCGAGCCGCTCGGTTCTGAGCTCAGTGATTGGCTGTCACTGGGCTGGAGTCTGAGCTCAGTGATTGGCTGTCGCTGGGCTGGAACCTGAGCTCGGTGATTGGCTGCAGGACCGGGAGGGGGGGGAGAAGAGGTTAGTGTTAGCCCGGTGATTGGCTACAGGATGGTGTCGGAGCTCAGTGATTGGCTGTCACTGGGCTGGAGCCTGAGCTCAGTGATTGGCTGTCACTGGGCTGGAGTCTGAGCTCAGTGATTGGCTGGCACTGGGCTGGAGTTCTGAGCTCAGTGATTGGCTGTCACTGGGTTGGAGTCTGAGCTCAGTGATTGGCTGTCACTGGCTGGAGTCTGAGCTCAGTCATTGGCTGGAAGGCTGGATCCTGAGCTCAGTGATTGGCTACAGGATGGTGTCTGAGTTCCGTGATTGGCTGTCACTGGGCTGGGGCCTAAGCTCAATGATTGGCTGTCACTGGGCTGGGGTCTGAGCTCAGTGATTGGCTGTCATTGGGTTGGATCCTAAGCTCAGTGATTGGCTGTCACTGGGCTGGAGTCTGAGCTCAGTGATTGGCCGTCACTGGGTTGGAGTCTGAGCTCAGTGATTGGCTGTCACTGGGCTGGACCCTGAGCTCAGTAATTGGCAGTCACTGGGCTGGTATCTGAGCTCAGTGATTGGCCGTCACTGGGCTGGACCCTGAGCTCAGTGATTGGCCGTCACTGGGCTGGAGTTTGAGCTCAGTGATTGGCTGTCACTGGGCTGGACCCTGGGCTCGGTAATTGGCAGTCACTGGGCTGGTATCTGAGCTCAGTGATTGGCTGTCACTGGGCTGGACCCTGAGCTCGGTAATTGGCAGTCACTGGGCTGGTATCTGAGCTCAGTGATTGGCTGTCACTGGGCTGGAGTTTGAGCTCAGTGATTGGCTGTCACTGGGCTGGACCCTGAGCTCGGTAATTGGCAGTCACTGGGCTGGTATCTGAGCTCAGTGATTGGCCGTCACTGGGCTGGAGTTTGAGCTCAGTGATTGGCTGTCACTGGGCTGGACCCTGAGCTCGGTAATTGGCAGTCACTGGGCTGGTATGTGAGCTCAGTGATTGGCTGTCACTGGGCTGGACCCTGAGCTCGGTAATTGGCAGTCACTGGGCTGGTATCTGAGCTCAGTGATTGGCCGTCACTGGGCTGGAGTTTGAGCTCAGTGATTGGCTGTCACTGGGCTGGACCCTGAGCTCGGTAATTGGCAGTCACTGGGCTGGTATCTGAGCTCAGTGATTGGCTGTCACTGGGCTGGACCCTGAGCTCGGTAATTGGCAGTCACTGGGCTGGTATCTGAGCTCAGTGATTGGCCGTCACTGGGCTTGAGTTTGAGCTCAGTGATTGGCTGTCACTGGGCTGGACCCTGAGCTCGGTAATTGGCAGTCACTGGGCTGGTATCTGAGCTCAGTGATTGGCCGTCACTGGGCTGGAGTTTGAGCTCAGTGATTGGCTGTCACTGGGCTGGACCCTGAGCTCGGTAATTGGCAGTCACTGGGCTGGTATCTGAGCTCAGTGATTGGCCGTCACTGGGCTGGAGTTTGAGCTCAGTGATTGGCTGTCACTGGGCTGGACCCTGAGCTCGGTAATTGGCAGTCACTGGGCTGGTATCTGAGCTCAGTGATTGGCCGTCACTGGGCTGGAGTTTGAGCTCAGTGATTGGCTATCACTGGGCAGGAGTTGAGCAGCTCCAGCATTTTCTGTGTTTATATTTGACGGCAGCAGAAGCCACTTACAGCCCCTCCCAGTCGGTCTGATTTCTGCTTCACACCTGATTGGGGCTTTTGTGGGTGAGGTCGGAGTCAATCTACCTTTCTCTAATTGACCCATTCTATCCATCCATCCATTTGGTCATTTTAGAAAAAGACCCAAAGCTTTTCATAGGAGAGTAGTCAGAAAGAAAAACAAAGTTGAGTGAAAGGAGGAGTTACGATGAAGGAATGAAGTCAAACTTGCTCAATGAGATAGGTTTAAAGGTGGGGCGACAGTACTTTGTAAACAGATTCCAGGGACAAACAGGCTAGAAATGCAGCAGCATAGCCAAGATGGAAAATCGGAATCACCGAATCTTTACAGTCCTGAACGAGGACATTCAGGACTAACATGACAAGGGAATATACAATTCGTAGGACTCTAGGAAGTATAGAGGATCAGAGGGATCTTGTGGTACATGTCCAAAGATCCCTGAAGACAGCAGGACAGGAAGATCAGGTGGTTAAGATACTTGCCTTTATTAGCTGAGGCGCAGAATATAAGAGCAGGGAGGTAATGATGGAGCTGTATAAAACGCTGGTTATGCCACAGCTGGAGTACTCTGTGCAGTTCTGGTCGTCATACTGTAGAAAGGAAATTAATGGAGATTCACCAGGATGTTGTTTGGGCTGGAGCATTTCAGCTATGAAGAGAGAGTGGATAGATTGGAGTTGTTTTCCTTGGAGCAGTGGAGGCTGAGGGAGGACCTGATTGAGGTGTACAAAATTATGAGGGACATAAATAGGGTGGATGGGAAGGAACTTTTCCCCCTTAGCGGAAGGGTCAATGAGCATGGGGCATAGATTTATTAATAATAATAATAATAATAATAATAGCTTATTGTCACAAGTAGGCTTCAATGAAGTTACTGTGAAAAGCCCCTAGTCGCCACATTCTGGTGCCGTTCGGGGAGTCTGGTACGGGAATTGAACCCGCACTGCTGGCATTGTTCTGCATTACAAGCCAGCTGGTTTAGCCCCCATTTAAGGTAAGGAACAGGAGGTTTAGAGGGGATGTGAGGGGAAACGTTTTCAGCCACGGGTGCTGGGAATCTGGAACTCACTGCCTGAAAGGGCAGTCGAGGCAGGAATCCTCACAACATTAAGGAAATATTTAAATGAGCATTTGAAATGCCATAGCATGCAAGGTTACGGGCTAAATGCCGGAAAATGGATTGGATTGGATTGGATTTGTTTATTGTCACGTGTACCAAGGTACAGTAAAAAGTAATTTTCTGCGAGCAGCTCAACAGATCATTAAGTACTTGAGAAGAAAAGGGAATAAAAGAAAATACATAATAGGGCAACACAACATATACAATGTAACTACATAAGCACTGGCATCGGATGAAGCATAGAGGGTGTAGTGTTAATGAAATCAGTCCATAAGAGGGTCATTTAGGAGTCTGGTGACATTGGGGAAGAAGCTGTTTTTGAGTCTGTTCATGCGTGTTCTCAGACTTCTGCATCTCCTGCCCGAAGGAAGAAGTTGGAAGAGTGAGTAAGCCGGGTGGGAGGGATCTTTGATTATACTGCCCGCTTTCCCCAGGCAGCGGGAGGTGTAGATGGAGTCAATGGATGGGAGGCAGGTTCGTGTGATGGACTGGGCGGTGTTCACAACTCTCTGAAGTTTCTCGGCGGTCCTGGGCCGAGCAGTTGTCATACCAGGCTGTGATGCAGCCTGATAGGATGCTTTCTATGGTGCATCTGTAAAAGTTGGTAAGAGTCAATGTGGACATGCCGAATTTCCTTAGTTTCCTGAGGAAGTATAGGCGCTGTTGTGCTTTCTTGGTGGTAGCGTCGACGTGGGTGGACCAGGACAGATTTTTGGAGATGTGCACCCCTAGGAATTTGAAACTGCTAACCATCTCCACCTCGGCCCCGTTGATGCTGACAGGGGTGTGTACAGTACTTTGCTTCCGGAAGTCAATTACCAGCTCTTTAGTTTTGCTGGCATTGAGGGAGAGATTGTTGTCGCTACACCACTCCACTAGGTTCTCTATCTCCCTCCTGTATTCGGACTCGTCGTTATTCGAGATCCGGCCCACTATGGTCGTATCGTCAGCAAACTTGTAGATGGAGTTGGAACCAAGTTTTGCCACGCAGTCCTGTGTGTACAGGGAGTAGAGTGGGGGGCTAAGTACACAGCCTTGCGGGACGCCGGTGTTGAGGTCTTTTGTGGAGGAGGTGTTGTTGTTCATTCTTACTGATTGTGGTCTGTTGGTCAGAAAATCGAGGATCCAGTTGCAGAGTGGGGAGCCAAGTCCTAGGTTTTGGAGCTTTGATATGAGCTTGGCTGGGATTATGGTGTTGAAGGCGGATCTGTAGTCAATAAATAGGAGTCTAATGTAGGAGTCCTTGTTTTCGAGATGCTCTAGGGATGAGTGTAGGGCCAGGGAAATGGTGTCTGATGTGGACTGGTTGCAGCGGTATGCGAATTGCAGTGGAATTATATTATAAATGGGATTGGAATAGATAGGTGCTTGATGGCTGTCACAGACACGATGGACCAGAGGGCCTTTTTCCATGCAATAAAAACTGTATGACACATTCGGCCCATCCAGTCTTCACTGACTCTCTGAAAGAGCATTCTACCTAGGTCCACTCCCCTGCCTTATCCCCATAACCTTGCACATTATTTATTTTCAGATCAATCCAGTTAAGTAGGGTATGCACCTGAACAAGGCAAAGTTGTTTTTGGCAGCCAATATTTTAACAGTGTGATAAATGTGTTACCAATTTCAAAATAAATTGACCACGGACGTGGTGTCAGACTACTGTAGTACATTCAGACACTGTCTATAAATAATATAATTCCAGCGCTTTTCACATCCTCTATCCATATGGCCTAGTCTGTGTTGTGTCAACTTTGCAAACAATATTGCCAACAGAACTTAAACTAGCATACTCTCTCAGAGCAGCATTATGTTTAGGGATATCTTTATATATCCTTCCGCAATCAAAATTGAAAGTACTGACTGGAACATTAAATATCAAATACAGATGTTAATTTCCCATTTAGTCATGAATATGGAAAATACATTGGAAGTTGATTGTTAAAGCTGTTGATGACACCATTTTCTTATTACCAAATTTTGCATCTATTCCATGTCCCCCACCATCAGTCAGTGTCGTAGCAGCTGTGGGAACTGCAATAGTATTGTATTATGAAATGAAATGAAAATCACTTATTGTCACAAGTAGGCTTCAATGAAGTTACTGTGAAAAGCCCCTAGTCACCACATTCACAGTGCCTGTTTGGGGAGGCTGGTGCGGGAATTGAACCATTCTGCTGGCCTGCTTTCAAAGCCAGCGATTTAGCCCAGTGTGCTAAACCAGCCCCTAATTTGTGTCATAGCTAATAGTAATAATGAGAACAGAAGACATTTAACAACAAGGCAGCTTGTACTGTATGCTCTGTGCTCTACCTCACTTATGCTTTAGACAGGGGCTGAGACCAAGAAACGTGTTAGGATCTGCTAGGTTGCGCAGTGGAGGTTAGATTCCTTCATGAGATGATGTGATGAGGGGAAACTCCGATCCTGATTTTTATGAAATCAATTCAAGGTAAATTGAGATACTTTGATTTTGCTTCACAGTTTAGGACTCTACAATTTTTGAAACAGGAGTGTTCAACTTTAGCAAGAGAATCTGAGCTGCAGTTTTTATCATAAGAAGAGTTACAACATCAGGTTAAAGTCCAACAGGTTTGTTTTGAATCACTAGCTTTCAGAGCACTGCTCCTTCCTCAGGTGAATGAAGAGGTGGATTCCAGAAACATTTGTATCGACAAAGTCAAAGATGCAATACGATACTTTGAATGCAAGTCTTTGCAGGTAATTAAGTCGTTACAGATCCAGATGGAGCAGGTTAAAGAGGGGTGAATTGTCTCAAGCCAGGACAGTTGGTAGGATTTCACAAGCCCAGGCCAAATAGTGGGGGGTGAATGTAATGTGACATGAATCCAAGGTCCCGGTTGAGGCCGTACTCATGTGTGCGGAAATTGGCTATAAGTTTCTGCTCGGCGATTTTGCGTCCTGAAGGCCGCCTTGGAGAACGCTTACCCGAAGATCAGAGGCTGAATGCCCTTGACTGCTGAAGTGCTCCCCGACTGGAAGGGAACATTCCTGCTTGGCGATTGTCGCATGATGTCCATTCATCCGTTGTCGCAGCATCTGCATGGTCTCGCCAATGTACCACGCTTCGGGGCATCCTTTCTTGCAGCGTATGAGGTAGACAACGTTGGCCGAGTTGCACGAGTATGTACCACGTACCTGGTGAATGGTGTTCTCACGTGTAATGGTGGTACCTATGTCGATGATCTGGCACGTCTTACAGAGATTGCCATGGCAGGGTTGTGTGGTGTCGTGGTCGCTGTTCTGAAAACTGGGTAGTTTCCTGCAAACAATGGTTTGTTTGAGGTTGCGCGGTTGTTTGAAGGCAAGTAGTGGAGGTGTGGCGATGACCTTTGCAAGATGTTCGTCTTCATCGATGACGTGTTGAAGGCTGCGAAGAAGATGTCATAGTTTCTCTGCTCCGGGGAAGTACTGGATGGCAAAGGGTGTGTCTCTTTTTTATCTTCTGAGGAGGTTGGTGCGGTTTTTTGCTGTGGCGCGTTGGAACTGTCTTTCGATGAGTCGAGCATCATATCCCATTCGTACAAGGGCATCTTTCAGCATCTGTAGATGTCTGTTACGCTCCTCCTCGTCTGAGCAGATCCTGTGTATACGGAGGGCTTGTCCATAGGGGATGGCTTCCTTAATATGTTTAGAGTGGAAGCTGGAGAAGTGGAGCATCGTGAGGTTATCCGTGGGCTTGCGGTAAAGCAAAGTGCTGAGGTGACACACCTCCACTTCTCCAGCTTCCACCCTAATGTAGTGTAATGCTGATACTGTGGTGTACTGTAGTATAATGTTGGTGCTGTAGTGTAATGTTGGTACTGTAGTGTAAGCCCTGCATCGCAATTTTCCACTGAAATCCTGCAGTAATCTGAACCTTTCTGCTTAAAGAAAATCTTTGAATTTGTACAAGCCTTGTGGCTTGGTCTTATTGCAATTTTTGGGACTGTTCCTTGCAGAATATAGCTGTATTTGCTGTGCCCAGAAATACATATGTGCAGTTACAGTTTTTGCTGGTATCTCGCTGTCAGAAAGTATATCATGTTAACATTTATACAAAATCTTCCCTGCAGTCTCAGTGCAAATTGTGCTAATATTTTGAGTGCTATAATAATGTCGTGATATGCATTAAGCAATTCTGTACATAATGTTATGCATGACCATTAGGTGGCAGTGTAAAACCCACCACGTGACCCTGTGGCTGGGGGGTTGGGAGTAGGCCATGTTGGAGGATAGACGTATTTTGCAGTAGCTCTACAACAGTTAATTAGTGTTAGTAATTTATTATTTCAGTTATCCTAGTTATCTTTATCATGCAGTTGTTTCATAATAAATTATTTAAACTAGATGTTCTGTAGTTCATCATTCACTTCGGCCAGTCTACAGAACATGACAAATAACTGCACCTAAGGTTGGCTAGAGACAGTGTTACGAGAGTGTCCCTTTCAGAAAGGTTTGGTCTTACCACATGACTTGTAGCACGGCTTCAGTGATATCATTGTGGGTGGAGCTGGGCTGTGGCTGTCAGGTGAGAAGGGTTTTTAGACTTTGGGTTTCAGTTTCGGTTTGTTGCTTTGGACTGCAGAAGAGAAGCAGTGTTTCCCTGTTTTAATTTTAAAGCTGTTCCAGGGAACAGAAAGCATATTGGGTGTGACAAACTGCCTTGGTAACTTTAAACTGGATCGACGCCAGTGGCCGCTGGACGTTCCTCCTCGAAGAGAGCCTTCTCCAGAACCAATGGGTGAGGAGCCATGACAGTGTCGGACTTGTGGGCGCTGACCCCGTCGCGGACGCCGGTCCTGGGGGCGCCAGAGGCACCGTTGTCCTGACGAAACAGGGGCCAGCTCGGGGGCCATACCTTCCATTTGGATGAACCTGAGGGGACTACTCCCGAAGACGAGGAGACGGAGGATGACTGCGTGCAGCTGCATTGTGTGGCAGCTCCCCGTGTGGCCCCCATTAAGGTGACAGTATGGGTCAATGGTCACCCGCTTGAGATGGAGTTGGACACTGGCGCAGCGGTGTCTGTGATCGCCCAGAGGACATTCGACCACATCAAGCAGGGTATACAGACCTTTACATTAATCGATACACAGACCAGGTTGGTCACCTACAAGGGGGAACCATTGGACATCGCTGGAACTACGATGACTCCTGGGGCGGGATACTCCGACCCCCTGCCGAGTTGGAAAATCGCCGGTGGGGGTGGGGGTGGGGCGGCGGCGTGAATCCTGCTCCGACACCGGCTGCCAAAATCTTCGGTGCCAGTTTTCGGGCGGGGGTGGGGATCACGACGCGTCGGCTGGGGGCCATTGGCAGCGGCCCACCCGGCAATTCTCCGGGCCCCAATGGGCCGAACGGCCGCCCGTTTTCGGCCAGTCCCGCCAGCGTGAAATGGACATGGTCCATCATGGTGGGACCTGGCTTGTCGGCCGTCTAGCGGGTCCTCGGGGAGGGGGCACTGGGGGAACCGGCCCCAGTGGAGTGGCCCCCATGGTGGCCTGGCCCGAGATCGGGGCCCACCGATCTGCGGGTGGGCCTGTGCCGTGGGGGCAATATTTCCCTCCGTGCCGGCCTCTGTAGGGCTCCGCCTGCGCATGCGCAGGAACACGGCGGCGGTTCTGTGCATGCGGCAGAACATGCTAGCGGTTCGGCGCATTCGCAGGACCATGGCGGCCCTTCAGCGCCAGTTGGCGTGGCACCAACCCCTCCGCCGCTGGCCTAGCCCCCGGAAATGCGGAGGATTCCGCACCGTCTGGCTGGCCCGGCGCCGGAGTGATTCGCGCCGCTCTTGGAGCCGGCGTCGGGCCATCGCACCAAGTGCGGGAGAATCCCGCCTCTGTTGTTTATGGACGCCAGGAGGGGTGTTTCTCACTTATCGTGGTGCGTGGCCATGGGCTCAGCCTGTTGGGTCGGGTCTGATTGCGCCATTTGCGGCTGAAATGGCAGCACATCCTTCAAACAGGTTCTGGAGGGTTGATGGAGGTACTAGGACGGTAACCAGATGAATTTCAGCCCGGTTTGGGGAAGATAAAAGGGGCCATAGCCCGAATCCAAGTCAAACCAGGAACCACGCCGCGGTATTTCCGGATACACCCGGTGCCTTGCGCCTTGCTCGAGAAGGTAGAAGGGGAGCTCATTCGTTTGGAGTCCTTGGGTATTATCATGGCCGTCCGTTTCGCTGACTGGGCAGCGCCAATTGTACCTGTAATGAAGCCAGATGCCACAGTTCGCTTGTGTGGCGACTATAAACTTGCAGTGAATATGGTTCCCGGCTCGGCTGATATCCAATGCCCCGCAAAGAAGATCTCTACGCAAAGCTTGCAGGCGGACTCTCGTTCACGAAATTAGATGTGAGTTACGCCTACCTATAGTTGGAGCTGTACTCCCAGCCATATGTAACTGTTAATACACACAAGGGCCTGTATGAAGATACATGGTTGCCCTTTGGGGTATCCTCTGCCTGCGCTATATTTCAATATGTCATGGAGGGCATCTTGACAGGTTTACCGCATGTCGCTGTCTACTTAGACGACGTTTTGATTACAGGGACGTCGGAGCAGGAACATTTGGAAAATTTGGAGGCTGTCCTTAGACGCTTCTCAGAGACTGGAGTCCGTTTACGTCGTACAAAGTGCATCTTTCAGGCGAAGGAAGTGGTCTACCTGAGTTATCGGGTGGACCGCGAAGGGTTGCACCCCGTCGCAGAGAAGGTGCGTGCAATTCAGCAGGCCCCCGCCCCTTTGCACTTCGTTCTTTTCTCGGCAAGTTCCTCCCCAATCTGGCCACTATGCTGGCCCCATTGCACCTTCTGCTAAAGAAGAATCACACCTGGGTTTGGGGTCAGCCACAAGAAACTTCCGGCGGGTAAAACAGCAATTGTCATCGTCGAGGTTACTAACCCACTACGATCCTGGAAAGCCTTTGCTCATCACGTGTGATGCATCCCCATATGGTATTGGGGCTGTCCTGTCCCACAAGATGGAGAACGGGGCCGAGCGGCCGATAGCTTTTGCCTCCTGCACATTGACTGCAGCGGAAAAGAAGTGAGCGCAGATCGAGAAGGAGGGCCTGGTGGTGGTCTTTGCGGTGAAATGCTTCTATCAGTATGTGTATGGCCGCCATTTCACTATCGTGACTGATCATAAGCCTCTTCTGGGACTTTTCCGAGAGGATAAGCCAATACTGCCCATTGCTTCCGCACGGATCCAGCGCTGGGCTTTGTTGCTCGCTGCCTACGAGTATTCTCTGGAGTATAAACCAGGGACCCAGATAGCGAATGCTGATGCACTGAGCCAATTGCCTTTGTTGACCGGCCCCATGTCGACCCCCACGACCGGTGAGGTGGTTGCAACCCTAAATTTTATGGACTCCAGGCCTGTCACAGCATCACGGATCCGTGAGTGGACCCAGACGGAGCCAGCCCTGTCAAAGGTTCGGCACATAGTCCTTTATGGTGGGCAACATAGACAGCTCCCAGGCGTGTTGTGGGCATTTTCCTCCAAGCTGACAGAATTTAGCGTGGAAGACGGTATCCTCTTGTGGGGGACGCGTGTGGTCGTCCCGGAAAAAGGACAGGAACTGATACTAAGGGACTTGCACAATGGGCATCCAGGTGTGACCAAAATGAAAATATTGGCCCAGAGTTATGTCTGGTGGCCAGGCCTCGACACCGACATTGAGAAGGTGGCCCAAAACTGCTCCATTTGCCAGGAGCATCAGAAGCTTCCGCCGGCCACACCCCTACATCACTGGGAATGGCCAGGGCGGCCTTGGGCGCACTTGCATGCGGATCTCGCCGGCCCTTTTCACGGATCCATGTTCCTTCTATTAATCGATGCCCAGTGTAAATGGCTAGAGGTGCATAAGATGGTAAGCACAACGTCCTGCGCAACAATCAAGAAGATGCGTTTGTCTTTCAGTACGCATGGCCTCCCCGAGGTGCTGGTCACGGACAACGGCACTCCGTTCACAAGTGAGGAGTTTGCGAGGTTCATGAAGATAAACGGCATACGCCATATCCGCACCGCTTCATACCACCCGGCTTCCAATGGGTTGGTTTTGCGCGCAGTGCAGACATTCAAACGGTGCCTAAAGAAGCAGGCTTCCGGGTCAATGGACATGAGACTGGCCCGTTTTTTAATTTTCACGTAGGACCACTCCACATGCGGTGACTGGGGTAGCTCCGGCAGAATTTCTAATGGGCTGGAGACTTCGCACTCACCTGAGCATGATTTTCCCGGATATTGGTGCAAAAGTACGCTGCACTCAAGAACTGCAGGGACATGGCCTTTCTCGGCATCGGCCGATTCGGCAGTTTGCACCCGGTGACCCAGTGTTCATTCGAAATTTTGCTGGTGGTGCCCAGTAGGTCCCTGGCGTAATCTTTCGCAAAACGGGCCCTATCTCTTAGCAGGTGCAAGCCCAGGGTTGTCTCCAGTGCAAGCATGTAGACCACATTTGGTCCAGAAGGCCACCTCTTCCAAAGATTCCCTGCCCCCGGAGCTCACTTCTACAGCCACAGAGACCAGACACAGCGGAGGGTGTGACTCAGCGGAGGGTGTTCCTCACGATCTTCCTCTGGCGCCACACTAAAAGCCTGCACAGGTCGTTGCAGAACCACGTGGAGATAGGGATAGATGACAGAGGCTTTGGACTCCGACTCCGAGATGGAGACACAGGACGCTTCAGAGGGGGTGTCCCCAGTCCCATGGGCCGTGGATGTACAACCGTTACGCCGTTCATCACGGAAGCACTGTTCTCCGTCTCGTTACACGCCGCCCGATCCAGCGCCTCATGCAAATGGTGTCCGGCCTGCGGCAAAACGAGTCCGACGCCCTCCTTCGCCGAGGTCTTCGGTGGATTCCTTGGACTTTGGGGGCGAGGGATGTTATAACCTGCCTGCTTCCCACTGGCTGGGGAGTACTGCTGCTGCTGCTGCGGGTGCGTGTGCATGTGCGTGTGTGTGTGTAAATCGTGATTTGCGTCCGATACCAATTCCACTGCGATGCTCCCTG
Organism: Scyliorhinus torazame; assembly: GCF_047496885.1. Lineage (NCBI taxonomy): Eukaryota > Metazoa > Chordata > Chondrichthyes > Carcharhiniformes > Scyliorhinidae > Scyliorhinus > Scyliorhinus torazame. Next base: position 230,721,206 of record NC_092716.1, read on the forward strand.
TGCCATAAGTGAAGTTTGTGCCCCGCTCTGGCAGGCCCATGCATCACTGTCATTTGAATGGATTTAAATCTCATTGGCGGGTTGGACACTGCATGCTCCACCCCTCGGCGATACACCACCCCTCTCAGGCGGGTGCAAATTGGTGAAAGCGGGACCTAGGCGCCATGGCTGTCGAAGGGGAACAAGGTGGTAAGAAAACTCTCAGAAATTGTCGGGCTAGTTGGGGGATGGGCTTCCTGGGCCGGGGAATAACGTGCAACGACTTGGTCCGCGGACTCGGGGTGACACTCTTGGGATCGGAGCGATCTGTCTCAGCCCGCCATTGTTGCAGTATTTGCTTTAAACACACTCCTTTGGTGCTACTTACTTAATGGCCATTCACAGTGCTGACTGCTCACTCATTCAAATGCTTTATAACTCTTTTTATGTTTCAGGTAAATTATATTTATATCTACTGTATTTTCCATTCACACACTTGTGGTCAGGCATTCTAATGTCATTCTATAATTCAGAAAATGTCTGATGCGACCATCAATTCACGCGAGACAGAGAGTTGTAGTGAACAGTGGCTTTAATCGATGAGAACAGTGCCTGCCTGCGACTGCTCTGCACTGAGAGCCGCCTACAGGGCAGCTGCTCTTTATACCTCCCGTCAAGGGGGTGGAGCCAGGGGCGGAGCCCACAAGGGCACCAACATGATACATTCTGTGTAGTACAGTACAATGGTCCATAGGTGGAGCCCACATGGGCAACAGCGTGATACAATGTAATACAGTGGTGAACGGTTGGTACAATACGTTCACCACAATGTCTAAATGCAGAAATGACTTGGTCCCAAGAATTCCAGGCTGGGGCCGTTACTGATATAAATGTTACACTGTAATACCAATCGCTATCCCATTACTCCATTTATCTTCCTAACTAAATCGAGAGGAAACTCTGGTATTGATTTTACTGTTTAAAACATATGTTGTATGTGACCAAAGTTTGAATTATGTGCACGGACATTCAGGATTAGTATGCATTTTCACAAAAGTGACTGCCAGACGTTTAAAAAAAGAAGATAATGGGCCGGATTCTCCGTGTGGGACACTAAACGTTCCAGCCGGAACTGAATAGTGTGCGATTGGAATGCAAATAAGCCAGCACCCTGCCCACGTGAATTCCTGCTGGTGACTGATTCGCTGGAACCTGAATTTGCGCCAGAGACCCTGACAAGCTGGAGATGCTTACAAGCCCTCCACTCACCACACAGTGTCATTACAGCCAGGAAGATGGCCCAGAGATGACCAGCACTGCGATGTCGTGAATATGAAGTGGACAGAATGAAGGACACTGTTGAGTACAGGAAGAACACCCTCTTCCCCAGGGTGGGCCGCAGAATCAAGCCTGCTATAGTCAACAGGGCTTGGGAGGATGTGGCAGAGGTGGTCAGTGCTGCCAGCCTCACTAGAAAGACCGAACCTAGTGCCACAAAAAAGATGAATGAGCTCCTTAGGGCAGCTCAGGCGAGTCACTATATCTCTGCCCCTGGCATCACTCCCGTCCCTCACTCTTCACAACACCCCAAGCCCTAAAGGCCAACCACATCCCACCTGCCTGCATCTCCCTTACAACCAACCCTCCACCAAACCCCAACACATATATTGTCCTCTTTGGATAGGAGCCTTGCACACACATGCCTAGTCATTTTTAAAAATTTGTCCATGGGATAATAATAGTAATCGCTTATTGTCACAAGTAGGCTTCAATTAAGTTACTGTGACAAGCCCCTAGTCGCCACATTCTGGCGCCTGTTCGGGGAGGTCGGTACGGGAATTGAACCCGCGCTGCTGGCCTTGTTCTGCTTTACAACCCAGCTGTTTAGTCCACTGTGCTAAACCAGCCCCTTGTGGGTGGACCAGCATTTGTTGCCCATCCCTGAGGGCAATTAAGAGTCAACCACATTGTTGTGGGTCTGGAGTCCGACATGTAGGCCAGACCAAGAACGGATGACGGATTTCCTTCCCTAAAGGGCATTAGTGAACCAGATGGGTTTTGCAGCAATGGTTTCATGGTCACCTTTCGACTTTTAATTCCAGATTTTTATTGAATTCAAATTTCACCATCTGCCATGGTCGGACCTCCAGAGCATGACTCTGGGTCTCTGGGTTACTAGTCCAGTGACAATACCACAATGCCACTGCATCTCCGAACAAATCACTTATCCAAGTACTGTATCTTCCATCTTTCCGATCCCAAAGTGCTGCACTATAATGATTCTGCTGAATTTGGTGAAATCTTCCCATATTTTCTCAAAGTGGTGGTTTCAGTGAGAAAATCGGAGAGAATCGCGCCGGGGCTGTTGCTGAGTCTTCAGGCATCAAAACCGCATTTTCAGCAGGCCGGTCGGCTGTTTCACCAGCTTGCGTACAGCAGCATGGGCCTCATTGGAATGGGTCTCAGCTGCAGTTTGTGACCAGTGCTGCTGTCCCTTAAAGATAGCCGGGATCTGAGAGCAGCCCAGAATGTAGGTGTCATGGACACTCCCCAGGAAATGTTCATGCACCTGCATGATGCGCTTGGCGTTGTTGCAGACGAGCTGCACATCAGGAAGTGGAATCACTTGTGGTTCATGCCGCCATGGGGAGCGCAGAGCCACAGGCATCCAGAAATTAGATCCTGAACTTGGGACAGGCCAGCTGTGTGGGTAAAGCTCATGGCTCTGATGCCCTGGTTAGCCTGGTCACTGTTAATTTATGTAGTTCTTGCCCTTGCGAAGAGTGCGTTGGTCACCTCCCTTATGCATTATGTGCGGCGGACTGGGAGATGCCGCAGAGGTCACCTGTGCAGCCCTGAAATGAGCCGCTGGTTTCGAGCAGCTGTAACCTTCAGGGCCACAGACAATGGGGGACCTCCCAGACCATTTGCCGTCAACTCCAGCATCACCTGTCCCAGGTGGCCCATCAATCCTCAGGACAGACATAGTCGTTGCCGGCACTGGTTCTCAGTCATCTGCAAATATGTCCTTCTCCTCAGGTAGGGTCGCCTCCAAGTCACCTCGATCTGTGGTTCTGCCCCCAGTAACTCAGTGTCCTGCCACCCCCTCCTCTGCAGGTACAGATCCTGTTGATGTGCAGCTGCACATTGATTGCCTCTCTACTGGTCCACACTATAGAAGCACAGCCAACTCTGCTGGTTTCATGATCCTCGCACTCCAAGAACTGAAAGGGAGGAAACAGATCTGTGAACAATGAGGAATCCTGTCAAAGCCCTGACCCATTGCCCTACCAAAATATGGGACATCCACCTGTGGACATTTCCTTATGTGAGTACCTTTCCATTGAGTTTTAATCCTTTACTCTCTGACACAATGGCCATGACCCCACATAAGCCTCCCCCACCCCCACATGACAGATGGGCATCTACCTTCATGGCCCGCAAAACCCTTCCCAAGGGTGAGGGCTGAGGTCACATGCGTACATTGACATGACCTGTGTGCTAACTTCCTAGGGGACTGAAACACTGCCAAAATACTTCATGTCTCAGGGCTGCCTGCTGAGCTCTGTTACCTCTGTCCTCGTATTTGGGGCTAAAACTGTGTCAGCTCTCTTTTATCGAGTGCTGAGTACAAACCATGAAATTCAATGCTTGGGGGTTTGTTATACTTCCAAATCACTGCAAAGAGAAAAAATATGGAGGTATCGCACACTTGAGCTATCTTAAAAACACGATGCAAGTTTATTCTGGAGGTGTTGCTTTTACAAGTCTAAGAAGGAAGCACAGTGGTTAGCACTGTTGCTTCACAGCGCCAGGGTCCCAGGTTCGATTCCCGGCGTGGGTCACTGTGCGGAGTCTGCACATTCTCCCCGTGTCTGCGTGGGTTTCCTCCGGGTGCTCAGGTTTCCTCCCACAGTCCAAAGATGTGCAGATTAGGTGGATTGGCCTTGTTAAATTGCCCTTAGTGTCCAAAAAGTTTAGGTGGGGTTACTGGGTTACAGGGTTAGGATGGACATGTGGGCTTAAGCAGGGTGCTCTTTCCAAAGGCCAGTACAGACTCAATGGGCTGAATGGCCTCCTGCACTGTAAATTCATGACTCTATGATTTATGGGTTTCTTGAAAAAGCCCCACTTTTTACTTGGAAAGTATACTTATGTAGACGTTCCAGTGAAGCTTACAAGTTCTTCCAAATGTTCTTGTTCACTTAAGCCGGTGATGAGGATATCATCTAGATACCATTGTACAACATTTAGCCCATTCAGAATTTGATCCATGGACATCTGAAATAGTGCAGATGTTATCCCAAATGGAAGTCTACTGTATTGGAACAGACCTTTGCGCAGCACGATAGTCAGTAATGGTTGTGATTTTGCAGCCAAATTCATTTGTAAATATACCTGTGATAGATCTATTTTACTGAATTTCTGACCTCCAGAAAGTCCAGAAAATAAGTTGTCTATCTGCGGCAGTGGACAGTGATCTGCACATAATACCGGGTTTATTGTTGTCTTAAAACTTCATATATCCTGACTGAGCCATCTGATTTTAGTACAGGAACTATTGGGGTAGCCCAATCACTTGTAGTAACTGTTCAATGGCTCCTGTTTGGACTAGCCTTTCTAGTTCTTCTTTGACTTTTTGTCTAACAATGTATGGTATGGTTCTGGCCTTGAGACCTTTTGGCGTAATGTTTGATTTAATTTTGAGTTGGAATTCAACTCCTGCTATTGAGCCCAGTGAGTTTTCAAACACCTTTTCATACTTTGGGAAGTTGCTGTAGATCCTTTTTCCCATCAACCAGTTGATTCACCACTGCCCAGTTGAGTTTGACTTTTTCCAACCATGTGCTACCGAAGAAAGCAGGAAAGTTTCCACATGGATAGGCAACTCCACTGTTTGTTCATTTACTTCCACTTTTACCATAATAACGTTTCACCAATATTTTACTGATACCATAATGTGTCCTTTTAGTGGTATGACCTCTTCTCATGTACATCCGTAGGATTACATTTGATGGATTCAGTGGCAGAGGTTTTAACTTCTGATTATAGATTGTCTCCGGTATCAATGATACTGCTGCTCCCGTATCCAATTCCTTTTGAATTGGTTACCATCAGGTTTTGGGAGTGCCCAGAAACATTGTGGGTCACCCTGTACCGACAAGATACTTAGTTTCAGTTCTTGATGTTATTCTGGTATATCTTCTCCGAAGGGGCCTTGAAATTTGTCTATCATCTTGTAGACACGACTAGCAGGCTTAGATGTTTTATTTTTTTTACATATCTTAGACGTTGGTGATGTTTGCTGTGTACAGCATCCTTTAGCAATATGACCCTTTTTGTCACAGTTCTTGCGCTTGTTTTCTTTACTCCAGCATTCTGCAGTGTCCAACTTGGGCACATTGATGGCATGGCTGTCCTCTTGCAGGTTGGTTTTTACCGGTCTCCATCTTATGGATCTTCGCTTCAGCTCCTATCTGTAAAACCTCTTATGTTGCTAGCTCCATTGACATGGCAATTTCTACTTCTGATGAAGTTAAGGCGCTATCAGTAAGCAGCTTTCTTTGAACAGCTTCTTTGCGGAGTTCACATACTAGCCGATCACAAAGGGTGTCAACTAGTGTTGTGTTTTGCTAACCTTCTAAAGGTTGCCATGAATTATAAGATGCTTTTACCTTCTTCCTGACTACGGCGGTGGACCCAAAACCTTTCTGCAATTAGAAGTGGTCTTGGTGAGAAATATCCATCTAGAATCTTCATTAATTCATTGTAGGTTTTAGCTCCTAGCTTTTTTGGGTGGACTAACTTTTGCAGTAGCATAAACCCTACCTATTCTAACTACTGAACTGAGAAATGGTGCAAACTTTAGATCCTCTGTTGTTTGGTTCACTCTGAGATAATGTTGAAATCTCTCTTCATAAGAGTTCCAAGTCTCTCAGTCTTCTTCAGATGCATCCATGGCACCACATTTGCCCGCCATTTCGGATACCAGCTCCCAGGGTCTATACTTTCTTCATCCTTCCTCTCCACGCCATTTCGGATACTGGCTCCCAGGGTCTATACTTTCTTCATCCTTCCTCTCCTCGCCTGGACTATCATTTGTTTTATTTGAGTGATAGCTTGCACAGAATCGGACATCTTGAATCCTCGTTCTCGCAGCCCGTTTCACTTCACTATGTGCACTGTCCCTGCAGCTTGGATTCTACCCACTTCTAATGGTAAGCAAGTTTTTTTACAAAAAAACATTGTTCTGACTTCCTCATGGATGTACTTTGTTTTTTTCAAACATTTCTGCATCGGCGACATTTTCCTCGATTGATGTTTGAACCCAGTCCCAAATCTTTGCACTCACTCCCGTCGCCCACTTTCATTTTTCTTGCCAGAAGTTTTAGTGGCTCAATCCTAGTTGCCGGTTTTCTCTTTTGTTACATTTTTTAATTGCCACAAAGAGAAAAAGTATGTTGGTGCCACAAACTTGGGTTTACTTCTGTGGTAGGCTATATTAGGGGTATCGCAGTACCTAGGTGGGATGTACCTTATACTGTAGTATGAGTGGTGGAACCTGCCTGCTGGTTCCGCCCAGCAGGCGGAGCATAAGAGTCTGTGTTTCACCCACAGCAGTCATTCTGTATCGGAGCTGCTGGGGTAACTACTTGTTCATTAAAGCCTTCAATTGGACTACAATCTCGCTTCAGTAGTGATTGATCGTGCATCAACTTCAAAACACAATGCAAGATTTATTCTGGAGGTGTTGCTTCATACAAGTCAAAGATGGCAGAGGACAAAAGTCCACGCAAACACTCTGCTGATGTCACTACATGGCACGGGACATTCCACTAGTAGAAATGTACTACTTAATTACATAATTGGGTTCAGCCCCCAAAGAGTTAGTGAGCGCCAATCAGGGGCAGAATCATCCATTACAATACTGACATAATGGGCATAATTGATTTGTTAAGGAAGGGTCAGGGATGTTATTGGGGAAGATGGTTCCTCATGTGGCAGGCGAGGCTCACCTGAATTATTTCAAGGCTCCAGAATACACTCAGGTTGATCATTTCCTTTAACCTGCAGTCCGCCAGCTCTCATGGGTATCAGATCATAGGAGCCTTCCACCTTGAACACCCAGCCACCCATGATAACATCCCTGATGGCCTGGCCTCCCGGACTATCAGCAGTGCCCATCCACACTATTGTCCCTTGCAGTCTCTGCGGGTGGGGGATAAATGTGACAGGCCTCGTCGTTCCCTCTGTCACCCCCTCTGCCCTCATGGAGCAAATCACCTACCCCACATTGTCCATCTGACCTGGAGTGCCACCGAACCCCACCTGAGACCTCGCCAACCCCTGTGCTGACCCCGTGGATGCACCCACTCCCACCCCCTTCCAGCTGCCACCCCAGAAAGGCAAGCCCTCCTAGGAACCATTGCTTCAACACCAGGAAGGGTGACCCAAGATGCACAAAGTCCACACTAAAGCTCCCCCCACCAAACGGCAGACCCCTGCGAACAGTTGTCATGCCAGCACGGTTTGAAGTGAAGGTGGGGCGCCGCGCTACTTATGATTTATTAAAATTAGGTTCCAGACCGTTCTTTTCTAAAAAAAAATTCAAGTGTCCAATTCTTTTTTTTTCAATTAAGGGGCAATTTAGTGTGGCCAATTCACCTATCCTGCACATCTTTTTGGGTTGTTTGGCGTGAGACCCACACAGACACGGGTGAGAATGTGCAAACTCCCCACGGACAGTGGGCCGGGATCGAACCCGGGTCCTTGGTGCCATGAGGCAACAGTTCTAACTACTGTGCCACCGTGCCGCCCCTGGGCTCCTCAACTTCCTGGACGGGAACCTCGTTTTGTCATGTAACGTGGAAAATCAGGAAAAGAGATCTCGCCGGCGATATTTTGGGCCCGCGCCACCGTCTACACTGATGGCTCACGTGAGCTCAAAATTGCACCAAATGAGTAAATATGTGGGCCTGCTCAAAAGATTTTCCGACACCTGGAGTTTCTGAACGATAGATTGCCAGACCGGAGAAGTTATAGTCAGTGTATTCTAGTAGATATTGCTTCTTGCTGGGCTCAAATCCAGCTCAGACTAACATAATGAAAATCTCCTTTTGCTGCTAACCCTACGGGAGATGTGATGGCCAATTTCCTAACCCTGGTTATAATGGATTTTACTGCACAGCCCATAACCGCCTATAATTTAGCACTAATTGACAGTAAACTTCAAATAGCCTCAGAAGCCCCAAAATTGGATTGTGTGGCAGAGTTTGGAGCCAGAGAACATTGTTAAAAGAGAGCGGGGAAAAGATTTGCTCACCATCTGGCTCTGCATCTGTCGGGAGCATCATGGAGTGCACTATTCTTGAACTGTTTTAGTTTTGACTGCATTTTACTCCCTCCAGTGGAAAGAAACCTAAAGTTGGTGATTTTAGAACGTGGTGGTTGATCTACCGTTGTAAAATGGAAGTTACTTTTTTAAAACCATGAACCTCTTTTAGATGTATTGCAAAACGTGCGGGGACATTGAATAAGGTTTATGTTTTAGTCTGAAATATTAATGTATTACAGAAGGAGCGGACGTAACTTTTGTTGTGTTGAAAAAGTAACTAGACCAACAATTGTATTGAGTAATGTGTATGTATATTCAGTTTAGTTTTAATCACCGAGTTTGTTTCAATAAAGTCATTTTCTGCCATTACCACTTCATGAAAGCAGGAATTAATTTGCTTCTGTCCAAAGAAAAACATTGCTCTATTCCTGCCATCGGCTGGATTACATTAATAATTTTGCAAAGTATTTTTTCTAACAGAATTGAAGAAGTACAGCAAAATCAACGCAAAATAAGAATGTGCTTTATTTTTGCAAGTGCAATGCACTTTGCATCGTTGAATAGAATAAAAGGTACGGGGAGCAAAAGCATTGTGGATTTGTGCATGGGTATTATTTATCAACTAGGGTTTGGTTCTTACTTTTCTCTGCTGTATTACAGAATCTTGCAACGCAGCAGAGGCCATTCATCCATTATGCCTTTGCTGGCTCTTTGAAGGAACTATCCAATTACTCACACACTTTTCAGCACTTTGTCCAGAGCAGTGCAATTTTATTCTTGAGAGTGTACATCCAATTTCTGCTATAACCTGCTATGCCAAAAGTCCCCTCTTTTAAATCAATTAGCTATTGCTGCATTTTCAGCATGAGTGGACTCTTACACCTGATCGATGTATGGTTTGTAAGTAGCGCCCAATTTTAACTGGAGTTGGGAACTGGGCAGGGTGGGGGAGCTGAGACGAGCGGCAAAAAGTTCTGACCTCAACAGCATGAGGGCGAGCAGATTTTCATGATCCCGGTCTGCTTCCTGCCTGACTCTATGGGTATACAACGTCAAGTGGTAAGGGACCACTGCTGAGGGCTAAAGGAGCTAGATAGCTGTCACGTCAGCCTATCGGGAAAGGAGGAACTCGGGGGCATGGATAATCTAAACTTTCCTCAGGGCAGTTTTGCTGCTTCGGGCCGCACAAGGAAAGTTTAAAAAGGACATAAAGAATAATCTTTCTGGGCTTCTCCTCGCTCAGACTACTGTTTCTATTAGGTTGGCCTGGCGGAAGGCCACAAGGATTCCCATGATTGCTTCTTGGGTGCCTGGCTGCATGTTTAAAAGAAGGACTCTTCTGATTGCCAGCAGGAGTCCTCTGGACCTGCTCAGAGGAGGAGGTTAAAATCAGAGCCCAAGGGACATCAGCGGGTGAGTCCCAAGAGTGATTGGCTGCCTGCTTACCCAGGTTCCCCCAGATTACAAGATGGGTTTTGGCACAGAAAACACAGGAAGGATTGTTTGCTGAAATAAGTGGACAAAGGGGGTGGTTTGGTTTGATTCAGTAGACCCTTGACTGTCTTGTACAGTTTGTTTCTTTTCCTAGAGCTGACAAATCCCAAATTATGCCGCTTACAGGTAGCCTGGTTACAAGAGGATGGCTGCGATGTTTAACAAAAACCATCTTTCTTCAAGAATTTCCTGTGGAGAAGTGATGTCAAAAGGACAGATAGAGACACTTTTACATGCTCATGAAGTCATTTCGATGAAGTCATAACATAAAAGCGTGCAACAGTAAGGCCCCAGGTTATTGGGATGTTACTTATCTATAATATTTTGCTGTAAACACAGCTTATCGTCTGGAGTGTGATGATGTTGGATGTAAGATTTATTTAACCTATTAGTGGTGTGATGAAGCCCCAAGAAAAAGGAGGAAAAACTAACTTACCTTGAAATCAGAGTTTGGGAACTACAGTTCCCAGTGGGCCTCAGGACTTCTGTACACGCGCAGATCGCTTTTTTGTTTTTTGGGGTTTGTGTGCTTGTGCCAGCTGGCAAAGGGGCCTCACATGCACAGTTGGCGCATTACCACGTCTTCAGGCCAGGGACGGACCCGATAAGTGTGCGCAGATTTTGTTTTCCAGAATGGGAGCCAGCCTTGCACACGTGCAGACGAAAGTAAGAGGATGAGAGTGAAACAACACTAAAAGTGAGTCAAGTAACCTCGACGAGCAGAAGATGCGCCAGTGACCAGGACACTGGAGGGAGACAGGATAAAGGTCCCAAACAAAGAATCAGGTCCTAAACCAGGGAGTGTGACAGAGAGGGGTCTCACAAAGACAGTCTAGTTAAGGGACAAAGATGGAATCTGAAACAGGTCCTATTAAGTAAAGTTTAAAGTAAGGAGCAGAGAAGAGACTCCAACTTAAAGAAACCTCTGGAGGGAGCAGACTTGAAGCAAAGTGGGCTTGAGAGAAATCAGAAGATCTGGGGCACAGCAAAGGTTGGTGACTCTTTACTACGGGCTTTTGGAGCAGTGGTGGTCTGCTTGGCCAAATATCTGAGAGCGTGCGTGGAAAGTGAAGCTTGAGTGTATGCGGAGATCCAGCAGAAAGAAACATTGGAAGGAGAGACTGAAACGTTGGAGGTGTGTCCTGGTGAAGACACCTGAGTGGAAGTGACATTTGGGAGAGAATTCCACGACGCGTTCTTCTGAGTGTGGAGATTGGAAACTCTCATACAAAAGACAGAGTTTCAGTGACAACGATTGGCTCATGGTGTGACAAATGTCCAGGGGATTGATGAGAAATCCATAGAATCTGCTTTGGTGACATCTGTCACTTGGTTTTGGAGTGCGGTGTGTCCAACCATAGTTCACCCATTAGTTTCTTTGTACCACATGCTTACATTGAATATTAGAGTACAAGATAGATTTTGTAACTTGTGTTATCTTTACAAATTTACATGCATCTTTAATGGTACAGTTGGGGTGAAGGAATATTGTGATTTGTCTCATTTATTGGTGTTGTATTGAAATATGTTAAACCTTTTTTGTGAAATGTAATATAGTTCATTTTTCTAGTTTAATAAATGCTTTATTCTTTTGTGAAAGGCACACGAGCAGACTCCTGTGAATCTATTCAGTGTTATGGGCCAGGGTTTAGAGAACCCCAAAGTGGATCATGGAGTTCACCTGACCCACAACTTTTAATAGATTGTGGTATGGGGAGCACACGGCCCACTCTACAGGTGTGGGGCAGCAGAAATGGAAAAGTATGTTTTAAAGCAAAAAATGTTTGCTCTATGGACTCAAGTTAACCTTTTTAAAACATACAGTGAACATCTTAGCAACCATTAATTCAAATACAACCCCCAAAGAGTGCAACACTGAGTAATCCTTTAAGCTTTCCTTTTAACATCCATAAGACATAAAACACCTTTTACCAGAAGCACATCAGGTTAAAGTCACTACTGTTATTAGTTTTAAATCACCAGGATCGATTTACAGTCTTTAGATTACAGTGAGAGATTCATACACCTTCTGGCTGTGACTGCAGCTATCCAGCTCCGAAAACGAAACTAAAGCACACCCTGTGGCAAACAGCCTAAAATGAAAGTAAAAAGCTGACAGACAGCCCAGCTCCACCCACTCTCTGACATCACTACAGTAATAAACACCCATTTCTTAAAGGTACTCTCACTACAGATATTTATATACGCACCCATTTATAAACACCCATTTCTTAAAGGTACTCTCACATGACATCAACAATGCTCTCCTTGGTTTCTAACAGAAAAGTTAGGATCTATCAAGCCAGATTCTGCTCCAGGATTTGACTTTCCAGTAGTAACATCCAATGGGATTTGTAACAGTGATCATCATGTGGCATTGTTCACAAGGAGTCAGAAGATGTAGGGAGAAATCTTATGCCCTCCCCAGAGTGAATTTGGTGATGCCAGGACATTTAGTCAGGCAAGAGGGTAGCAGGTGGGGAACCAACCACATTCCCATCTCCATCCTAATTAAATCCATGGAAGACGGCCCCTGGAAGGCCTGTCTGTCCTGCTGCCAATTGAAGCCCCAAAGTGGGGGATGTGAGGAAAAACCTTTTCACCCAGAGGGGGGTGGGAGTCTGGGACTCACTGACTGAAAGGGTGGTGGAGGCAGAGACCCTCATAACATTTAAGAAGTAGTTAGATGTGCACTTGCGATGCCAAGGCATACAGGGCTATGGGCCAAGTGCTGGAAAATGGGATTAGAATATATAGGTGGTTGATTTTAACCAGCACAGACACGACAGGCCGAAGAGCCTTCTCTGCGCTTTAGACCTCTATGACTGTAGGAGACTTAGAAAACTACCCAAGGAGACTTGAAAATCAAGAGATGAATAGAAGGGATCAGAACTTAAATCCGCCACCATCACTCAGGAAATGGTGGGTTGAATTCTCCGTTTGGGAGACAGTGGGCGGGTTTTTCCGTCCCACCGCACCAGATTTCTGGTGCAGCACGCCGTCGGGATTCTCCGTTTCGTCGGCTGACCAATGGGGTTTCCCGTTGTGGGACAGCCCTGCACCATCGGGAGACCCCCCAGGCTGCCGGCAAAACGGAGAATCCCAACGGCGGAGAATTCCGTTCTCCCACAGGAGATGAATCTCCTATGATTTGCAGTCGCGCTGGAAGCTGAGGAAGAGACTGGATGGATGGTATCTAAATTTGCAGCTGACACCAAATAGGTAGGAAAGTAAGTTGTTGAGAGGAAGTAGAGAGTCCGCAAAGGGAGAGTGACAGTTTAAGTGAGTGGGCAAAAAATTGACAGATGGAGTATAATGTGGGAAAATGTGAACTTGTCCACTTTGGCAGGAAGAATTGAAAAGCAGCATACTATTCAAATGGAGAGAGAGTGCAGAACACAGTACCATGGAGTGATCTGGTGGGTGTTCTGCCGCATGAATCACAAAACGTTAGTCTGCAGGTACAGCAAGCGATCAGGAAGGTAAATTGAATGTTGGCGTTTATTGCAAGGGGAATGGAATGTAAAATTAGGAAAGTTTTACTGCTGCTGTACAGGGACGTGGTGAGACCACATCTGCAGCACTGTGTACAGTTTTTGCCTCCTTTTCTGAAAATAGATACAGCTGAGATAGAAGCAGTGGAGAGAAGGTTCACATGGCTCATTCCTGGGATGAGGGGCCTGTCGTATAAATAAAGGTTTAACAGGCTGGCCTATACCCATTTGAGTTCAGAAGAATGAGAGCTGATCTTATTGAAATATATAAGATCTTGAGGGGATTTGATAGGGTAGATACCAAGAGGACGTTTTCCCATGTGGGACAGACTAGAACCAGGGAGACACGGTTTAAGACAAAGATTAGAAGAAGTATTTTAATAGAATCATAGAATTTACAGTGCAGAAGGAGGCCATTCGGCCCATCGAGTCTGCACCGGCCTTTGGAAAGAGCACCCTATCTAAAACCACACCTCCACCCATCCCCGTAACCCAGCAACCCCACCCAACCTTTTTGGACATTAAGGGCGATTTAGCATGGCCAATCCACCTAACCTGCACATCTTTGGACTGCGGGAGGAAACCGGGGCACCCGGAGGAAACCCACGCAGACACGGGGAGAAAGTGCAAACTCCGCGCAGACAGTGACCCAAGCCGGGGATCGAACCTGGGACCCTGGAGCGGTGAAGCAACTGTGCTAACCACTGTGCTACCGTGCTGCCCATTTTCTCTCAAAAGGGTTGTTAGTCTGTGGAGTTCTCTTCCCAGAAAGCAGGCGGGGTCATTGAATTTATTCAAGGCTGAGTTCGAAAGACGTGTGATAGACAAAGGTCATGGGGAGCAGAACGAGACCAGCCATCATTTTATTGGATGGTTGAGTAGGTACAAAGGGCTGAGTGACGTCTATCCATTACTAAGTCTTTTGATAAGGGCCTCAGCCTGCTGCTGGTATTAACCCAACAGGGGAGGGGTAGGGGGGGGGCTCGCCACTAAGAGAACACGAAAACCAAACCCTGACGTAGTTGCTTGCAGGCTCCCGACAGAACTCATGCAGGTATGCAGTGGTTAGAGACTGATGCATGTGACAATGCAAGAAGTGTTGGGATGGAATAGAGATATGAGAATTGGAGACAGTGAATGTGCGTTCGCACCATTCCGAGGGCCTTTCAGGAGAAAAAATATTAACAGGAGCAAAGGTAAGTAAGCCTAACAAGGAGGGCTGGAAGAAAATTGAGGGCCGGCCTGCATAACGTGTAGGCCTCAGGCAGGACTTGGGCAATTGTATGAGTCAGGATAAGCATTGTATATGTATTTATGTACAACAGAAATGTATTTACGGATAACATCAATCTTTATTTGCATTTGTATTTTGATATAGGTCAGAAACAATATGACAGGCAAAAGAATTTAGATTTTTCATTCGCAACAAGTGCCAAATACATTGTATGTTTTACAGCGGGTTAGAATATACTACTATAAGGAAGAAATGCAGCATATTGCCGTCAGAGAAAAAAATAAGTTTACCGCATTGAGAAAGTAAAGCAAGTGTTATTTGACTGATTTCTGGAAAGTAAGTAATTAGTGCTTCCCTTATTCACTGCAGCTAGATAAGTAGGTTTCACAGCTGCATAATTAAATATTTATGTTAAATTGACCTGCTTTTAAATTCTTAGTGTATACAGAAAAACATTCTCAGTAAATACAAAAGCATTGATGTTTTAATTCATCCTCAATGCCTCTGACATTGCCTATCTGGCTTTTTCTTCTTGGGGTCTGATTTTTGGTCCCGCTACAGGGCCAGGCACAGAGGTGAAAAATAGCAACCTTGGCCAGCGTGTCGGGATTCTGTCGTCATTCCCACCACCGGCGAGTTTTATCAGAGTGGCGACAGGTCAGCCCCAAGAACCTGCCTGATTCACAAACGTCAGGTCGAAATAAGCCAGTTTCAGGAGCCCATTGAGAGATCATTACCGTGCTCACCCTCGAGTGCAGGACCTGCAGTTTTTGTTCATCTGAGACTCGGCCTGTGGTCGATGTGATGTAGGCCTCAAAGCAAGTCTGCCAGTGTTTGAAGGCTGCTGCCGCATTCACTGCGTGGGGGCTGATCCTCAGGCATTCTGGAATGATCCTGAGCTCCATAGTCCTTTTTAGGCACGCTTAATAAATTGTGGCGCACAAAGACTCCGTGAGACAAATAGAGTGAAGTCGATGAGGCTTTATTAAGCGTGTCTGTTCCCCAGCAGCCCGATAGTAAACTGGCCTGCGGGGGAAGGCACCGGCTTCTTATACTTCGCCTTCAGGGCGGAGTATGAGGTCAACGGCCAACCAGGACCCGGGATCTGTCAGCCAATGACATTAGGGCTTCCAGTCCCACATGACCCCCAATACATACTACCACAGGGGCCAGCTTCAGATTCTGGTGGGGGAGGCAGGGTAAGGGCTTCACTCTGGGTCAGGGCAGATCAAGCGCATGGAGGCAGCAACACAGCACAGAGCAAGTCTTGGCCAGCTCAAGAAATTAGGTAGGCCCCATAAAAGGGTAAACCATTGAGAAAGGCACTCAGGCATTGGCAAAGAGGTGCTAGCCCAGGCTGCAGGGAATGTAGTCAGTATGTCTTTGGACGGTGCAAGGGGTTGTCACTCTCCTGGCACTGTGGGAGGCATCAGGACTTCCAGACACATTTGGCAGCTCAACTGAGCAAAGGAAGGCAGCAGCTGGCGAGGATGCATGACTTTTAGATTTCAGGTCCAGAGGTGATGAGGAACAATACCCTCCATGGGAAGGGCAGAGCCCTGGGAATGAGGAGGGGAGGATCAAGGGTCAATAATAACACTGAGGTCATACCCTGTAGGAGATACCAGCAAAGAAAGAGCTACCCGGATATGATGGAGAACCAGAGCAACAGAAGGCTTTGACTTGCCATTAGGTATGCACAGACATGGGTGCTCTTGTCGTGGAAGACCACACACATTACTCACCATTGCCCTGCTAGTAGCAGTCTAAGTCATTGGCCTTGAACATTGATGCACTATCAATTACGACGAGATGAGAGTATAGAGTAATCGAGGCTTTATTACGCAGAGATGTGGAGTCTCCCGCAGCTGCTGCTGAAATGGCTGCAGCTCGGAGAGCACACACATTTATACTCCGCCTACTGGGTGGAGCCAGCAGGCAGGGATCTACCCCCGTATCTGTAGTACAGGGGCCTTACCGTAATACACCTCGTATGCGGTATATACAATACAACAGTGGTGACTACCACATTCACCCCCTGTTAAAAAAGAGTCCAGCGGGGGGGGGGGGGGGGGGGGGGGGGGGGAAGTATCTACATATAGGTTGTTTAAAATTTAAGAAAGAGGTTACAAATTTAGACGATCGGGCGCCTTGATCCGTCGTTGTGAGCGCCGCAGTTCTGGTAGCGATTCAGGCGTTAGTTCGGTCGTCGGTGACTCCGGGAGCGTGTCGACCTCATCTTCGTCCCCGGGTGGGGCCAAGGGGAGGACAGATCGTCCTGGAGCGGGGGCTGTGGTGGAGTGCGCCAGGGGGAGGGAGGGTGTCGCCGGGGCAGAGGGGGGGGGGGTTGTGGGGACCCAGCTGGCGCCAGGTCCCTGAGGGAGACTGTGTCTTGGCGGCTGTCGGGGTACGCTACGTAGGCGTACTGCGGGTTCGCGTGGAGTAGCTGTACCCTCTCAACCAACGGGTCCGCCTTGTGGAGCCGCACGTGCTTGCGGAGGAGAACGGGTCCTGGAGCTGCCAGCCATGTTGGGAGCGAAACCCTGGAGGTGGACTTCCTGGGGAAGGCAAAGAGATGTTCATGGGGAGTTTCATTAGTTGCAGTGCACAGGAGCGACCGAATGGAGTGAAGGGCATCGGGGAGGACCTCTTGCCAGCGGGAGGCCGGGAGATCTCTGGACCGTAGGGCCAGCTGGACGGCCTTCCAGACCGTCCCATTCTCCCGCTCCACCTGCCCGATACCCCGGGGGTTGTAGCTGGTCGTCCTGCTCGAGGCAATGCCCCTGTTGAGCAGGTACTGGCACAGCTTATCGCTCATAAATGAGGATCCCCGGTCGCTGTGGATGTAGGCGGGGAAACCGAACAGAGCGAAGATGGTGTTGAGGGCTTTGATGACGGTGGCAGACGTCATATCGGGGCATGGGATGGTGAAGGGGAATCTTGAATATTCGTCGACCACATTAAGAAAGTACGTGTTGTGGTCGGTGGAGGGGAGGGGCCCTTTGAGGTCCACGCTGAAGCGTTCAAAGGGGCGGGAGGCCTTCACCAGGCGCGCGCGGTCTGGACGGTAGAAGTGCGGTTTACACTCAGCGCAGACCTGGCAGTCTCTGGTGATAGCCCTGACTTCCTCGATGGAGTAGGGCAGATTGCGGGCCTTTATGAAATGATAAAAGCGGATGGCTCCTGGGTGACAGAGATCGTCGTGCAGGGTCCGGAGTCAGCTCACTTGTGCGCTGGCACATGTACCTCGGGATAGGGCATTGGGGGGCTCGTTGAGCTTACCGGGGCGATACAAAATCTCGTAATTGTAGGTGGAGAGCTCGATCCTCCACCTCACGATCTTATCATTTTTGATCTTACGCCGCTGTGTGTTGTTAAACATGAAGGCAACCGACCGTTGGTCAGTGAGGAGAGTGAATCTCCTGCCGGCCAGGTAATGCCTCCAATGCCGCACAGCTTCAAAGATAGCTTGGGCCTCCTTTTCGACAGAGGATTGCCGAATTTCGGAGGCATGGAGGATGTGGGAAAAGAATGCCACGGGCCTGCCTGCCTGGTTGAGGGTTGCAGCCAGAGCGACGCCTGATGCATCGCTCTCGACTTGGAAGGGGAGCGTCTCGTCAACCGTGTGCATCGGCCTTGGCGATGTCGGCCTTGATACGGTTGAAGGCTTGGTGAGCCTTGTGTGGTAAACCACTGTGTTCTGATATTAGGGGTTGTACAGTAGAACCTGCACTACAGGTTCGCCTGTGGCCCCTGCATGCTAGCTCCGTCCAGGAGGTGGGTTATAAACATGCGTGGCCTCCAGCTCGTAGCCATTTCGCCAGCTGCTGTGGGAGGCCACGCATCTGATACTAATAAAGCCTCAGTTTGGATTCAACTTCGTCTCCAGTCAAATTTATCGTGCCGCAATTTATTAGTATCAGATTCAGAAGATGGACCTCCGGATTAAACTAGATCGCCTGCAGCTGGATCCACACGCAAGCGACGCCAGAAAGGACTTCCAGCACTGGCTAGCTTGTTTTGAAGCGTATATCAACGCGGCGCCGACCCCTGTTCCAGAGGCTCAGAAGATCTAAATATTATACTCCAGACTCAGCTCCAAAGTCTTCCCGCTGATCCAGGATGCGGCCAATTACGCTGACGCTATGACTCGACTCAGAGAGTTATGAACAGAAGACGAACAAGCTTGTCGCCAGACACGCGCTCGCAACGCGTACTCAACTACCTGGTGAGTCAATCGAGGACTTCTGGAGGGCATTGATCCCACTAGTTCGGGACTGTGACTGCCAGGACGTTACAGTTAAGGAGCGCTCCGATCTCCTTATGCGGGACGCTTTTGTAACTGGGATTGGTTCCGATGTTATCAGGCAGCGGCTCCTAGAAGGGGCCATGCGCGACCTCGCAGAGACTAAAACACTGGTGCTCTCCATGACGGTCGCCCTGCGCAATGTACGGTCCTACACCCCCAATCGTGTGGCCCACTCCTCCTATGCTTCATGGGACCCACATGCAGCCGCTCCAGCGGGCACTGCCCACCCAATATCTCCGGGGGGCCCCGATGCTATTTTTGCGGCCAGCAAAAACACCCCCGCCAACGCTGCCCGGCCCGCACTGCCCTTTGTGAGGCATGTGGGAAGAAGGGCCACTTCGCTGCGATGTGCCAGGCCCGCTTAGCGGCCGCGGTCGCCCCATCCCCCCCGGTTACGGACAATGGGCGCCGCTATCCTCCCCTCCTCCCCAGGAGGCCATGTGCGATCAATGGGCGCCGCCATCTTGCTCCACCCCCGCAATGTGCGTTCCATGGGCGCCGCCATTTAGTAATCCCCAGGATCTCCGGGCGCCGCCAGCTTGTCCACCCCGCGGCACATGGATACCAACGGCTTTCCAGGACCTCAACTCAACGGCCGCCTCACTACCCGACGATCAACCATGGCTCGCCTCCATGGCAATCTGTCCCGACCATATAATCTGACCAACGCATCCACCAGCGTGAAAGTCAACGGCCATGTGATCTCCTGCCTACTGGGAGCACCAAGAGATTTGTACACCCAAATACGGTAAGGCGCTGCTCCCTTAAGGTACACCCTACCAATCAAAGTATCTCCCTGGCCTCCGGATCCCATCGCGTAGCGATCCGGTGGTACTGCACGGTCACGCTCACAGTCCAAGGCGTAGAGTTCCACGTCTTTCGCCTCTACATCCTCCCTAACCTCTGCGCTGCACTTATCCTCGGCCTGGACTTCCAGTGCAACCTCCAGAGCCCGACCCTTAAATTCGGCGAACTCTTACCACCCCTCACTGTGTGCGGCCTCACGACCCTAAAGGTCAATCCTCCTTCCCTCTTGTCGTGTTGGGTGCTCTGCTACATAGATAAACCAACACCTTTACGGATGGTACAACTCAGTTTTATTACTGACAATTTTTACAATGGTAAACTGGTTACTGAGGTTCGTTCATTACCCTTGAATCTGTGGACCTATCCCTAATACTATCTTGTAGAAGCACTCAGCACATGGTGAATGTCTGAGTGGCTTGCTGTGAGCTCTGTGCCCTGAGCTGTCTCCTGCTGGAATCAGTGGGAAGTGTCGTGTTCCCCGTTTTATAGTGTGTATGCTCTTGCCTGTGATTGGCTGTGGTGTTGTGTGTGTATTGATTGGTCCGTTGATCTGTCCATTAGTATGTATATATGTTTGCACCATGATGTTTACCTGAATATCATGACACCTCTTTGCCAATCTAACTCCAGATTGCAAACCCGTCGCCACCAGGAGCAGACGGTATAGCACCCAGGATAAGGCCTTCATCAGGTCCGAGGTCCAGCGGTTGCTTCGGGAGGGCATCATTGAGGCCAGCAACAGCCCCTGGAGAGCTCAAGTGGTAATGGTTAAGTCTGGGGAAAAAAAAACGAATGGTCATGGACTACAGCCAGACCATCAACAGGTACCCGCAGCTCGACGTGTACCCCCTCCCACGCATATCTGACATGGTTAACCAGATTGCACAGTACCGGGTCTTCTCAACAGTGGACTTGAAATTTGCTTACCAGCAGCTCCCCATCCGTAAATCGGACCGGCCATACACCGCCTTCGAGGCAGACGGCCGGCTATATTACTTCCTGAGGGTCCCCTTCGGCGTCACCAATGGGGTTTTGGTCTTCCAAAGGTAGATGGATCGAATGGTCGACCGGTATGGCTTGCGGGCCACGTTTCCGTACCTAGACAATGTGACCACCTGCGGCCATGATCAGCAGGACCACGACGCTAACCTCGCTAAATTTCTCCGCACCGCCACTCTCCTCAACCTCGCGTATAACAAGGAGAAGTATGTGTTCCGCACAAACCGCTTAGCCATCCTCGGCTACGTGCTCCAGAACGGAGTTCTGGGGCCCGATCCCGACCACATGCACCCCCTCATGGAGCTACACCTCCCCCACTGCCCCAAGGCCCTCAAACGCTGCCTGGGGCTCTTCTCATATTACGCGCAGTGGGTCCCAAACTATGCGGACAAGGCCCGCCCACTCATACAGTCCACTCATTTCTCCCTGATGGCAGAGGCCCAACAGGCTTTCGCCCGGATCAAAGCTGATATTGCCAAAGCTGGAATACATGCTGTCGACAAAACACTTGCTTTCCAAGTAGAAAGCGACGCATCGGACATCGCCCTTGCCACCACCCTCAACCAGGCAGGCACGCTTGTGGCATTCTTTTCCCGCACCCTCCATGCCTCCAAAATTCGGCACTCATCCGTCGAAAAGGAGGCCCAGGCTATCATTGAGGCTGTGCGACATTGGAGGCATTACCTGGCCGGCAGGAGATTCACTCTCCTCACTGACCAACAGTCGGTAGCCTTCATGTTCAACAACACACAGCGGGGCGAGATCAAAAATGATAAAGTCTTGTGGTGGAGAATCGAGCTCGCCACCTATAATTACGAGATTAAGTATCGCCCTGGTAAACTTAACGAGCCCCCAGGCGCCCTATCCCGAGGTACATGTGCCAGCGCACAGGTAGACCGACTCCGGGTCCTGCACGGCAGCCTTTGTCACCCAGGGGTCACTCGGTTGTACCACTTCATTAAGGCACAAAATTTGCCCTACTCCGTTGAGGAAATAAGGACAATCACCAGGGACTGCCAGGTTTGTGCAGAGTGCAAGCTGCACTTCTACCAGCCGGACCGCGCGCACCTGGTGAAGGCCTCCCGCCCCTTTGATCGCCTCAGCATGGACTTCAAAGGCCCCTGCCCCTCCTCCAATCGACACACATATTTCCTCAGTGTGATCGATGAATACTCCCGGTTCCCCTTCGCCATCCCATGCCCCAACATGACGTCTGCCACCGTCATTAAAGCCCTTAATTCTATCTTCACTCGGTTCGGCTTCCCCGCCTACATCCACAGTGACAGGGGATCCTCATTCATGAGTGATGAGCTACGTCAGTTCCTGCTCAGCAGGGGTATCGCCTCCAGCAGAACGACAAGCTACAACCCCCGGGGAAACGGACAGGTAGAAAGGGAGAATGGGACGGTATGGAGGGCCGTCCAGCTGGCCCTGCGGTCCAGAAACCTGGCCACCCGCTGGCAAGAGGTCCTCCCTGATGCACTACATTCCATTCACTCATTACTCTGCACTGCTACTAACAGTACACCACATGAACATCTTTTTGCCTTCCCCAGGAAGTCCACATCCGGGGTGTCGCTCCCAACTTGGCTTACAGCTCCGGGAACCGTGCTTCTCCATAAACATGTGCGGCTCCACAAGGCGGCTCCGTTGGTGGAAAGGGTGCACCTGCTCCACGCAAACTCACAGTACGCCTACGTGGCGTTCCCCGACGGCCGCCAGGTTACCGTCTCCCTCAGGGACCTGGCACCAGCAGGTTCCACCCCCACACCACCCCCGTCGCCCCCGGCACCACCTTCCCCTCCTTCGCCACCCCCATCACCCCCCCTAGGACCGTCCGTCATCCCCCTGCCCACGCCCGTTGATGAAGAGGATTTTGGCACGCTCCCGGAGTCAACTTCGACCACGACAGCGCCAACATCGCCATCACCACTTCGTCGATCTCAAAGAACCATCAAGGCACCGGACCGGCTGAACCGCTGACCGGCCCGCCGGGTGCCAAGAGACATTTTTTTTACTGCTCTGTAAATATATATATTTTTTAAAAATAATTTTTATTCAAGTTTTCACAAAATATCAACAACAAAATGTAAAAGGAACCCAATAGAATTAAATACAAAACAACCCAGTGCCCCCCTCCCCCTATACATAAATAATAAATTAACACCCACCGAAACACATAGCAAACATATACACCGCCTCAGATCCCCCAGTATAGACAATCAAAAATAAAATGGAACCCCCCCCCTCCCCCCCGGGTTGCTGCTGCTGCTGTCCATTGTCTACTGTTCTGCCAGGAAGTCCAAGAACGGTTGCCACCGCCTGAAGAATCCTTGCACCGATCCCCTTAAGGCAAATTTCACCCTCTCCAATTTAATAAACCCCGCCATATTGTTGATCCAGGATTCCACGCTTGGGGTCCTCGCATCCTTCCACTGAAGAAGAATCCTTCGCTGGGCTACCAGGGACGCAAAGGCCAGAAAACCGGCCTCTTTCGCCTCCTGCACTCCCGGCTCCTCTGCAACCCCAAATATTGCGAGCCCCCAGCCCGGTTTGACGCTGGATTCTACCACACTCGGCACCATCCTCACTACGCCCTTTCAAAATTCCTCCAGCGCTGGGCATGCCCAGAACATATGGGTGTGGTTCGCTGGGCTCCCTGAGCACCTAACACACCTGTCCTCACCCCTAAATAACCGGCTCATCTTTGTCCCGGTCATGTGTGCCCTGTGCAGCACCTTAAACTGTATGAGGCTGAGCCTCGGGCACGAAGAGGAAGAGTTCACCCTCCCTAGGGCATCTGCCCACGTCGCCTCCTCGATCTCCTCCCCCAACTCCTCCCACTTACCTTTCAGCACCTCCACCGAGGCCTCCTCCTCCTCCTGCATCACCTGGTATGTTGCTGAGATCTTCCCCTCTCCAACCCACGCCCTCGACAGCACCCTGTCCTGTACCATGCGTGGCGGCAGCAGCGGGAATTCCATCACTTGCCGCCTGGCAAACACCCTTACCTGTAGACACCTAAAGGCATTTCCCGGGGGAGCCATACTTCTCCAGCTCACCCAGGCTCGCGAACTTCCCATCCACAAACAGGTCCCCCAACCTTCTTATCCCTGCCCTGTGCCACCCCAAAACCGCTCCATCTATTCTCCCTGGGACAAACCAGTGGTTCCCCCTTTTTAGGGTCCACACTGAGGCCCCCACTTCCCCCCTGTGCCGCCTCCATTGCCCCCAAAATTTGAGGGCAGCCGCCACCACTGGGCTTGTGGTATACTTCATTGGAGGGAGCGTTAGTGGCGCCGTTGCCAGCGCCTCCAGACTTGTACCCTCACAAGACGCCGTCTCCAGCCTCTTCCATGCTGCCCCCCTCCCCCTCCATCACCCACTTGCGCACCATCGCCGCATTGGTGGCCCAGTAGTACCCACAGAGGTTGGGAAGTGCCAGCCCCCCCCCCATCCCTACTCCACTCCAGGAACACCCCTCTCACCCTCAGAGTCCTTCGCGCCCACATAAACCCCGTTATGCTCCTGTTGACCCGCCTAAAGAAGGCCTTCGGGATAAGAGTGGGGAGGCACTGGGACAGGAACAAAAACCTTGGGAGCACCGTCATCTTGACTGACTGCACCCTACCCGCCAGGGACAGCGGCAACGCGTCCCACCTCTTAAACTCCTCCTCCATTTGCTCCAACAGCCTTGTGAAATTAAGTCTATGCAGGGCCCTCCAGCTCCTGGCCACCTGGACCCCCAAATACCTGAAGCTCCTCTCCACCCTTTGTAGTGGGAGCTCGCCAATCCCCCTCTCCTAGTCCCCTGGGTGAACCACAAACAACTCGCTCTTCCCCATGTTGAGCCTGTACCCTGAGAAATCCCCTAACTCCCTGAGGATCTTCATTACCTCCGGCATTCCTCCCACCGGGTCCGCCACATACAGCAGCAGGTCGTCCGCATAAAGTGACACCCTATGCTCCTCCCCACCCCGCACCAACCCCCCTCCAGTTCCTCGACTCCCTCAGTGCCATAGCCAGGGGTTCAGTCGCAAGCGCGAAGAGCAGGTGGGACAAGGGATACCCCTGCCTCGTCCCTCGATGCAACCAAAAGTACTCAGACCTCCTCTTGTTCGTGGCCACACTCGCCATCGGGACCTCGTACAGCAGCCTAACCCACCTGACGATCCCCTCCCCAAACCCAAACCTCTTCAGCACCTCCCCCAAGTACCCCCAGTCTACCCTATCGAAGGCCTTCTCAGCGTCCATCGCCGCCACTATCTCCACCTCACCCTCCCTCGCCGGCATCATAATAACGTTCAGGAGCCTCCGCACATTCGCGTTCAACTGCCTCCCCTTCACGAACCCCGTCTGGTCTTCGTGGATGACTTGCGGCACACAATCCTCAATTCTCATGGCTAAGACCTTCGCCAGCACCTTGGCATCTACATTTAACAATGAAATCGGCCTGTAAGACCCACACTGCAGGGGATCATTGTCCCGCTTCTCGATCAAGGAGATCAGTGCCCGGGACATCGTCGGGGGCAACAGCCCCCCTCCCTTGCCTCATTGAAGGTCCTAACCAGCAACGGGCCCAACAGGTCCACATATTGTTTGTAAAATTCGACCGGGAAACCATCCGGCCCCGGTGCCTTCCCTGCCTGCATGCTCCCTATCCCTTTGGTCAACTCCTCCAACCCAATCGGGGCCCCCAATCCCGCCACCAGTCCCTCCTCCACCTTCGGGAACTTCAGTTGGTCCAGAAAGTGGCCCATCCCTCCCTCCTCCAGTGGGGGCTCGGACCGATACAGTTCCTCATAAAAGTCCCTGAAGACCCCATTGATGCCAACCCCACTCAGCACCACACTCCCTCCCCTATCCTTAACTCCCTCGATCTCCCGAGCTGCATACCGCTTCCGAAGCTGATGCGCCAGCATCCGACTTGCCTTTTCCCCATATTCATAAATTGCCCCCTGGGCCTTCCTCCACTGCGCCTCCGCCTTCCTGGTGGTCAACAGGTCGAATTCGGCCTCTCCCTCTCCCTCTGCTCTCTCCTCTCCTTGTGGGCCCCAATGGAGATCAGCTCTCCCCTAATCACCACCTTCAGCGCCTCCCAGACCATCCCCACTTGGGCCTCCCTGTTATCGTTGGCCTCCAGGTATCTCTCTATGCTTCTTCGGACCCGCTCGCTCACCTCCTGGTTTAGCACACTAGGCTAAATTGCTGGCTTTTAAAGCAGACCAAGGCAGGCCAGCAGCGCGGTTCGATTCCCGTACCAGCCTCCCCGACCAGGCACCGGAATGTGGCGACTAGGGCCTTTTCACAGTAACTTCATTGAAGCCTACTTGTGACAATAAGCGATTTTCTTTTTTTTTTCATTTCCTCGTCCGCCAACAGCCCCACCTCCAAGCGCCACAATGGGCGCTGGTCCCTCTCCTCCCCCAGCTCCAGGTCTACCCAATGCGGGGCGTGATCCGAAATGGCTATCGCCGGGTAATTGGTATCCTCTACTTTCGCAATCAGCGCCCTGCTCATAACAAAAAAGTTGATCCAGGAATAGGCCTTATGAACATGCGAGAAGAATGAAAATTCCCTAGCCCCCGGCCTTGCAAATCTCCAAGGGTTCACCCCTCTCATCTGGTCCATAAACCCCCTCAGCACTTTAGCCGCCGCCGGCGCCCTACCCGTCCTAGACCTTGAGCGATCCAGTGCCGGATCCAACACCGTGTTAAAGTCCCCCCCCATTATCAGGCCCCCCACTTCCAAGTCCGGGATCCAACCCAACATGCGCCGCATAAAACCTGCATCGTCCCAGTTCGGGGCGTACACGTTGACCAGCACCACCCTTTCCCCTTGCAGCTTACCACTTACCATTACGTACCTGCTGCCATTGTCTGTCACAATGCTCGACGCCTCGAACGACACCCTCTTTCCCATCAGGATCGGCGCCCCCCGATTTTTGGCATCCAGCCCCGAATGAAACACCTGACCTACCCACCCCTTCCTCAATCTTACCTGGTCTGCCACCTTCAGGTGTGTCTCCTGGAGCATGACCACATCCGCCTTCAGCTCCTTCAGGTGCGCGAACACCCGGGCCTGCTTAACCGGCCCGTTCAGCCCCCTTACATTCCAGGTTATCAGCCGGATCAGGGGGCTACCCGCCCCCCTCCCCCGCCGACGAGCCATAACCCCTCCTCGGCCAGCCACGCGCCCGCGCCCCACGCCCGGCCCGTTCCCCATGGCGGCATACCCCCGCCCCAATCCCCTCTACTCGCTCCAGCTCCCCCTTGACCATACCAGCAGCAACCCGGTTCCCCCCCCCCCCCCACCCCCCCCCCCCAGCTAGGACCCCTCCTAGCTGCATTGCACCACCCATTGCACTCCTGCAAGTCAGCTGACTCCTGCTGACCCCGGCCACTCCCGCCTCTCCATCGTCTCCTCCCATTGTGGAACTTCCCCTCCCCCTCTATTATCCACCAGCAGGCTCTCCACCTCCTCCTTCCATCCCAAGCGCGGGGAAAAAACCCGCGGTTCCCCGCCCCCTCCAGTCTTCAGCACGGGAAAAAGCCCGCACTTTCCACCTGCCCGGCCCCGCCTCGCCTGGCTCAGCTCCTTTTACAGGCCCAGTCCCATCACCCCCACCTCGGGCCTCCCCCTCCCCCGTGGGGCCCCATCCCCCCGACCAGCTATCCACCCCCTACTCCGTTTACTTGCCCCCCTCCAAGAGCCCACCCGACAGACCCACCCAAAACAGTGCCCAACCCACCCACACCGAACCAAAACTGAACAAGAACAAAGAACCCCCCCTAAAAATGTAACACAACAACAGCAAT
Organism: Scyliorhinus torazame; assembly: GCF_047496885.1. NCBI lineage: Eukaryota > Metazoa > Chordata > Chondrichthyes > Carcharhiniformes > Scyliorhinidae > Scyliorhinus > Scyliorhinus torazame. The sequence goes on from NC_092716.1 coordinate 230,748,675, forward strand.
CCCCGACCAACCCCACGCCCGACCCTCAGTTTGTGTCCAGCTTCTCGGCCTGAACAAAGGCCCACTCCTCCTCCGGGAACTCAAAATAATGGTGCCAGTCCTTGTAGGTGACCTACAGACGCGCCGGCTGCAGCATGCCAAACTTCACCCCCTTCCTGTGCAGCACGCCTTCGACCGGTTGTACCCGGCCCTCTTCTTCGCCACTTCCGCGCTCCAGTCCTGATATACTCGAACCTCCGCATTCTCCCACCTGCTGCTCCTCTCTTTCTTGGCCCACCTGAGTACGCACTCCCGATCAGCGAACCAATGAAACCGCACCAACACCGGCGGCGGCGGCTCGTTAGCCTTGGGCCTCCTTGCCAGCACTCTATGGGCCCCTTCCAGCTCCAGGGGCCCCTGGAAGGACCCCGCTCCCATCAGTGAGTTTAACATGGTGACCACATAGGCCCCCACATCCGGCCCCTCCAGCCCCTCCGCGATGCCCAGGATCCGCAGATTCCTCCGCCTCGACCGATTCTCCATCTCCTCGCACCGCTCCTCCATTGCTTGTGGAGCGCCTCGTGCGCCTCCACCTTTACCGCTAGGCCCAAGATCTCATCCTCGTTATCTGAGATCGTTTGTCGGACCTTGCGGATCGCCACCCTGGGCCGTCTGGGTTTCCAGCAGCTTATCAATAGAAGCCTTCATCGGCTCCAGCAGGTCCGCTTTGACCTCCCTGAAGCAGCGCTGGATAACCTCCTGCTGCTCCTGCGCCCACTGCATCCACGCTGCCTGGTCCCCGCCCGCCGCCATCTTGCTCTTCTTCCCTCACACTTTCTTTGGCTTCACCACCACTTCTTTAGTCGCCCCGCTCCTGGTCCAAGCCATACACTGTCGGGGGAATGTTACAGTCTTCTTCCCACACTGGGAAATGTCGAATAAATTCCGTTGGGGGCCCTGAAATGAGCCCAAACGTCCATTCCAAGCGGGAGCTGCCGAACTTGCGACTTAAGCTCTGCATAGCCGCAACCGGAAGACCTGCTCTGTAAATATTAAAAATTGCTAATTGTATATAGTTATCCACCACCCCCGCCGGACTCAATTTTAACAGGGGGTGAATGTGGTAAACCACTGTGTTCTGATATTCGGGGTTGTACAGTAGAACCTGCACTACAGGTTCACCTGTGGCTCCTGCATGCTAGCTCCGCCCAGGAGGCAGGTTATAAATAAAAATGCGTGGCCTCCAGCTCGCAGCCATTTCGCCAGCTGCTGTGGGAGGCCACACATCTGATACTAATAAAGCCTCAGTTTGGATTCAACTTCATCTCCAGTCAAATTGATCGTGCCTCACCTTGGCCGTTAGGGGAAAAACTGTGGAGTGGATGAGTGGGCGGGCCTTGTCCGCATAGTTAGGGACCCACTGGGCGTAGTACGAGAATAACCCCAGGCATCGTTTGAGGGCCTTGGGGCAATGGGGAAAGGTGAGTTCCATGAGGGGGCGCATGCGATTGGAGTCGGGCCCTGGAACTCCGTTCTGAACCACATAGCCGAGGATGACTAATCGGTTCGTGCTGCACATGCACTTCTCCCTGTTGTCGGTTAGGTTGAAGCGTTTGGCGGTGTGGAGGAATTTGGAAAGGTTAGCGTTGTGATCCTGCTGGTCGTGGCCGCAGATGGTGACGTTATCCAGGTACGGGAAAGTGGCCCGCAGTCCGTACCGGTCAACCATTTGGTCCATCTCCCATTGGAAGACCGAGACCCTGTGAGTGACGCCGAAGGGAACCCTAAGGAAATGGTAAAGGCGGCCGTCCGCTTCAAACGCGGTGTACGGGCAGTCCGCCTTGCGAATGGGGAGCTGGTGGCAGGCAGATTTATGGTCCACTGTTGAGAAGACCTGGTACTGTGCAGTCTATTGACCATATCAGATATGCGTGGGAGGGGGTACACGTCGAGCTGCGTGTACCGATTGATGGTCTGACTGTAGTCAACAACCATCCTGTTTTTCTCCCCAGTTTTCACCACTAACACTTGGCTCTCCAGAGGCTGTTGCTGGCCTCGATGATGCCTTCCCGCAGCAGTCGCTGGACCTCAGACCTGATGAAGGTCCTGTTCTTGGCACTGTACTGTCTTCTCCTGGTGGCGACGGGTTTGCAGTCCGGGATGAGGTTCGCAAACAGGGAAGGCGGGTCGACCTTAAGGGCCGTGAGGCTGCATACAGTAAGGGGTGGTAGGGACCCGCCAAATTTCAGGGTTGGGCTCTGGTGGTTGCACATGGAAGTCCAGGCCGAGTAGCAAGGCAGCGCAGAGGTCGGGGAGGATGTAGAGCCGGACGCCGCTGAACTCTACACCCTGGATGGTGAGGGTGGCGTTGCAGTACCCCCGGATTGCCACGGAGTGGGATCCGGAGGTCAGGGAGATTCTCTGGTTGATGGGGTGTACCGTGAGGGAGCAGCGCCTTACCGTATCGGGGTGGATGAAGCTCTCAGTGCTCCCAGAGTCCGGAAGGCAGGATATCTTGTGCCCGTCGACCTTCACTGTCGTCGACGCGGTCGCGAGGTTGTGCAGACATGGCTGGTCGGCAGCGGTTGCAGGCGATGAGCGGCCCGATGAAGTGCCCGACAAGCAGGGGTCCTGAGGCGGGGAAGATGGCGGCGCCATGGGCCGCACGTCTCCTGAGGCAGGCAAGATGGTGGCACCCACGGGCCACACGTGTTGTGAGGCAAGCAAGATGGCGAGCAAGATGGCGAGCAAGATGGCGGCGCCCATGGGCCGCACGTATTGTGAGGGGAGCAAGATGGCGGCGCCCACAGGCTGCACATGGAGGGTGCCGGGACAATAGCGGCGACCGAGCGGGCTGGCACACAGAAATGTCCTTTCTTCCCGCAGGCCTTGCAGAGCGCACCCCATGCCGGGCAGCACTGTCGGGCGTGTTTTGAGTGTCCGCAGAAGTAGCACTTGGGTCCCCCGGGGTTGGTTGCCTGCCGCGCGGTGCATTCCTGGGGTTGGCAGGAGGAGGTCGCTGATGGCCAGGATGAGTGGGCCGTGGGGTCGGGGGCATACGCCTGTATATTGCGTGAGGCGACTGTGAGAGAGAGCGCTAGTTTCTTGGTCGCCGCGAGGTCGAGGGTAGCCCCTTCTAAGAGGCGCTGGCGGATGTAGGCCGACCCTATGCCCGTAACGAACGCATCTCTAAGTAGCAGGTCAGAATGTTCAGCGGCCGAAACGGCCTGGCAATCGCAGTCTCTCACCAGGACATGCAGGGCACGCCAAAAATCTTCCACAGACTCACCGGGGAGTTGATGCCACGTGGACAGGAGGTGCCTGGCTGTGATGAACGGTTACTGTAACACTGTATGTACCCTTGTCATCATGTAAGGTGATGTCCCCTTTAAGACCGGGCTTGGAACCCTGGGGAACTCCGCCTCCGGCTCCGCCATCTGTGAGCCGTATATAATGGGCCGCCTTGTGGGCAGTGCAGCAGTTAGCACACGTCACGGCTCTAGCCTAGTTCTTAGTTTATTAAAGCCTTCTTTACTGTTTACACGCTAAGCGTCGTTATTGAGGGTACCACAATTTAATAAACGAAACTACTTCAGGATGGACGCAGGCCTAAAACCAGAGAAGCTCAATCTGTAAGCCCGTCGCCACCAGGAGATGGCGGTACAGTGCCCAAGATATGACTTTTATCAAGTCAGAGGCCCAGCGTTTACTGGGAAAGGGGGTCATCGAGGCTAGCAACAGCCCTTGGAGAGCACAAGTGGTGGTAGTCCGGTCTGGCGATAAGAAACGGATGGTCGTGGATTATAGCCCGACCATAAACCGATTCACGCAGCTTGATGCGTACCCCCTTCCTTGCATCGCGGAAATGGTAAATCGGATCGCCCAATACCGAGTATTTTCCACGGTCGACCTCAAATCCGCCTACCACCAGCTCCCCATCCGACCAAAAGACCGCCCCCATACTGCCTTCGAAGCAGCCAGCCGGCTCTTCCACTTCCTCAGGGTCCCCTTCGACGTCACAAATGGGGTCTCCGTCTTTCAAAGGGCGATGGATCAAATGGTGGACCAGTACGGTTTGCGGGCTACATACCCGTACTTGGACAATGTCACCATCTGTGACCATGGCCAGCAGGACCATGACGCTAAGCTCGAAAAGTTCCTCCAGACCGCCCGAGCCCTTAACGTGACCTATAATGAGGAAAAATGCGCTTTCCACACAACCCGGCTAGCCATCCTCGGCTATGTCATGGAAGACGGGGTCCTAGGTCCCGACTCCGACCGCATGCGCCCCCTTAAGGAACTCCCCCTCCCCCGCAGCCTCATCACTTTTCCCCTCTCGGCTGAGGCTCAATTGGCCTTCAACCGCATCAAGGCCGATATCGTCAAGGCCGCTATGCGCGCAGTGGACGAAACTATCCCCTTCCAGGTAGAGAGCGATGCATCAGACATCGCCCTGACTGCTACCCTCAATCAGGCAGGCAGACCAGTAGCGTTCTTCTCCCAGACCCTCACCGCCTCCGAGGTTCGACACTCTGCAGTCGAGAAGGAGGCACAAGCCATTGTGGAGGCTGTGCGGCGCTGGAGGCACTACCTAGCCGGTAGGAGACTCACCCTCGTCACCGACCAACGGTCAGTCGCCTATATGTTCGATAACACGCAACGGGGCAAAATAAAAAATGATAAAATTTTGAGGTGGAGGATCGAACTCTCCACCTACACGTACGATATCAAGTATCGTCCAGGGGAGCTCAACGAGCCCCCAGATGCCCTGTCCCGCGGCACATGCGCCAACGCGCAGGATGACCGCCTGCAAGCCATCCAAAATGACCTCTGCCACCCGGGGGTTACCCAGCTCGTCCATTTCATCAAGTCCCGCAACCTACCTTACTTAACCAAGGAGGTCAAGGCCATGATCAGGGCCTGCCAGATCTGTGCGGGGTGCAAACCGCACTTCTACCGGCCAGACAAGGTTCAGCTTGTGAAGGCCTCGGGCCCCTTTGAGCGACTGAGCGTGGACTTCAAGGGGCCCTTCCCGTCCACCAATCGTAATGCCTATTTCCTCACCGTTATCGATGAGTTCTCCCATTTCCCATTCGCCATTCCCTGCCTCGACATGACCTCAGCCATCGTGATTAAGGCACTGCACAGCATCTTCACTCTGTTCGGTTTCCCCACTTATATCCAGTACATCGTTCATGAGCGATGAACTGCGTCAGTATCTGCTCAGCAAAGGCATCGCCTCGAGCAGAACGACCAGTTATAACCCGTGGGGAAACGGGCAAGTGGAGAGGGAGAACGCGACAGTGTGGAAGGCTGTCCTTCTGGCCCTACGGTCGAGATGTCTACCAACTACCCGCTGGCAGGAGGTCCTGCCCGATGCCCTACATTCCATTAGATCGCTCCTCTGCACGGCCACGAATGAGACCCCGCACAACCGATTGTTTGTCTTCCCCAGGAAGTCTACCTCCGGGGTCTTGCTTCCACCTTGGCTGACGGCTCCGGGACCTGTTCTTCTCCGGAGGCACACGAGGAGCCATAAAACAGACCCCCTGGTCGAGAAGGCGTGATTACTACATGCTAACCCCAGTTATGCCTACGTTGAGTACCCCGACGGCAGGCAAGATACGGTTTCCCTCCGGGATCTGGCACCCGCTGGATCCCCCACTACAGACGCCCCTTCCCGCGCCGCTCCCCTGCAGGACCCGGCACCCCGTACAACACACCCCCTCCCGGCCCCACCCCCCGTTGGTGAGCACCTACTGCGCGCCCCCCCCTAGCGCCCCCCCTTTACACACCCAGCCGGCGCCGGCACCGCTACCCCCAGCCCCACCTATTCTCCCTGCGTCCTGTTCCCCTGCCCCGACCCAGACTGAAGCTCTGACCACCGTGCTCTCGGATGTACCCTCAACCAGGATGTCCTTGTCCACCGCACCACCGGCCGCCGCACCACCGCCCGAACTGAGGAGGTCGATGAGGACGATCCGGCCACCGAGACAGATGGACCTATGATGGCACTTCACCCCCACCGGACTCTTTTTTAAACAGGGGGTGAATGTGATGAACGGTTACTGTAACACTGTACCCTCGTCATCATGTAAGGTGATGTCCCCTTTAAGACCGGGCTTGGAACCCTGGGGAACTCCGCCTCCGGCTCCGCCCATCTGGGAGCCGTATATAAGGAGACGCCTTGTGGGCAGTGCAGCAGTTAGCACACGTCTCGGCTCTAGCCTAGTTCTTAGTTTATTAAAGCCTTCTTTACTGTTTATACTCTAAGCGTCGTTTATTGAGGGTACCACACTGGCGTAGATTTTGTTCGTCTGCTGAGTGTAGTTCTCCTTCAGTAGCGCCATGGCCTCAGCATAGGTCGGCGCGTCCCGGATGAGGGGAAAGATATCAGAGCTCAGCCGCGGGTTAAGGATCTGGAGCTTCTGTGCCTCTGAGGGTGGTTCTGTCGCTGATCCAATGTAGGCTTCAAAGCAAGCTAGCCAATGTACGAAGGCCGACTTGGTGTTGTCTGCTTGAGGGTGCAGCTGCAGGAGATCAGGCTTGATGCGGAGATCCATCGTTGTAAAATCTCTGCAAAATAAATTGATGCACTATCAATTACGACGAGACGAGAGTGGAGAGTAATCGAGGCTTTATTACGCAGAGATGTGGAGCCTCCCGTAGCTGCTGCTGAAATGGCTGCAGCTCGGAGAGCCCGCACATTTATACTCCGCCTACTGGGCGGAGCCAGCAGGCAGGGATCTACCCCCGTACCTGTAGTACAGGGGCCTTACCGTAATACCCTCATATGCAGTACATACAATACAACAGTGGTGACTACCACAAACATCCAGCTACGAACCTTGGTGCCTCTTGGTCTTGGCTGCACTACATTTTATTCTCAAAGAGCACTGATGCCCTTTTCTTTTCCAAACAGGAGGGACCTCGCAGGCACAAAGGTGAAGTCGGTTTCACCTCCATTGCTGAATCCCGTAGATTCAGGGCACCATTGATTGCATACATGTAGCCCATCAAAGCATCCAGTGACGCCCCAGTCAGATTCATCAACAGGAGGAGCTTAAAACTTCCTCTACATTCTGTCAGTTTACAACTTTCAACAAAAGCTTCCTCCATGGCCGGGGTGAGGGGGTACGGTGGCACAGTGGTTAGCACTGCTGCTCACAGCTCCAGGGACCCGGGTTCAATTCTGTCCTCGAGTGACTGTCTGTGTGGAGTTTGCACTTTCTCCCCTTGTCTGCATGGGTTTCCTCCGGCTGCACCGGTTTTCTCCCACAGTCCAACGATGTGCAGGTTAGGTGGATTGGCCATGCTAAATTGCCCCTTAATGTCCAAAGGTTAGGCGGGGTTACTGGGTTACGGGGATAGGATGGAGGCCTGGGCTTAAGCTTAAGCAGGGCGCTCTTTCCATGGGCTGGTGCAGGCGATGGGCTGAATGGCTTCCTTATGCACTGTAAATTCTATGTGTGTGCTCGCTTTCCTGGCTGCTGCCAGGACTCCCTCAGTCCAGGGTGCCGCCCTGCAGCATTCCATTCCTCCAAGCTACATGGATGGATTCTCGGGGGCAAAAAAAGTGGCTTCTCACCAATTTACATAACCCTGAGATAGAGTCATTGAGACGGCATAACCAAAGTCATCTGCACACAAGGACCACCATTGAGTAGGCCACTGGGCTTCTGAATGTGCAGTTATGGTGTCTGTACTGGCCAGGTTTGTTTTTATTCGCTGGTGGCAGGTGGGTGTCGCTGGCTAAGCCATCATCTGTTGCCCAGACCTAATTGCCCTTGAACTGAATGGCTTTCTAGGCCATTCCAGAAGGCATTTAAGAGTCAACCACATTGCTATGAATCTGGAATCACATGGAGGCCAGACCAGAGATGGGCAGCAGATTTCCTTCCCTAAATGACATTAGATAACTAGATGAGTTTTTATCACAATTGACAATGGTTTCATGGCCATCATTCAACTTTTAATTCCAAATTTTTGTTGAATTCACATTTGACCATCTGCTGTGGTCCCCAGAGCAATGCCCTGGATCTCTGGAATACTAGTCCAATGACAATGCCACTACGGCACCAGCTTCCCCATGGTGGTGACCAGCAGTACACTTTTGCAAGTCTCACTCATGGTGGTGGTCTGCTGCATTTTTCCATAACATGCCCCCCCCACCCCCCAAGCCTGACCCTTAAGGAGGGTGAGGCACTGGAACTACACAGCTATTCGCAGGAAGAGGAAAAGCAGGACATGGAGGAAGATACAGAAGACAGAAAAACCCAGGGCAGGCCGGACCCAGCAGAGGGCGTGAGGGTCTTGTCAGGAGACACAAGACACGTTCCAGCAGAGCCATTCGAACCCAGGAGAATGTTATGGTCTGGAACAATTTTGAGTTGCCTGTGAGAACACTTCTATTGAAGATGTAACTTGGAATAGATCCACTCTAACCACAAGTGAAAGATGCACATCTGCCCAGAGGTTTCACAAGAAGCTTTGCTCCCCTTCAATACTTCATCCCTATTTCCCTGCCATTAAAGAATGGAAGCTTACACTTCCAGCCCTGTGTTAATTTTTATGTGATGTCGAAAATTAGAAAAGTGCACACTTACAGGTGTTAGACTCCCCGGTGACCCACTCAGTGCTCTGCCTGAGGTGCTAACCTTTTTTTTCAGCCAGGACTTTCTCAATCCTCGGATGAGGTGGAGTTAACCTGCTCACCTGCCTCTGCTGACAGTTGAGATGCACGTTGTGCTGATCTTTATTGCAGAGGTGCTTTTGTGGTGTCTCTCAGGTAGTTGCTGTATTGGTGGCAGGGCAACCTCCATCACTGAGCCCTACTACACACTTGTGCCTGCTGCCAGAAGGGCCAAGAAGGCCAGTGATGATGATGGGTTCCCATGAAGGGGGAACATCCTTATCTTCTTTGGTGACTGTCTAAGCCCTTGGATGGCTGACAGGGCCCAGTAGTTGGGCCACAAATGGCATCCCCTTCAAACATCTCTATGCCAGCAGTGCCACTGGCTAGTCCATGTCGGAGAGTGTGACATGCATTTGGTGAATGTCATTACACTGATCCTGTGAGCACTCAAAGCCCTGCCATATATCTGGCTTTCCATGAGCTTCGTCACTGTCTCAATGAAGGAGCTGATGCATTCAAGTCCTTGAGCCGTTATAGTGCACATACGTTGAATGGATTTCTCCAGTCTCAGCCCATGATTCTGCACGGCCTCAAGAAACTCTTTGAGAACACCCGTTGCTCCTGGTCAATTAGGGCCTTCTTTCTTATGACTCCCAAGGCCTTATACCTATACCAAGTTGAATATGGCTTTGTCTGAATTCATGTAAAACAACAGTAAAAACTGCAAGGACAAAAGAGAAAGGGCTAAGGTCCTGCTGTCCTCTATGGCCAACAGCACTGACTTATTAACATAAACAACTACATATATCAGTGCTGGCAGGTCCTCAGCACTGCCAGCTGAGTGACTTTGACCAGCTCCTGTGACTTTGAGCCTTGTCAAAGGGATCAGTGAATACACTTGGCCCACAACCTCTCTCATGTTCAAGAACAACCTGTGTCCTCCGGCTCCTCAGCTGTTGTGTCTACTGGAGGTTGAACATCCAGAGACCTGTTTTGAGGGTATGATGTTGTCTGATTTTTTTTGTACTGCATCCAGTTCCTCGTGATCGCATTCTGCCTGCTCACGTTCTCAGCTACCTCTACCAATGCCTACCACCCTCCAGAATGAAGACTTGCTTGCTTGCTTGCTCTCACTGCTTCGAGGAGGATCTCCAAGTCTGCAGATGCAAAGGGAGAGGCATCCCAGCCCTGCCTTTCCAGAAGGAAAAATAACAGTAAAAACTGGAAAATAAGAATACTGGTCCGAACAGTTTTTTCCTTTTGGGTTTGGTGTTCCATGTCTGCTACTGTAATTGAACCAGCAAATCTGGAGCCACAAAAGTGGTTTGTTTAAATCAGGACTGCATGCACTCAGTCCTTCCTCCATTTCTGTCACCTTTATGTTATTCTCTAAGTCTGAATAAAGATTGTAGACTTCCAGTTAACACAAATACTTTATTCAGAAGGTTTGTTCTGTTTCCAGAGCTTAACTAGATATAATAGTCAAGAGGTATGACCAGTGAAGCTAAGGTAAACTGCCTATGCTGAGCTGTCTCTGTGTGCTGCTGCTCACTAGCCCTGTGCTTCTGAAAGAGACAGATCCTACCTTGGGCTCGACCCTTTATACCCATCTCTGATGCTGCCCTCTAGTGATGCTGTGGCTGTTACATCTGTGCTGCAGTCCCTGGTGTATGTGCAGATGTATGTACAGATGTACAGATCACTACAACCTTGACCACTGAACAGCCTCCTAACCCATCCAACAGGCCGCCCCTATGGAAAATGGGGCCTGTGACCACCCCTGAGGTGAGATTGGGACCCGGAAAGAGTCCCGATGGCCAATTTCCTGATGCCAGACAGAAAGTCAGGCCCTTGTTCTCTGTGATGGAAACAGCCTCTCTCAGGTCCTTGTGAGAGTTTTCCCGTGCAATGTTACCTCAAAGATTCTGAAAGTCATCATCCAATTTCAAATTTTGAAATTCTTTAGGAAACATAAGCACCGTGTATTTAATTCCTTGCAGTTGAACTGAGAGTAAAACAGTGCATGTTCAGAGAAGCTCTGCACTCCTGTGTCAGTGCGATTTACAGGTGCAGATGTAGCTGCTACCTCCTCTCAGCTGACACTGCGTTAGCTCCCTGGAAGCCTCAGCTATTGTTAGGCTCATGTCTCCAAGTAAAAACATCAAGTATAATCATGCAAATATGTATTTTTAATATGCTAGAACCCTCACTGTCTTTTATGCCAACTTTTAATCAAAATAATTTCTTTCATTTTTTCCATTTCATTAAATTATAACACAATTTATGATATTTGTGCTGCTCAATAAATTAGTCAGCAAGGACACGTTTGTGTGCAGCATAAAACAATGATCCATTTGCTGTCCATGGTCACTCCAGTGATATCACTGAGAACTCATGCAAATCACAGACTGACTAATGGTTTGGATGAATTGAGCCTGTGTTGACTGAGATGTTTAGTCAATGGCTGGATTTCATGGGGGGAGGGATGGATTGCTAGCCTCCCCCCCCCCCCCCCCCCCCTCCCCCCATCCCCCCAACCCTGAAAGGGAATTCGGCCCGTTCAGGGTCGGCTACGCTGTCGAGAGTCTTCCCAACCTCGAGAGCTGTTGATCAACCTTATTGGCTGGCAGCTCTTTCAGTGCCAGAAGTATACAGCTCAGTAATGGACGCTGCTGGCCCTGCAAGAAGGCATCAGGAAGAAGAGCATTCATGGCAACCAGAGAGCGGTATGTTCTGGGGCGCGGGTCTGCGCATGCGCGTGGGTTGCCTTCTCCGCGCGGGCCCCCCGGGCAACAAGGCTTACAGTGGCCCGCACGGAGGAATATAGGCCCCCCCCCCCCAGGGATTACCCCGCCCGCCGATCGGCAGGCCTTGATCGCGGGCCTGGCCACCGTGGAGGCCCCCCCCGGAGTCAGATCCCCCCCTCCCCCACACCAGGATGCCCCCCGCAGCCTGAACATCGAGGACCCGCCGGGTATGATCACACGGGAACGACGCCAGTGGAACTCGGCCGAATTCGGCGGACATTCGGCCCGTCGAGCGAGGAGAATCGCCGGGGAGGGGGCCACGTGGCAACAACAAAAATGTGGCTTAAAATTGTAAAGATTGGGAGCTTCATATTCAGGGATATGTAGTGTTCAGGAAAAGATAGGGAATGGGAAAATAGAGGAAAGATGAAGCACTGATCAGGGAAGACATTGTAGTTTCGGAAAGAGAGCATGTCCTTGAGGGCACAAGGACAGAATCCATTTGATGAGAGGTTGAGAAGAAAAACTGGGATGATCACACTACTCAAGGCCTTCAAATACTGAGAGAGGTCGATAGAGAATCTGTACGGAAAGTCACAGGGATGTGCAAGAATGGAGGGTGGTGACTTTGAGGGACTTTATCCTAATTGCTTTTTGTATGAATCATTTTCGATTAAATGGTAAGGACAGGGAGGACTTCCTGAAAAGTATTAAGGAGAATTTTCCAAACAGCCCAACTTGGCAGGAGGCATTGCTTGGATCTGATGCTGGGAAATGAGGAAGGCCAAGTGCCTGTGGATTACTGATCATCATGCTATAAGATTTAGATTAGTAATGGAGAAAAACAAGGAAAATCTAAAGTACAACTTCTAAATTGGAAGATGACTAATTTCAGTGAGCATTCCACGCTTAGCATGGCTGAAAAGCCAGTCCAGCTTTGCACCAATGCTAAATTTATGGAGTATGATCTGCTGCTAGGCTTTTATCCCCAATTTTAATAACTCTTTCAGTGAATATTTAAAGTTCATGAAAGAATTTTTATCCCCAGAGTAAAAGTCACAGCCTTTGAATATACCAAGCCCAGCTGGTAGGTGGTGCTATAATGCAATCTGAGACGAAAGATTGCAGATGTTTCCTCTTTCTAGTTAGTTGGACTTCTCACCTCATCGATACCACGTGGGCTAACTCAGGTGAAGGAAGTGTTGTGGCATGTTGAGTCGCATCCCTACCTCTGAGCCAAAAACCCCGCATTCAAGTCCCACTCGAGGGATTAATGGGCAGGTTCATGATGTGACCAAACAGGTTGATTGTCAACCTGCAAATATTTCCATTATGCCAAGGCAGGAGGTCAACCAGAACCATGGGTTGCTGCAGCACAACAGCCTCCACGCCTTAAACAGGATCTTGTCATAGGCTGTACCCTGTGACAAATGTCCTCCTCACTTTGAGGGACTACCAGAAGAAGTACCTGTAAGACAACTGGTAGTATTCTGTCTGTAGAAAGTCTAGCCATAAGCGCCAACTGACTCAAGTTTCATTACCCAAGATTCCAATTGACAGCTGAAGAAGACAAAACACATTAAATTGATGTTGAATAACTTACTTTACTGTCGATCTTTTTAAAGGAACTTAAGTCTGAAGAGACTTGCCTGTTAATTATTGTTTAATTGTTGATTTTGGTTTCATTGTTAAAGTCAGATTTTTAAAATGTGAGATCATGTCCATTAGTTTCTCGTTGTGTTTATTCCGTAAATTTGGTTCTTTTAGTTTGTTGCTTCCCACAAGGATCATGACAAAATATTTGAAATGTGCAAAAATTATCACGCTAACTGTAAAAAAAGTAATCTAGCAAAAAGATTTTGTGTCACGTTGCGTCGTGTGTGCCCGATGTTTTTAAGAAATATCGAGATGAACTATTTCTTTTAAGAGATTGAAACAAGTAGACACAGTGGCACAGTGGTTAGCACTGCTGCCTCACGGTGCCGAGGACCCGGATTCGATCCCGGTCCCGGGTCACTGTCGGTGTGGAGTTTGCACATTCTCCCCATGTCTGTCTGAGTCTCACCCTCACAACCCAGAGATGGTGCAGGGTGGGTGGATTGGCCACGCAAAAATTGTCCCTTAATTGGAAAATTAAAAAAAGATTGAAGCAGCATCACTCAAACCCCCTTCCCAAAAAGTTACTTAATTTATAAAACATCCTTAATTTATAGAATGTACTACAGCAACATCAGTTTAATAAGGACAGGGGGCGCCACACCAAGTAAAGAAAAGATCAAAGTTTTATTTCCGAATGATACATATGCACTTCCCGGTCGACCCTGACTGGGTTCCTGCTTGGTCAGTGCCTTCCTGGTCGACCTTATATACACTTGAGATACCCCGCCCCTAGCGGAGGAGCTTGTACTTCGCAAGGAGCGCAGGGAAGACCCTTATTCCCATCCCATAGGTCCCGTGCGGGATATTACAATCAGACTCCCACCTTCAGCAACAGAGTATTGAGTAGTAAGTAGGCTTTGGATACCAACCTGAATGGTATGTTGAAGTAACCAAAAAAAAATCACAGTTACACTTACTGAATTATTTGTTAATAATACTTATATTCCTGAAATACCATGTATCCTTCAACTTAGTGTGAACCATTCTGGGGAGATCTGCTTGTCTGTAAAATTAAAAGTCTTTCATTTTGCACACAATTCTTGCAGCACATCAATCAAAAGCATCTAAAAGAGTAGTCACAGAAATGTGACACTTCAAAAGTATGCCATGTCATAACGCAAAAAGTCATGATTGTTTCACGTAGCTATTTATCTGTGAAATTACCAAAGTGTTCAAAAATAAAAAGACCAATGGGAAACTATAACCTTCAGAAAGCTGAAGCTATTTTTTTTAATATCCACCATTCGTAAACCAGTAAATACTAGAAAATCAAACTTGGGTTCTTTTCTCTCGAGGAGAGGATTGCGGGATGACCTGGGGTGGGTTTCTCCGGTCCCCCAGTCGCGTGTTTCTTGGCAGAATGCCGTTCGCCGGTAGTGGGATTCTCTACTCCCACCGCTTGTCAATGGGATCTTTCGTGGAAGCAATCCCATGCCTCCGGGAAACCCGTGGGTGGGGGTGCGCTTTCGGTGAGAACCGAAAATCCCAATGGCAGGAGAATTCAGGCCCTTTTAGATGCTGTTAAAATTATGAAGGGGTTCAATAATGTAGATGTAGCAAAGATGTTATAAAAAGTGCAAAAGTCCCAAAATAGCAGCCATACATATAAAATGTCACCCATTATGCCCGAAGCCCCAAAAGACGTGCTTGTTCGGTGAATTGGACATTCTGAATTCTCCCTTAGTGTTCCCGAACAGGCACTGGAGTGCGGTGACTAGGGGATTCTCACAGTAACTTCATTGCAGTATTAATGTAAGCCTACTTGTGACATTAATAAAGATTATTATTATTATAAATCTGATAAGGAATTTAGGAAAAACATAGATACAGTTTTTAATTTCCTCCCTTCCCAATGTCCAAGGTCCCAAATACTCGGCCGATTCTGCTATTTGCAGATTAAGTGCTCCCACCAGTGGAAAAACCGGACAGCTTCCTTTTTTTACATGTAATTAGCGGGCTTGAAGTCCGATTCAAAGCCCTCCCGTGATGCTCCCAATTCCCAGTGGGAACTGCATGGGGTTAGCTTTGGTGTAAGCCCTGACAAGCATAAACCTGGCTCGGTGGACTCCAAGGGGATCAAGGAGGTAAGTCCAGTGTCTATGTGCCCTTCTGTCACTGCCAGGCTGCAGAAGAAGGGTCTCCAAGTACCTTGCGGGTTGGTTAGGTTCGGGCTGGAGGGCCTTGGGAGTCCTTGTTCACGATTCTCTTAAGGTTAATGTGCAGGTTCAGTCAGCAGTTGAGAAGGCAATTGCAATGTTAGCATTCACGTCAAGAGGGCTAGAATACAAGACCAGTGATGTACTTCAGAGGCTGTATAAAGCTCTGGTCAGACCCCATTTGGAGTACTGTGAGCAGTTTTGGGCCCCGTATCTAAGGAAGGGTGTGCTGGCCTTGGAAAGGGTCCAGAACTCGTCGTATGAGAAACAGTTGAGGACACTGGGTCTGTGTGCATTGGAGTTTAGAAGGATGAGGGGGGATCTTATTGAAACTTACAGGATACTGCGAGGCCTGGATAGAGTGTATGCGGAGAGGATGTTTCCACTTGTAGGAAAAACTAGAACCGGGGACACCATCTCAGACTAAAGTGACAATCCTTTAAAACTGAGATGAGGAGGAATTTCTTCAGCCAGAGGGTGGTGAATCTGGGAACTCTTTGCCGCAGAAGGCTGTGGAGGCCAAATCACTGAGTGGCTTTAAGACAGAGATAGATAGGTCCTTGATTAATAAGGGGATCAGGGGTTATGGGGAGAAGGCAGGAGAATGGGATGAGAAAATACCAGCCATGATTGAATGGCGGAGCAGACTCGATGGGCCGAATGGCTTAATTCTGCTCCTATGTCTTATGGACCTCAGGATTCTTCCCTGGGTATACAGTATACAGACACACATTTAAATTTTGATCAGAGAGCTGCCTAAAATCACTGTGCCAAGAGTGATCTTCAGGTTTCTCAGGGCTAGAAAAGCAGTCCAACCACGAGACCTCCATCCCAGGGGTGAGTCCCAAGGTCAACCACTTGCCCCCAGCCTAAGCCCACCCAATCCCAGGATACTTAGGGACCCTCCCTCTGCAGCCTGGCAGTGGCAGAGGAGCACATGGACACTGGACTTACTTCCTTGATCCCCCTTGGAGTCCACCGAGTCAGGTTTATGCTTGTCAGGACTTACACCAATGCAGTGCAGTTCCCACTGGCGATTGGGAGCATCATGGTGACAAATCCCAAATTTCTTTACCCGTCAGTCTGCCCTCAATAAAAGTCGAGATGGATTTGCAGGTACAGCATTAGTTATTTTATTTAGCTTGCAAGCTTTACTCAGTTCACAGCGGCACAAAGCACATCTTGCTTCGTACACCTCTGGAATCAAGTGAGTCTGTAGATAAAGGAGTCTCTACTGATACATTCAAATGGCATCAAGTTTCACATACACGATTCCCATAGGTCATCCTATACCCCTCCTGACCTGGTCATACATTCTGATTGGCTCACTTCCAATCCCTTCCTCTGGCCCCTATTACCCAGCATCCTTTTCTCCTCCTTTGGTGGACACACCTCTTCTTTTGCTTTGCCATGCGGTCTGAAACCCTTTGTCTGTGAACTCACCAGGATGAGACTGGCCTATCTCTACATTACATTAACTAATATCTCTAAAGTAACTATTTTATATCACATTCGTCAATGGGAAGGCTTCGAATTGAGCTCCAAGCCAGCTAATTAAATGTAAAAAAGGGATTTAATAATAATAATATTTATTAGTGTCACAATTAGGCTTACGTTAGCACTGCAATGAAGTTACTGTGAAAAGCCCCTAGTCACCACACTCTGGCGCCTGTTCGGGTACAAGGAGGGAGAATTCAGAATGTCCAATTCACTTAACAAGCACTTCTTTCGGGACTTGTGGGAGGAAACTCACGCAGACACGGGGAGAACGTGCAGACTCCACACAGACAGTGACCCAAGCCGGGAATCGAATCTGGGACCTTAGCGCTGTGACGCAACAGTGCTAACCACTGTGCTACTGTGCCGCCTGCATAATAATAAGATTCCCCAATCTCATTATGGCCGACAGGGTGGGACGGAGACTTGCGACGGGTCTGATGCCCGGCGCAAATCCCAATTTTGGGCCAATGCACTATTCTCTGCTCAATCACGAATCCCAATTTCAGCGGACGGACCCAAAGAATCACAGCCACTCTTTCCAGATGAAACAGCGATTTACTTGTGCTTCTTTCAATTTAGTATACTGCATTTACTGCTTGCAATGTAACAGAGAGACCATCCACCGATTACGTGATCACTTTGTGAGGCTTCTCCATTCAGTGTGCAAGCATGACTATAAGCTTCCAGTCAATCGTCATTTTAATTCTCTGTCCTGCTCCCATTCTGACCTCTCTGTCTGCCCTCTGCCTCCTACATTGTTATAAATGAAGCTCACTGGAAGCTCCGGGAACAACATCTCATTTGATTAGGCACTTTATAGCTTCAGGACACAACATTAAGTTCAACAGTTTCAGATCATATCCACTGCTCCTATTTTTCCAGACAGCAACTGCTAGTAATGCTTTTGTCATTTCTAGTTTCTCTGGACCTTATTTTGCCTGTTTATTGCCCCATTAACACACACCCTTGTGCCTTGCTCCATCATTTTGTTTTTCTCACTCCAGCCTTCCACCCCATCCCAGACCTTGCACCCCATCCCAGACCTTCCACCCCATCCCAGACCTTGCACCCCATCCCAGACCTTGCACCTCATCCCAGACCTTGCACCCCATCCCAGACCATGCACCCCATCCCAGTCATTCCACCCCATCCCAGACCTTGCACCCCATCCCAGACCTTCAACCCCATCCCAGACCTTCAACCCCATCCCAGACCTTGCACCCCATCCCAGACCTTGCACCCATCCCAGACCTTGCACCCCATCCCAGACCTTGCACCCCATCCCAGACCTTGCACCCCATCCCAGACCTTCCACCCCATCCCAGACCTTGCACCCCATCCCAGACCTTGCACCCCATCCCAGACCTTGCACCCCATCCCAGACCTACCATTTTCTTCTTTCCTCCTGTTTTCCCCTTCCCTTACTTCTCTACTTGTTCAAAAGTTGTTTTATCTCTAACCCTTTTCAATTCTTTTGAAAGGTCATGGACCTGACAAGTTGGGCACGATTCGCGGGACATTGCGATCTAGATCTCGCCCTCGCTGGGTGTAATCCAGACCTGTGTATTTAAATGATCCATTCGGCTCACTTAAATATGCATTTGTGAGATTCTCTCGGCACTGAGGATCCAAGGGCCGTGCCTGTGAGACTTAGCTACAATGCTGTTTAGTACCGGTTTCCACAAACTTGGGGGTCTCCCAGGTCATTAGAGCCCCCCAAGTAGTCAGGAACAGGGCAGGATGACACCCTAGCACTCCCTTTCGCATCAGTGCACCTTGGCACTGCCAGTCTGGCACCCTGGCAGTGCAATCTGGACACCCTGACATGCCAGCCTTGACCCTACTAGGGTGTCAGGCTGGCACTGTCATGGTGTCAGGTTGGCTCTGTCAGGGATCAGGCCCGGAGGACCTTACCAGGTGACCGGGGGGGGGAGGGTACGAGGGAGTTCCCGGGGGCCCTGAGGTTGGGGCGGCGGGGGTTGAAGGGGCGGGGAAGATAGGGCAGCTCTCCAAAAAGGCGCCCCCATCTGTGAGGAGCGTTTCCTGCTGGGCTAGCCAGCAGGAAGTGACTCAATTGCGGCTTCGGCAGAGAGAAACTTCCCCAGGCCAAAGAAAATGCCGACGTTCGGCGGGAGCAATATCTCAGGTGGTGAAAGTCCGGGTCAAGCCAAGCTGGGGGCTAGCAATATTTGGAGTAGTGGATGAACCGGGAGTGCAGGAGGCGAAAGAGGCCGGCATTCTGGCCTTTGCGTCCCTAGTAGCCCGGCGAAGGATCTTGCTAATGTGGAAGGAGGCGAAGTCCCCCAGCCTGGAGAAATGATATTGCTGGGTTCATAAAGTTGGAGAGGATTAAGTTCGCCTTGAGAGGGTCTGCGCAGGGGTTCTACAGGCGGTGGCAACCGTTCCTAGACTATCTCGCGGAGCGTTAGAGGAAGGTCGGTCAGCAGCAGCAGCAACCTTGGGGGGGGGGGGGGGGGGTGTAGGGGACGTCCTGGGGAGGGGGGGAAGGGGGGGAAAAGGGGGGACTGCCTGGGAGGGTGGATGAGCAAGAGATAACATGAAGGGTTGGGGAAACTGGCACGTACGGGTGAGGGCCAGTGTACAAAGCTGTGTAAATATATCATTTTGCCATGTACATATCTTGCTCTGCGCGATTTCTCGTTTTTTTTTTTTTGTTTTGTTACGGGGGGGGGGGGGGGGTTATTGTTTGTAAGGGAGAAAAATTGTGCTAAAAAACTTTAATAAATATATTTTTTAAAAAAGAAAATGTCGACGTTCCATTGATCAGTGGGGTGTTTCTGGGTGCTGCAGCTGCTAAGAAGCACCCCGCGAAACGCGCCCAAAACTGGACATAGAGTTTTTTCTGATGAATCGTGCCCTTTAACTCTATTTCTCTCTTCACAGCTGCTGCCTGACTTGCTGAGTATTTGCCGCATTTATGATTTTATTTCAGAAGAAAGCAGGCGGTGATGAGAATGAGGAACTCACTGGCACATGAGAAGTAAGATCTGGAGTAGACCTTTCGGCCCTTTGAGCCGATTCCTTCATTCAGCTAGAGCGTTGCTGAAGTTCCACCTGAATCTCACCCTTTCGCACTATCCCAACATCCCTGAATTCTCGTAATGACCAAAATTCTACTGAGCTGTCTTGAATACATTCACTACCTGAGCATCTAGCTCTCTGGGCTGGATCATTCAAAGATTCACAAGTGAAAACGTGTCTTCTCATCTCAGCCTTTGGAAAGGGAGTCTGGGGAATTATTAATGGAAAATAAAGAGATGGCAGATGAATTGCACAGGCATTTTGCATTGGTCTTCACTATAAATGTCGTAAGTAACATGCCAGAAATAGCTGTAAATCAGGAAATGAAAGGGAGAAAAATTACAATCAGCAGGGAATTGGTACTGAGAAAATTGTAGGAGATACTGGCCGACAAGTCCCTGAATCCGGATGGACTTCATCCTCGTGCAATGGCCGAGAAGGCACAGAGAAAATCTGAAATACATTTGTTTCTCTTCCATATTCTTTATAACCTGCCATGATCCTATTGGCTGGGGACAGTTGGTTACCCTATGTTCCTTGAGGAATACAAGATCCCCCAATGAGGTGGAGGGTGGGAGGGCGGAAGGGAATCATTAGCAGTGCAGCTGAATAAATAGAGCTGGCCAGTGTGGTACCGGCTAGAGAGGGAACCAGTAATGAACTGCTGGCCCTGTGTACATATTGTTGTAAACAAAGTTACTTTCTGTTTGACTCTACAAACTCGTGCTGGATTCTTCATGGCCCTCACAAAATTTTTAAATAATGACTAGAATAATAAAATAGCTGCAGCTGACCACATGATGGTAGTTTTGGAAGTTTCTGAGCAGTTTAAAAATGGACAAAAGCTAACTGATTAAACTCCTGGAATATGACACTCCTTGCGTTGTATAAGCCTTTCAGCCAAGCCAGCACAAAGGACTAGGAGACAAGACGTCTACACCAGACAGCTATGGACAAAGGCAGAGCTATTTGTGACTTCTCATCTCCAACGTTGTGCTAGCGATTCCACAGTTACCTGCTCGAAAGACGATGGGTTTTAATGAGGGAACTCGGATGAATGGCCCGACCCGAAAGCACCGTCACATGACCCAGACTTGAACTGTTTGAATTGCTTTAACTATGCCTTCAGTTGCTCAAAAGTGAAGCATAACTCCAGGCTCTGTTTGCCGTCTTCTATCAAAAGCAGTAGCACGCTCTGTCCAGGTTTGAATTGCATGGCCTCCACTTACACTGTTTTGTGCTGGAACGTCTAAACTTCTGTACTAGTGCCTGTTTTATTACACTTCTGGTAGTATGTTATGTTACACTACTGAATGTAATATATGTTTCTCAATACTGTTGTTGATGAAGTTTCCTGAATCTTAATGAGAAAGACTCAAAGTCGTCCAGTAATAACAAAAGATTTATTGAGTAGCTAAAACAATAATTTTGGGAGTTCTTTATTTTAATATTAATCCTAGCAATAAAGTTAACAAGATCTAAATACAGTAACTATGTTTATCTACACTAACACTCGGAGTTAATGCAGACTCCTATCCTTTCGTCACAATACACCCAAAAGGGAGGGGGAGCAGAATGAGCTTGCTTTTATACCCGTTAGAACTGCCCTCTAGTGATCACCTGATTCTACTGATGGACATGCACATACAGAGATCACTACTGTGCCTACTGCAAGACTGATTCATCTCCTCCATGTGCTTCCCCCATCGTGGAAGTCAGCATCGCTGGAAAAGTGGATCACCCCACATCAGTTTCAGCTGGCTCACCTCTCTGAAGGAGTGCACCATTGGACTTTTGATCCTGGACTTTGGACTCATGTGAAACAGTAATTCCATTTTTTTTCTGTGGCCTTTGCCCTATACCTATCCCTTATCCCTCTTCTATTGTATGAATGCAAAATGGGTGTGGGGGGGGGGGGGAATGGGGGGTTGATGCAAGCCCCTTTTCCACATTTCGAGTGTGTAAAATAAACTAACCCACTTATTTGACCTTATCTCGGTTTTGGTGTGGGATTATTAGTAGAGCATTGGATCATTCAAAAACTGGAGGGTTGGGCTAAATATGCCACAACTTATAAAAGGGGAAACCAAATATAGAAAACACCTTTCAGTTTATGGATGTGTCTTGGGAGGAGAAATCAGGGCTGCTTTAAATTAATCTACCTCCAAAGGGTCCGTAAAGGCGTTAAAAGAGGTTGCTCGGGAGATTGTTGGTTTCCATTTTCCAAAATTCCCAAGATTCGGGGAAGGTTCCCTCAGATTGGAAGATAATAAATGTAACTCCTTTTTTGAAAAAAGGCGAGAGACAGAAAGGAGGCAACTAATATGGGTGGCACAGTGCTTAGCACTGTTGCCTCATAGCGCTAGGTACCCGGGTTCGCTTCCGACCTCGGGTGACTGTGTGGAGTTTGCACATTCTCCCTGGGTCTGCGAAGGTTTCCTCTGGGTACTCCGGTTTCTTCTCACAGTCCATCCAAAGATGTGCAGGTTAGTTGGATTGGCCTCGCCAAATTGCCCCTTAGTGGCCAAAAGTTAGGTGGGGCTTTGGGAAGAGGGCGAGGGAGTGGGCCTGGGTAGGGTGATCATTCAGAGGGATGGTGCAGACTTGATGGGTCAATGGCCTCCTTCTGCACTGTAGGGATTCTATGGATTCTATGGATCCAAGTACAGTACATCCACTAGTTTCCCTTTATCAGCAACATTTTCTGGTTGGCATGTGTGGCGTGCCCCAGGGATCAGTGTTGGGGCCTCAGTTATTTACCATCGGAACTGGCCGAAGGGCCTGTTCCTGTGCTGTACTTTTCTTTGTTCTTTGTTCTTTGATTACAGTACAGAAGGAGGCCATTCAATTCATCGCACCCGTGTCGGGGCTCCTCACAGGAAAGTTAGCTTGTTCCACTCCACTGCCCTTTTCCTGTAGCACTGTAAATTCTTTCCTCTTCAGGCGCTCATCCAATTCCCTTTGGAATCTGCCTCCACCACTCTCTTTGGCAGTGCATTCCAGATCCTAACCACTGCTGCGTAAAGCGTTTTTTTCTCATTCGCTTTTGGCTCGTTTGCCAATCACCGTAAATCTGTAAACTGTGGATCTCAACCCTTCTGCCAATGTAAAGAGTTTCTATCTACCCTGTCCACACGCAAGCTTGGATAAACGTTATGGAGACCCTGGGCTGTCCAAATATCAAGCTCCCCTCTTAACCTCCCCCGTTGAGTCCAAAGGAATGCACGCAGCACATTTGGCACCAACTTGGTTGCAGGAGTTGCTGGAATTCTCCGTCGGCGGGATCTTCCAGTCTGTCTGCAGCGCACCCACACCCACGGGTTTCCCGGCGACGTGGTGTGACGTGGCATTGGCTGGCTGCGAGAATGGAGAATCCCGCTGCCAGCGGGGGCAGGCCACGCAGGAAAACACGGCTAGCGAACCAGAGAATCCCGCCAAGCATATTTAGTGGCATGGCAGCACAGTGGTTAGCACTGTTGCTTCACAGCGCCAGGGTCCCAGGTTCGATTCCCGGCTCAGGTCACTGTCTGTGCAGAACCTGGACGTTCTCCCCGTGTCTGCGTGGGTTTCTTCCGGGTGCTCCGCAACTCCCGAAAGACGGGATGTTCGGTGAATTGGACATTCTGAATTCTCCCTTTGTGTACCCGAACAGGCTCCGGAATGTGGCGACTAGGGGCTTTTCACTATAACTTCATTACAGTGTTAATGTAAGCCTACTTGTGACAATAAAAGATTATTATTATTATTAGACAGGAATCCACCTTTGGGCTCAAAGCCAGACTTTTTTTGTCAAGGTTTATTCCCTTAGACTTTAACTCTCCAGAGGCAGTGCAGATATTTGTCCATTGCTGGGAGTTTAGTTTATGAGTGCCAGTGCATAGCCCCATGCCAATGTGCCTGCATTCTGCATCTCCAAGCTCCTGGGGCTGTTTAGCACAGGGCTAAATTGCTGGCTTTGAAAGCAGACCAAGGCAAGCCAGCAGCACGGTTCAATTCCCATAACAGCCTCCCCGAACAGGCACCGGAATGTGGTAACTAGGGGCTTTTCACAGTAACTTCATTGAAGCCTACTTGTGACAATAAGCAATTTTCATTCTTCAGCTTCAGTCTGAGATTACAAGGACCCAGTTTCTATGTGTCACTATGAGGTGGACAGCTGAGTACTTGTTGATTGGGCTGTTGTGTACTGGCAGGGAGAGATTTACACATTTGACTCTCTTTTTTGCATTTTTACACGGCTGAAACTGAGAAACAAACTAACACACAACAATGGAAAGCATGCTAAACTCTTCATTCACACACTACACATTCATATATACCCGTTGGACACAATTTTGAACAGGCCTTTTCCAGCATTCCCTCAGAGTACAGCAGTGAAATGGAACATGCTTCAAGATGCCATCTACAATACTGCACTCCCTACAATACTGCATGGGACGCATGAACAGAAAAACGCTGACTGTCTTGAGGCTAACATTACAGTGATGGAACCTGTTACTGAAGCCAAGTGGATGGCTCTCATTAATTACAAGAAAAATCCGAGCAAGAAAACTCTGAATGCGCTAAGAGCCACTTGAAATAAAGTCCAACAGACTGCTGGGCAATGCGCCAATGACTACTGTTTACAGCTTTGCCAGAATATCCAGATGTTGTTTGGCATTGTGAATGCCGGAGGCATGCATGAAAGGATCAAAAAGGCAACAGGTCCATTAGCAAAGAAAATGGCTCCACTGAAACAAAGGTCATGAGGTCATCACTGATTACAAGCAACAGTTGGAGAGATAGGTGGAACGCTACATTGAGTTGTACTCAAGGGAGAACACTGTCACTAAGGAAGCTCTAGGCACAACGTAGCGCCTGCCTGACAGAGATGCATATCGAACCCATAGCCAAGGAGCTTAGCAAAGCCACATTGTTGCCTGCCATGGGCAAAACTCCAATGCTGATGCCATTCCACCTGAGCTCATCAAGCATGGGGAAGTGACACTCCTTCCTGCAGTCTCTGCACAGATTTCTCTGTCTCTGCTGGAGGGAGGGGACAGTACCCCAGGATATGCACAATGCAAAGATTGTAACCCTGCACGAGAGTAGGGGTGACCACAGTGATTACAACTATCGACGCCCCGACCTGCTGAGTATCATGGGAAATGTACTACCCGTGTTGTCCGTGTGAAACTGCAGAACCCGACTGAATACGTCTGTCCCAAACCCCAGTGTGGTTTCACAACTGGAAGATCTACGTTTGAAATGATCTTCTCGGTCTGGCAGCTGCAAGGGAAATGCAGTGAACAAAGGAGGCTGCTATGTATTGGGCTGGATTCTCCAATTGGGAGGCGAAGGGCGCGATCTAACGGAAAGGTTTCTCAGTGTCATTTGTGACGGGTTGTGCTGGGAGTGCCATATAGCACGTGGGAGTCATTGCATCCCAATCACACCTTGATGCCTGGACACGGTGTGAGGCAACATCATACACGCAGCAGCCAACATCCAGACACCCAGGTGATGGGACACAGCTTCGGGGACATGTCCACGGCTGGAGGGTGAGTGAGTGCTACGGGGAGGGCGGTATGCCTGGAGAGATGGGCCAAGGGTTCGGAGGTCGGGCTCCATTGCGGAGGAAAGTGACAGAGGCATCATACTGCTTATGGTCAAGGGTTTTCAATGTGTCACAGGTGTCCAACAATGCCCCATTCTCCCCAACCCCCCCCCCCGCTGCCTTCCCTCCGCCACCCTCTCCGCCCCCTCCCCCGGTGCCCTCCGTGATCCTCAATGTGCTTAACCTTCCTTGCTGTATTGCTATGTCTGTCTAGGTGTCCCGCAGAACCTCACCCAATGTCAGCCTGGTGCTGGGTAACATCCCCCAGTGAGACGGACCCTCAGCCATGACCGTCACTGACTGTGCCACGCCTTGGACACCTTCACCCATGCTCCCGACATCGTGCACTAGGCTCTCCACTGCGGTCGCCACCCTAGCAGTGATGGTCTCAGTGCCAAGCATTGCTTGTGACATCTACACCTGTAGCCTCTGGGACTCTTCCAATCGGCTGTGGAGCTGCTGGAGTGTCACTGACATCTCCCTCTGAATGTCCTGACTGCTCCCTAATGTCTCTATCAGCTCCGGGTAACCCTCTTCCACAGGCTCAGCATCTGACTGGGAACCACCTGGGTCCTGGGATCCAGCGGACCTCCGACTGCTGTCTTGCCTGGGGGTTCCTGCCGCCACCCGATGTACATCAGCAGCAGTGTGGTGCTCACCAGATTATACCAGGTCTGGTGGAGGGTGGGGATGACAGCTGTGACGTGTCGATCATGGCATCCTCGGAGCTCTCCTCCGAGGTGTTTTCCTGGGAGGCAGGAGAGGGGGCCGCCCGGGAGAGCCGATTGGTGCCGCTGGCTGGAGGACCTGCAGGAGAATGGACATTTGGTCAGTAGGAGGGATGGGTCAGTCAGTAAGGCAATAACAACTCACATGACAGGTCCCCCGGGTGGGGCCCGGTGGTTCCTCACCTCTGCGGCGTCCGCCAACCTCTGCATTGGTGACAGTTCCGTCCTTGGCCACACCGGTCACCTCCAAAGGAATCCCTACAGTGCAGAAGGAGGCCATTCAGCCCATCGGGTCTGCACCGGGCCTTGCTCCAATTGACCACCCTCCAATTCCCAATTCCCCCGCTCCTATCCCCGTAATCCCACTTAACGTTTTGGGCAATATTAGCTGGCCAGTTCACCGCACCTGCACATCTTTGGACTGTGGCAGGAAACAGGAGCAGCCGGAGGAAACCCACACACACACGGGGAGAAAGTGCAAACTCCACACAGTCATCGGAGGTCGGAGTAGAACCCGGGTCCCTGGCGCTGTGAGGCAGCAGTGCTAACCATTGTGCCACCATGCCGCCCATTATGTCCGGCACCCCTCCACTAGTCTGGTTCCTGTCCCGGCGACGGTGGGCAAGCTTCTCCTGTGGAGACACAGAGAGGGCATTGTTAGCTGCAAGTGTGGTTCACAGTGGTGGAGGGGGGTGTGAAGGAAGGGTTGGGGGGGGGGTGAAGGGGGATTGGATGCCGCATTGAGGGTTGGGGGGGGGGGTGGAGCTCGCTTGTGGCCGGAAAGGTCTCGGTGGGGGGGAGGGGCGTTGTTGTCGACTCATCCATGCTGCCCCGTGTACGTCGTTGACCTTCTTACGACACTGGAGGCCAGTCCTCCTAGTCACACACCCTGAGCTCACGGCTGCCGTTCTTCGTCCCAGGCAGCACTGGCTGCCTTGTGGCTCACCCTCCAGGACCCTCGGGGAATCAGGACATCCCTCCTGACCTCCACCACATCGAGGAGCCTCCCCATGTCTGCACCCCCAAATCTTGGGGCTGGTCGTCTCAGCGCCATGCTTGCGAGCTGAGTGGGGATGGATGTGCAATGCTGACTAAACGCTGCTCGACCTTGTTAGCGGGGGAATGGAGAGCACGGTCCCGGCGGATCAGCTGCCGAGCCTTCATTTGCGGCAAGAAGCCCATGGGGCATTGTTAAGTGGACCAATTAATGTTGTATTGTGTTGCCGACCTTGCCAGGCCGAGCGCCGGGAACCTTGCGGCAGTTCCCTCTCGCGTCCACACTTGGAAATCTTTCTGGAGAATCACGCCCTTCGTCACGTTTGTGGGCCCTGAGGAGTTTCTCCATGGTCAAGCCCACACATCAAATTATTTTCATCACCGGGGAGCTGAACTGCTGTCCAGACCGGCTCCTCGGAGATCAGGCAGCCATTTTGAAAGGGTGCCCCGATCTCTAAGTGAGCTTGAAGGTCCCCCACACTCAGCTACCTATGGGCAATGTTACCCACACATATATGGGTATTACTCCAGACCCCTCCAAGTGAGGGCACCCTCTATGGGGTCTCTGGTGACAACCCCCTCTTCAGCCCCTCACCCCCCCCTCTCAGGCCCTCCCTGCCAGGACTCCCACCCCGCACCCCCCACCCCCCCGCAAACTGCCAGAGGCCCCTACCTACCTGCCCTGCATCCCCCCCCCCGCACCGTAGCCCCCTCCATCCTCCTTTCATGCGCATGGTCTCCCTCAGTCCTTGATCCTTGGTAATGCCACTCTCGCACCAGGGCACCCCGGCACTACCTCCCTGGGAGTGTTCCTGCTGGCTTTGCAGTGCCACCCGGGCACATTGGCACTGCCAGGGTGGCTGTGCCAAGGTGCCAGCCAGGCTGTGCCAAGGTGCCTACATTCCAGGAGGAAGGCCAAGGGGCCACCCTGCCCTGTCCCTGACCACCCAGGGGCCTCCATTGGTCTGAGAGACCCCCCCGGTGCCATTCATCTGGTCCACGTTTGCGTGGAGCAGTCCTAAACGGTGTCCAGCTGAGGCCTCCCTGGGAAGTCCGGTAGAACCTGGAAGCCGGGTAGCTCATGGGTAATTATGCTTAAGTTGGTTTAAAAAGCGTGCGCGGACTGGTCCCGCCCATTGTGGGTGGGATTCAGGTCGCGCTGCCTCGCGGGACTTGGGTAGATCCTGCAAAACTTTGTGGCTGCCAGGAAGCTCACGGGAGGCCTCACCCAGCATCTACTGGCCATGCCGCGCTCTCGGTCGGGCGCAGTGTGGCCAGTTGATCGCATCCTAAGTGTTCCCACTGGAACTGAATAGCGTGCGATTCGTGTTCCCATTGGGGACACTATTTGTTCTGCGATTCAGGACATGCAAATTGACCAGCATTCTGCCAGCATAAGTTAGAAGAAATTTGCAGCTCAGTGGGTGCTGAGCAGCTGGAACCAGAATTAGCGCGAGAGAACCTGACAAGGTACAAAGAACAAAGAACAAAGAAATGTACAGCACAGGAACAGGCCCTTCGGCCCTCCAAGCCCGTGCCGACCATACTGCCCGACTAAACTACAATCTTCTACACTTCCTGGGTCCGTATCCTTCTATTCCCATCCTATTCATATATTTGTCAAGATGCCCCTTAAATGTCCCTATCGTCCCTGCTTCCACTACCTCCTCCGGTAGTGAGTTCCAGGCACCCACTACCCTCTGCGTAAAAAACTTGCCTCGTACATCTACTCTAAACTTTGCCCCTCTCACCTTAAACCTATGCCCCCTAGTAATTGACCCCTCTACCCTGGGGAAAAGCCTCTGACTATCCACTCTGTCTATGCCCCTCATAATTTTGTATACCTCTATCAGGTCGCCCCTCAACCTCCTTCGTTCCAGTGAGAACAAACCGAGTTTATTCAATCGCTCCTCATAGCTTATGCCCTCCATACCAGGCAACATTCTGGTAAATCTCTTCTGCACCCTCTCTAAAGCCTCCACATCCTTCTGGTAGTGTGGCGACCAGAATTGAACACTATACTCCAAGTGTGGCCTAACTAAGGTTCTATACAGCTGCAACGTGACTTGCCAATTCTTATACTCAATGCCCCGGCCAATGAAGGCAAGCATGCCGTATGCCTTCTTGACTACCTTCTCCACCTGTGTTGCCCCTTTCAATGACCTGTGGACCTGTACTCCTAGACCTCTTTGACTTTCAATACTCTTGAGGGTTCTACCATTCACTGTATATTCCCTACCTGCATTAGCCCTTCCAAAATGCATTACCTCACATTTGTCCGGATTAAACTCCATCTGCCATCTCTCCGCCCAAGTCTCCAGACAATCTAAATCCTGCTGTATCCTCAGACAGTCTTCATCGCTATCCGCAATTCCACCAACCTTTGTGTCGTCTGCAAACTTACTAATCAGACCAGTTACATTTTCCTCCAAATCATTTATATATACTACAAAGAGCAAAGGTCCCAGCACTGATCCCTGTGGAACACCACTGGTCACAGCCCTCCAATTAGAAAAGCATCCCTCCATTGCTACCCTCTGCCTTCTATGGCCTAGCCAGTTCTGTATCCACCTTGCCAGTTCACCCCTGATCCCGTGTGACTTCACCTTTTGTACTAGTCTACCATGAGGGACCTTGTCAAAGGCCTTACTGAAGTCCATATAGACAACATCTACTGCCCTACCTGCATCAATCATCTTAGTGACCTCCTCGAAAAACTCTATCAAGTTAGTGAGACACGACCTCCCCTTCACAAAACCGTGCTGCCTCTCACTAATACGTCCATTTGCTTCTAAATGGGAGTAGATCCTGTCTCGAAGAATTCTCTCCAGTAATTTCCCTACCACTGAAGTAAGGCTCACCGGCCTGTAGTTCCCGGGATTATCCTTGCTACCCTTCTTAAACAGAGGAACAACATTGGCTATTCTCCAGTCCTCCGGGACATCCCCTGAAGACAGCGAGGATCCAAAGGTAGAACTGCTTATGAGCGCTCCACTCGCCACATCCTCATTGCAGCCACGAAAATGGCTCAGAGAAGACCTGCCCCTCCCCCAATTTCGGGATTCTGAAGTGAACCCACTCCTCGATGCCAATCTTCCCCAGGGTGGGACACGGACCCAGGCCCACCCTCCTGAACAGTGTCTGGGAGGAGGTGGCAGCGGGGTCAACAGGAGGAGACAGCCCGTGATCTCAAGGAGTGGGTGTCACTGGTGAGGCCTCTGCCCCAAGTGGGGCAGTGTGCCAGGGAGGGTTCCAAAGGCTGCGGTGCAGGTGTCCTCTGGTTGGGGTAGCTCTGTTAATCCCCTGTTTCCTCTGCAGTGGGGCTGCGCTTCTGAGGAGTGCCAACACCTGGTGGGCCAGTGACTGAGCTTGGCCATGCCCATCCCCTTGATGATACTGCTGAGGATTGAGGGTTTCTAGAGGGATGGCCTGGGTGAGCTCTCACATCATCCAAGGCAAAGGAGATAGATCCCAACACATCGGGTGCCTCAGGAAACTGCATATTAAAGTGAGACCAGCTGCCCACAATGGTCGGGATTCTTATTGCAACACCTCATGAGATCGCGTTACATCTCGCGAGGCATTGCGAGCCGGGTTGACCCCGAGATAGGGGGTCTCCCAGCTTCTATCGGCCATGTTGCACTGCGGCGCTCTGACTTTCAGGCCTCGATCACACCCATGATTTTATATTTTGTGCAGTAATGTTATTAAAAACCCTGGATTCTCTGATCCTGAGGCCAAGTGTTGACGCCGTCAGAAACACCATTGCGTTTCTCGACGGCGTCAACACAGCCCCGGGATCAGCAATTCTGGCCCCTACAGGGGCCCAGCAGGGCGCTGGAGTGGTTCACGCCGCGCTAGCTGCTGATCCAGACGTGGAATGGGCGCCGGGGGATGCGCCCATGCGCAGTGGGTTCAGCGCGAACTCGCGCATGCGCTGTCCCACCGGCGTGATTTCCACGCATCCGTGGTGTCTCCCTTGTCCGCGCCGGCCCCGGCCCAACATGGTGCAGGAGTACAGGGGCCGGCGCGGAAGAAAGGAGGCCAGGAGTCAGAGAGGCCGACCCACCGATCGGTGGGTCCCGATCGCGGGCCAGGCCACATCAGAGGCCCCCCTCGGGGTCCGACCCCCCCTTCCCCACCCACAGGCCACCCCCGGACCCTTTATCGGCGAGGTCCCGCCGGCTCAGAGCATGTTAGAGTGGCAACGCCGGGGCTTGTTCTTTTTTTACAGCCGCTCGGCACATCCGGGCCGGAGCATCGCGGGGGGCCACGTAGAGCGGCCCCCGACCGGCGCCGCACCGACCACGCCGGCCCCAATGGCGCCAATTCTCCGGTCTGCGGAGAATCGCGTCCCAGCGTCGGGGCGGCATGGCGCGGTTCGCGTGGCCCACCGGCGATTCTCCGACCCGGCACGGGGTTGGAAAATCCCGCTCCATGTTTCAAATATATACAGGCAGTATGTCTGCTAAAGCTGTGATTATGGTGTTGTAAAGGTGAGGTAATCATTGATTTTAACCATTTACTTGTTTGCAGAGTGTGGCTAATGGAACATTGTTTTGATTTTGGAGGTTCCCTGGGGAGTAGATAATTTATGATGGATTGTGTTTAGTCCTAGCTAAGCAGGTCACTGGACATCTCAGTGGGAGGAGACTGGAGAATGACTAACGCTTGGGAAAGAAATGCGGTAATTAATGTGAGGAGCCAGGTCTTTCTGTAGTTTTGCAGTTTGCCGTAGGATTTTAGTCTGACAAGACAGAAGGATTTTCAGGTTTTTTTGGAAAGGGTCTCCCCAAAGAAGCAAGTAACCCTGTTAACTTAATTTATAAGTGGTATTTGAACTGTATTGAGTTGCTTAATTGGAATATATATAGCTATGGATAGGGAGTTAAAGTTCATTTTCCCTTTTATTTAAGAACTGTTTTACCCGTCAATTGGAAAGCTGTTACTGTGTTGCTACTGTGTTGATGCTGTGTTTAAATTAAAGTTTGTTGCAACATAAAAGATACCTATTGGTCAGTGTTATCACTCCTGTGGTTTAGTCGTCTTCCTTCACAGTCTCACAAATTGCAAATTGTCGGGATTCTCGTACAAGAGTCCTAACAAAAATTGGGGACACTATGCTGGGATTTTTAAAAGTATAATTCCTTGTTTCGTTTGGGATTATTGAATTTAAAGACCTTGAATGTGAGGGGCTGCTGCTTTCTTTCATGTTTTCTCTGTTAGTTCTTAATAGGGCGTGACTTGAAAAATGGGTTGTTCAGAGGCTAAGGGTTTCCTGGATGTTGAAGATGTCGCTCTGGGTGGTTTACAAAGGGCGGTTAAAACAAAGTTTTTGGGTCTGGCAGTCAAGCTGCAGTTCATAGAATTTACAGTGCAGAAGGAGGCCATTCGGCCCACCTTGTCTGCACCAGCCCTTGGAAAGAGCACCTTACATAAGCCCACACCTCCACCCTGTCCCCTTAACCCACTAACCCCGCCTAACCTTTTGGACACTAAGGGGTAATTTAGCAATAAGAACATAGAACATAAGAACTAGGAACAGGAGTAGGCCATCTGGTCCCTCGAGCCTGCTCCGCCATTTAATGAGATCATGGCTGATCTTTGTGGACTCAGCTCCACTCTCCGGCCCGTACACCATATCCCCGAATCCCTTTATTCTTTAGAAATGTATCTATCTTTTTCTTAAAAACGTTTAAAGAAGGAGCCTCAAATGCTTCACTGGGCAAGGAATTCCAGAGATTCACAACCCTTTGGGTGAAGATGTTCCTCCTAAACTTGGTCCTAAATCTACTTCCCCTTATTTTGAGGCTATGCCCCCTAGTTCTGCTTTCCCCGACCAGTGGAAACAACCTGCCCGCATCTATCCTATCTATTCCCTTCAAAATTTTATATGTTTCAATAAGATCCCCCCCGCATCCTTCTAAACTCCAATGAGTATAGTCCCAGTCTACTCAACCTCTCGTCATAATCTAATCCCCTCAATTCTGGGATCAGCCTAGTGAATCTCCTCTGCACTCCCTCCAGTGCCAATATGTCATTTCTCAGGTAAGGAGACCAAAACTGAACACAATACTCCAGATGTGGCCTCACCAACACCTTATACAATTGCAGCATAACCTCCCTAGTCTTGAACTCCATCCCTCTAGCAATGAAAGGCAAAACTCGATTAGCCTTCTTAATCACCTGTTGCACCTGCACACCAACTTTTTGCGACTCGTGCACCAGCACACGCAGGTCCCTCTGCACAGCAGCATGTTTTAACATCTTACCGTTTAAATAATAATCAATTCTGCTGTTATTCCTCCCAAAATGGATAGCCTCACACTTGGCAACATTGAATTCCATCTGCCAGACCCTAGCCCATTCACCTAACCTATCCAAATCCTTCTGCAGACTTCCGGTATCCTCTGCACTTTTTGCTTTACCACTCACCTTAGTGTCGTCTGCAAACTTTGACACATTGCACTTGGTCCCCAACTCCAAATCATCTATGTAAATTGTGAACAACCGCGGGCCCAACACTGATCCTTGAGGGACCCCACTAGTTACAGGTTGCCAACCAGAGAAACACCCATTTATCCCCACTCTCTGCCTTCTGTTAGTTAACCAATCCTCTACCCATGCTACCACTTTACCCTCAATGCCATGCATCTTTAGTTTATGCAGCAACCTTTTGTGTGGCACCTTGTCAAAAGCTTTCTGGAAATCCAGATATACCACATCCATTGGCTCCCTGTTATCTACTGCACTGGTAACGTCCTCAAAAAATTCTACCAAATTAGTCAGACACGACCTACCCTTTATGAACCCATGCTGCGCCTGCCAATGGGACAATTTCCCTCCAGGTTCCCCGCTATTTCCTCCTTAATGATAGATTCCAGCATTTTCCCTACAACCGAAGTTAAGCTTACCGGCCTATAATTACCCGCTTTCTGCCGACCTCCTTTTTTAAACAGTGGTGTCACATTTGCTACTTTCCAATCCTCTGGGACCACCCCAGAGTCTAGTGAATTTTGATAAATTATCACTAGTGCGTTTACAATTTCCATAGCTATCTCTTTTAACACTCTGGGATGCATCCCATCAGGGCCAGGAGACTTGTCTACCTTTAGCCCCATTAGCTTGCCCAATACTGCCTCCTTAGTGATTACAATCATCTCAAGGTACTCACCTATCATATCTTTATTTCCATCAGTCACTGGCATGTCATTTGTGTCTTCCACTGTGAAGACTGACCCAAAAAACCTGTTCTGCTCCTCAGCCATTTCCCCGTCTCCTATTATTAAATCTCCCTTCTCATCTTCCAAAGGACCAATATTTACCTTAGCCACTCTTTTTTGTCTTATATATTTGTAGAAGCTTTTACTATCTGCTTTTATGTTCTGAGCCAGTTTACTTTCATAGTCTACCTTACTCTTCTTTATAGCTTTTTTAGTAGCTTTCTGTTGTCCCCTAAAGACTTCCCAGTCCTCTAGTCTCCCACTAATATTTGCCACTTTGTATGTTTTTTCCTTCAATTTGATACTCTCCCTCACCTCCTTAGATATCCACGGTCGATTTTTCCCCTTTCTACTGTCTTTCTTTTTTGTCGGTATGAACCTTTTCTGAACACTGTGAAAGATCGCTCGGAAGGTTCTCCGCTGTTCCTCAACTGCTTCATCATGAAGTCTTTGCTCCCAGTCTGCCTTAGCTAGTTAATGCACCTAACGTGCACATCCTTGAACTGTGGGAGGAAACCAGAGCACCCGGAGGAAACCCACGCAGCCACAGGGAGAAAGTGCAAACTCCACACAGACAGTCACCTGAGGCCAGAATTGAAGCCGGGACCCAGGAGCCGTGAGGTAGTAATGCAAACCACTGTGCCACCGAGCCGCCCGTAAAATGTTCATTTGCATTTCGAGAACATCCCCACACAGAGAGAAATTACTGGAACCAGCTGCAAAAATACTCCGTGAGACTGACGTGGTTGACTTTACCTGCAGGGGTGAGGAAGATAGAAGCAATTAAAGAGTTGGCTCAGCATTTAACTTTGGAAGATCACAGTCAGAGTCTTTGGAATTGGCTACGATCCAGTTACAAATGAAACAGCTGTAACATGATAAAGAACTGAGACAGCATGAATTGGAATTAAAAGCAAAGAGAGCGGCAATGGGGGAAGAAAAGGGAAAGGAAAGAAAGGCAATGCCAGAAGAAAAGGAAAGAGAGGATAGAGAAAGACAAGGAGAGGACTTTGAAATTCGGAGAATGGAGCTGAAGGAGAGGAAGTCAGACAAGCATAAAGAATATCAAGATAAAGAAAGGTTGCAGTTAAAGGCAGACATTGAGGAAAGTCTAGAGGTAGGAGTAACCCCTCCCAGTCAAAATCCAGTGGGGAAATGTTTAAATATATTCAACCATTGCCGAGATTTGATGAGAGAGATGTGGAAACCTTTTTATTTCATTTGAGAAAGTAGGTAAACAATTGAATTGGCCAAAAACCATGTGGGTATTGTTGGTTCAACCAAAATTAGTAGGTAGAGCTAGTGAAATGTTTGCATCACTATCAGAGGATACATCTAGGGATTATGATGAGGTGAGAAAAGCCATTTTAAGTACATATGAGTGAGTGCTAGAAGCCTATAGACAGAAGTTTAAAAATCTAAGGAAAGAACCAGGTAATATATAGAATTTGAAAGAAAAATAGACCTAATGTATGAAGCTCTTAACGAAATAGTTATTTTGGAGGGTTTTAAAGATTCACTTCCGGCAATAGTGAGATCTCATGCGGAAGAGCAAAAGGCTAAAACTGCTAGATAGGCAGCATAAATGGCAGATGCTTTTGAATTAGTTCATAAATCAAGGTTTGGTTTTCAACATCAATTTCAGTCTGTGAAAGATAGAAACTGGGGAAATAAGGAATCCACAGGTGGTCAAGGCAAGGGAGGTACAGTTGAAATATTAAGGAGATTTTGCCTCAGGTTAAATAAAGTAACTTATAAGTGTGCAAGAGAGATAAGAACATTTAACTGTTTTCATTGTAATAAAGTTGGACACACAGGGCCACAGTGTTGTTGTCTTAAAAAAAGTACTGGGAAGACAGACTCATTAAAAACAGGATAAGTCAGTGGGGTTTATTAAAGTGTTAAAATAAACAATGGTTGCAGCTGAAGAGGTGTAAAAGTGTGTACGGCCTGTTCAGAGGCTGGTTGATAAGCAGGTGCCAGACCTTTTTAAAGATTCTATTTGTGGGTGGTAAGGTTTACTCCTGTGTACAAAGTGGAGTAAGTAAGGAGGTTAAAATATTGATGACTACAAGTGCAAGTCAATCTTTAATGCTGAGAGATGAGGCGATATGTAGTTCAGAAGCCATATTTCCAGAAAAGGTGGTAATACTTGGGATTACTGATGAAGTGAGTAGCATTCCAATATGTAAGGTAAGGTTAGAGAGTCTGGTGAAAAGTGGTGAAGTGGTGGTAGGAGTAATAGAGAAATTATGTTTTTCAAGGGTACAGTTTTATCCTGGGTAATGATATAGCTGGCGGGAGTGATGCCTACTGTGGTCGAAAAGCCAGTGGAAAGTCAAACCACTGAGGTGTTGCAAGACACATATCTTGGGATGTTTCCAGATTGGGCGGTAACAAGATCACAAAGCCACAGGTAGAGACAGAAGGAAGAGAAATCAAGGAGCACAGATAGGGAGGCTGAGGTTGTTATCAGAAACAATCTTTGACCAGATTGTTAGTAAAGAACACAAGCAGGTGGTGGATGAAGCAGATACCTAGTTCAGGAAAGTTGGTAGAATTACAACAAAGATTCAGAGATAAAGCAGCTCTATCAGAAAGCATACGCAGAAATAGACGGATTTCACCAGGAAAAATCTATATCTGATTTTGGGCATATTTAGCGAGGTTTTTCTTGAAGGCTGCAGCTCCTTTGAAGTTTTGAGGGTTTTAATCTTTCATTGGTAAGTACTTCCCTGTATATAGCACACGTGAGCTTTGCATCCTGATTTGCATTGGCACAATTAATAAAGTCATCTTTATAAGAACATAAGAACTAGGAGCAGGAGTAGGCCATCTGGCCCCTCGAGCCTGCTCCACCATTCAATGAGATCATGGCTGATCGTTTGTTGGCTCAGCTCCACTTTCCGGCCCGAACACCATGTTCTGTGCTGTATTTTTCTATGTTCTATGTTCTAACCCTTAATCCCTTTATTCTTCAAAAAACTATCTATCTTTATCTTAAAAACATTTAATGAAGGAGCCTCTACTGCTTCACTGGACAAGGAATTCCATAGATTCACAACCCTTCGGGTGAAGAAGTTCATCCTAAACTCAGTCCTAAATCTACTTCCCCTTATTTTGAGGCTATGCCCCCTAGTTCTGCTTTCACGCACCAGTGGAAACAACCTGCCCGCATCTATCCTATCGATTCCCTTCATAATTTTATATGTTTCTGTAAGATCCCCCCCCGCATCCTTCTAAATTCCAACAAGTACAGTCCCAGTCTACTCAACCTCTCCTCGTAATCCAACCCCTTCAGCTCTGGGATTAACCTAGTGAATCTCCTCTGCACACCCTACAGTGCCAGTACGTCCTTTCTCAAGTAAGGAGACCAAAACTGAACACAATACTCCAGGTGTGGCCTCACTAACACCTTATACAATTGCAGCATAACCTTCCTAGTCTTAAACTCCATCCCTCCAGCAATGAAGGACAAAATTCCAATCGCCTTCTTAATCACCTGTTGCACCTGTAAACCAACTTTTTGCACAGCAGCATGTTTTAATATTTTATCATTTAAATAATAATCCCTTTTGCTGTTATTCCTACCAAAATGGATAACCTCATATTTGTCAACATTGTATTCCATCTGCCAGACCCTAGCCCATTCACTTAGCCTATCCAGATCCCTCTGCAGACTTCCAGTATCCTCTGCACTTTTTGCTTTACCACTCACCTTAGTGTCGTCTGCAAACTTGGACACATTGCCCTTGGTCCCCAACTCCAAATCATCGATGTAAATTGTGAACAATTGTGGGCCCAACACTGATCCCTGAGGGACACCACTAGCTACTGTTTGCCAAGCAGAGAAACACCCATTAATCCCCACTCTTTGCTTTCTATTAATTAACCAATCCTCTATCCATGCTACTACTTTACCCTTAATGCCATGCATCTTTATCTTATGCAGCAACCTTTTGTGTGGCACCTTGTCAAAGGCTTTCTGGAAATCCAGTTATACCACATCCATTGGCTCCCCGTTATCTACCGCACTGATAATGTCCTCAAAAAATTCCACGAAATTCGTTAGGCACGATCTGCCTTTTATGAACCCATGCTGGGTCTGCCCAATGGGACAATTTCCATCCAGATGCCTCGCTATTTCTTCCTTGATGATAGATTCCAGCATCTTCCCTACTACCGAATATAAGTTCACTGGCCTATAATTACCCGCTTTCTGCCTACCTCCTTTTTTAAACAGTGGGGTCAAGTTTGCTAATTTCCAAACCACCGGGACCACCCCAGAGCCTAGTGAATTTTGGTAAATTATCACTAGTGAATTTGCAATTTCCCTAGCCATCTCTTTTAGCACTCTGGGATGCATTCCATCAGGGCCAGGAGACTTGTCCAGCATTAGCCCCATTAGCTTGCCCATCACTACCTCCTTAGTGATAACAATCCTCTCAAGGTCCTCACCTGTCATAGCATCATTTCTATCAGTCACTGGCATGTAATTTGTGTCTTCCACTGTGAAGACCGACCCAAAAAACCTGTTCAGTTCCTCAGCCATTTCCTCATCTCCCATTATTAAATCTCCCTTCTCATCCTCTAAAGGACCAATGTTTACCTTAGCCACTCTTTTTTGTTTTATATATTTGTAGAAACTTTTACTATCTGTTTTTATATTCTGAGCAAGTTTACTCTCATAATCTATCTTACTCTTCTTTAGAAATAACTGATGCATGTAGAAATGGTACAGTAGTTATCATGGGGGATTTAAATCTACATGTCGATTGGTTTAACCAGGGCGGTCAAGGCAGCCTTGAGGAGGGGTTTATAGAATGTATCCGCGATAGTTTCCCAGAACATTATGTAATGGAACCTACTGTTGCCCCCTAAAGATTTCCCAGTCCTCTAGTCTCCCACTAATTTTTGCTACTTTGTATGCTTTTTCCTTCAATTTGATACTCTCCCTTATTTCCTTAGATATCCATGGTCGATTTTCCCTCTTTCTACCGTCCTTCCTTTTTGTTGGTATAAACCTTTGCTGAGCACTGTAAAAAATCGCTTGGAATGTTCTCCACTGTTCCTCAAATGTTTAACCATAAAGTCTTTGCTCCCAGTCTACCTTAGCTAGTTCTTCTCTCATCCCATTGTAATCTCCTTTGTTTAAGCACAAAACACTGGTGTTTGATTTAACCTTCTCACCCTCCATCTGTATTTTAAATTCCACCATATTGTGATCGCTCCTTCCGAGAGGATCCCTAACTATGACATCATGAATCAATCCTGTCTCATTACACAGGACCAGATCTAGGACCACTTGTTCCTTCGTAGGTTCCATTACATACTGTTCTAGGAAACTATCGCGGATACATTCTATAACCTCCTCCTCAAGGCTGCCTTGACCGACCTGGTTAAACCAATCGACATGTAGATTAAAATCCCCCATGGTAACTGCTGTACCATTTTTACCTGCATCAGTTATTTCTTTGTTTATTTCCTGCCCCACCATAATGTTACTATTTGGTGGCGTATAGACTACTCCTATCAGTGACTTTTTCGCCTTACTATTCCTGATTTCCACGCAAATGGATTCAACCTTATCCTCCATAGCACCAATGTCATCCCTTACTATTGCCCGGATGTCATCCTTAAATAACAGAGCTACACCACCTCCCTTACCATCCACTCTGTCCTTCCGAATAGTTTGATACCCTCGGATATTTAACTCCCAATCGTGACCATCCTTTAACCATGTTTCAGTAATGGCCACTAAATCACAGTCATTCACGATGATTTGCGTCATCAACTCATTTGTCTTATTCCGAATACTACGAGCAATCAGGTAAGGTACACTTATGTTGGCTTTTTTACCTCTGTTTTGAATCTTAACACCTCGATCAGTAATATTTCCTCTTAACTTTTCTCCTAATTTTCCTTGCCGTTGAACCCATATCTACATGTAACAACCTGCCTCGTCGCTTACCATTAATGTTTTTACTTCCCGTTTTATTCCTTTTAGTATTACTGGGCCTATTCACTGAGCTCCCCTCAGTCACTGTACCTTGTGCTGTCGCCCTTTTTGATTTTTGACTATAGCTTCTCTGCCTTACACTTTCCCCCTTACTGCCTTTTGTTTCTGTCGCTGTTTTA
Organism: Scyliorhinus torazame; assembly: GCF_047496885.1. Lineage (NCBI taxonomy): Eukaryota > Metazoa > Chordata > Chondrichthyes > Carcharhiniformes > Scyliorhinidae > Scyliorhinus > Scyliorhinus torazame. The sequence continues at coordinate 230,789,074 of NC_092716.1, forward strand.
CTACCTTCCACCTTCCTGCATCGGTTCCCACCCCCCTGCCACATTAGTTTAAGCCCTCCCCAATGGCTCTAGCAACCCCCCTCCCCTAGGACATCGGTTCCAGTCCTGCCCAGGTGCAGACCATCCAGTTTGTACTGGTCCCACCTCCCCCAGAACCGGTTCCAATGCCCCAGGAATTTGAATCCCTCCCTCTTGCACCATCTCTCGAGCCACGCATTCATCCTATCTATCCTGACATTCCTACTCTGACTAGCTTGTGGCACTGGTAGCAATCATGAGATTACTACCTTTGAGGTCCTACTTTTTAGTTTAGCTCCTAAGTCCCTGAATTCAGCTTGTAGGACATCATCCCGTTTTTTACCTATATCGTTGGTGCCTATGTGCACCACGACAGCTGGCTGTTCACCCTCCCCCTCAGAATATCCTGCAGCCGCTCCGAGACATCCTTGACCCTTGCACCAGGGATGCAACATACCATCCTGGAGTATCGATTGCGTCCGCAGAACCGCCTGTCTATTCCCCTTACGATTGAGTCCCCTATCACTATAGCCCTGCCATTCTTCTTCCTGCCCAGCTGCGCAGCAGAGCCAGCCATGGTGCCATGAACCTGGCTTTTGCTGCCTTCCCCTGGTGAGCCATCTCCCTCAACAGTATCCAAAGCGGTATATCTGTTTTGCAGGGAGATGACCGCAGGGGACACCTGCACTGCTTCCTACTCTTGCTCTGTCTTTTGGCACCCATTTTCTATCTCCCTCAGTAACTTTCACCTGCGGTGTGACCAACTCGCTAAACGTGCTACCCATGACGTCCTCAGCATCGCGGATGCTCCAAAGTGAGTCCATCTGCAGCTCCAGAGCCATCAAGCGGTCTAACAGGAGCTGAAACTGGACACACTTCTTGCACGTGAAGGAGCCAGGGACAGTGAACGTGTCCCTGAGCTCCCACATCGCACACGAGAAGCATGACATGGGTCTGGGATCTCCTGCCATGTCTTCAACCTTAGGTAAACTTATACAACTACAATTCCAAAAGACGGAAGAAAAAATAAATAAATTAGACAATGAAAAGAAAAACTACTTACTAGTCACTTACCAGGGATAAAAAGCACCTCCTCCCCGCAAGCTTCGAATTCCCACCTAGATTCAAATTACCAAACTCACTCTTGGTTGTGACGTTTATCACTCGTCGTCTATTATTGATGGTATATCATTTCCCCCTGTACTTTCAATATTCCCTGAACATTGCTGTAAGCATCCCGGGTAAACTGTCTTCAGCTGTTTCATCAAAAACATTCCCTCCACCATCAGGTCAGAAATGGGAATCTTTGCTGATGATTGCACAACGTTTAGTACTATTTGCAAATCCTTTGACACTGAGGCAGTTCATGTTTGCATGCAGCAAGACCAGGACAACAATCAGGCTTGAGCTGATAATTAGCAAGTAACATTCACGCCACAGAAGTACCAGTCAATTACCATCTCCAAGAGGAGAGAATCCAACCATCTCCCCTTGACATCCAACAGCATTACCATAGCAGAGATTACCACTGACCAGAAACTCAACTGGACCAGCTGTATCAATACTGTCTGATGGGGTTTGCATTAGTGACTGGTCCATATACCGACAAGCCACAATACACCTTTACCTGCCACTGTAGTCTGGTTTATTTGAATATTTTGGTTCATCTTCACTTGATGAATGAATATACTGTCTAGTGGGCTGAAGTGACGGTTCAATCTATTGGCATTATAGATATATTCTAACACTCAACGGGTAAATGACAATAATCAGTACAGACTGTATATCAAGTCAGTATAAATACCGTGTATGGACTGGTTTCTGTGCTGTATATCTTATGTAATCCTTTATAATATGAAGGTAAGTCATTGTTATTCACCTCAATATCAAAACAGCAAAGGTTCTTCTGTAATGGTACCTTTGAACAGGGCATTGATCCTTGAAACATAGTTGCTCACTTCCTATGTGGTGAAACACCACCAAGGGCAGCCTTGGGCACAGCACAAAACACTGTAGCTGGAGCAAAAGGCAGTAAGACAAAGAGCCACAGACTGCCGAGCTATCCAAAGTCAATCCTCAGTGATTAAACTCATGGCTTGGCACACCATTCGGCTTATGCCTACAAGGATGCTCCTCTCTAAGTGCGCAAATCATCCTGCAACATAGGATGGCTATGACAGAAGAAAATACTCGCTGCTTCTGTTTTGTGATCTTTGACCACATCATACAGCAGCATTCCACCCTCAAGCGCAGGGGATTTTTAACACCATCTGTAGCAAAGCTTAAGTGGAGAGGCAGAACCTCCCAAGAAAAAAAAAAAATCAAATCAAGGCTGTCGACAAGCTGACTTCCAGGATTCAAAAGTCTGCCTTGTCTGGATTAACTATGCTGAATAGAAACACACATTGGGCTGCCCTGACTTCAGTGCAGTCTCTGTGGTCTGCCTCCGTGCTGATCACTGGACATGCTGATGGAGCACCCAACAGAAGAGCAATAATGAAACTGGGCACTGATGAAGCAATTATTTCCCAGGGCAGTGCCACTTAGTTTCCCTGATTGAATGTCAGGTGCTGAAACAGGAATTTACATGCCATACAGGGTCAGCAAGGCAGAGCAGCATATTTAAAAACTACACCACCAGTAAGTACGCAGCTGCACTTGACTTATAAGGCGATAAATTTGTTGAATTTAATTTCCACATTATCGAAGTGTTTATAGCTGATGGCGTGGATTTATTTAAACAAAGATGATTGATGGGCATGCATGTTAATTGAGGTGAAGTAAAGGATTGCAAGCAGGCGGAGATTTTAGATTTTATTTTATTAGGATTTAGCTTGACTGTTTTTAAAGACTTTTTACAATATTCTGCAGCAGGCTAACGAGGTCAAGTCGCCTTATCTAAAAGAAGCCATTTTGTGATTTGAAACTATGTTAACCTAAGTTTAGCATGCTAATCACTAATATTGTAAAATAGCATCCAGACAGTAACAGCTGATTATATTAGTACTTCAATTACTCTGTAATTGAATACATTTTTAATTATCAAGTGGTTAAGAAGAGTCGGATCTTATCTATTTCTGTATTTTCTGCTAACATTCCTATGAGTTAGAGTCTGAGACTATCTGCTTTTTAAAAAAAAATATTTTTATGCAAACAGAATTGTCATTATTACAAAAATAAACCCAATAAATTACAACCCATCCCAACCCAATTTTATACCAAGACTGTCCCCAACCCCCCGAAGTCCCCCCAACAAAGAAGACGCTAATAGACTGACCAGTACCGTCCTCCCCCACCCCCTATCAGCTGATGGTAACCAGCTCCCTGGTTACTCCGGGTGGCACGTTAGTCCAGTGGTTAGCACTGTTGCTTCACAGCACCAGGCTCCCAGGTTCGATTCCTGGCTTGGGTCACTGTCTGTGCAGAGTCTGCACGTTCTCCCCGTGTCTGCTCCGGGTGCTCCAGTTTCTCCCACAAGTCCCAAAAGACGTGCTGTTAGGTAATTTGGACATTCTGAATCCTCCTTCCGTGTACCCAAACAGGTGCCAGAACGTGGCGACTAGGGGCTTTGTTGCAGTGTTAATGTAAGCCTACAAAAAACAAAGACCAATACAGCATAGGAACAGGCCTTTCGGCCCTCCAAGCCTGTACCGATCATGATACCAACCTTTGCCAAAACCCTCAGCACTTCCTTGTGCTGTATCCCTCTATACCCATCCTATCCATGTGTTTGTCACGATGCCTTTTGAACGCCGTTAATGTATCTGCTTCCACAACGTTCCCTGGCAACACGTCCCAGGCACTCACCACCCTCTGCGTAAAAACCTGCCTTGCACATCTCCTCTAAACTCTGCCCCACGGACCTTAAACCTGTGCCCCCGGTGACTAGCCCGCCCAGCTAGCTTGGTGGCCCCCATCCCTGGCACCGGATAGTCTCCCACCTATTGTTCCCTCCCCACCCTCCCCCCGCTCATACAAACATACTCCAACATCAAACAATTCCCACACAATTGCCCGACAGAAAAACACCAACATTTAAACAAGCACACCTCCATCCCCCAACAGTGCAAATGAAAACCTTAACTCACTCAGCTCTGCTGCTGGTCCCAAATCAATAACTCACTCAGCTTCCACAAAACAAAAAACGAGAAACATTTTTTTAAAGAACAGAGAAACAAAAAGAAAAAAAAACATGAACGTTGCAGCAAAGTTCAAAAGTTCTCAGGCCACCACCAGTCCTTTCCTTTTCACGAAGTCCAGCGTGTCCTCAGGCGACTCAAAATAAAAGTGCTGTTCCTCGTACGTGACCCAGAGATGGGCCGGATACAACAGTCCGAACTTCACCTTTTTCTTAAAAAGGATCGACCTAATCTGGTTGAAGCCTGCACTTCTCCTGGCCACCTCCACACTCAGGTCTTGGTAGACCCGCAGGATACTATTGTCCCACTCACAGCTCCGTGTCTGCTTGGCCCACTGTAGAATGTGCTCCTAATCCAAGTACCTGTGGAATCTCACCACCATTGCCCTCGGGGGGGGGTCTCCCGTTCACGGCTTCCTCGCGAGTGCTCTGTGAGCCCTGTCTACCTCCAAGGGTCGGGAGAATGCCCCATCCCCCAGCAGCTTCTCAAACATATCTGCGGTGTATGCCCCAGCGTCCGCATATCTTTTTTTTCATCTCTACCTTCTTTGTTAATCACATCTTGTTCTCAGGTTACTTTTTCTCCTGGAAACTTTTTTTCCTTATTTATGTGGCGATTGGAAGATTTTTAGGAAAATTGGATTATAAATGTACTGGGCAATTTAAGGGTTAAAAGCCTGGGGTTAGAATGTGTTTGTTTGCAATGGTCATTTAAAAAAAAAAGAATTCTGATCTGCAGAGCCTGGGTGGTTTAGCAGCCAGCAGGTGAAATTGAGGAAGGAATGTATTTATCAGTCTGGGCTAATGCACAGTGGATTGTCTGGGGAAGTCCCTGGGGAAATCCCTGGGGAATTAAAGTGCTTTGCAGCCTACTGAGAGAATTTGTTTTTTTTAGCTTGAGGAGATGAGGTAATTGCTGGGTGAAGCCCAGAAGGGGCAGAGAGGCAGTGAGTTTGGAGATGTTTTGTAAGAGCGAGGAGCTGAGGTCTGGGGCTCGATTCTCCGCCCCGCTGCGCTACATTTCTGCCTCAACTCACCGACGGGATTCTCTGTTACACCGGCCGGTCAATGGGAAACCCCTGGGTGCCCGGCCGAATGGAGCACCCCATCTGTGGAGAATCCCGCCCCTTATATGACTACCAAAGAGTCCACAAGTAATTTCTTAGGAAGATATTTTGAAAAAAGGGTAAAAATATTTTAAAGCAGAACAGTCTTGTCTGAAGGCAAGGAAGTGGCTGAGACCACCTAGATCAGGCATTTTGAAAATGGGGGTCGTCAACCGTGGGTGGGTCGCAGGCGGGTGTCGGGCGGGTCGCGGAGCCATCCATCGCGGAGCTCCCGATCGCGGGAAATCAGACGCAACGGCTTCAGCAGCCAGCTTTTTAAAATGCCGGCTGCGAGCAGCATTAAAAATGTGGGCGCGCTGCGTATGCATGCCCGCTCATCTGTGAACATGCCTGGAGCCCAGAGAGGAACAACGCGTCCTCCTGATGTCTGCGTGCTGACTCAAGAGAAGATTTAAAAAAAATATTCAATTCAGTCTTCCTGCATCTGTCTTGAATATGCTCAATGGCTGAGCCTGCAGAACTCTCTTTGATAGTGCATTTTAGAGATTAAAAAGATTGACAATACTTTGAGTTAAGTAATTCCTCCTCTTCTATATCTAAAACCATCGCATTGTAATTTTCAGACTGTACCACAGGCTGTAAACCACCCAACTGAGGAAAACTTACATTCTGCATCTGCTCTATAGAGTTCTGAGAGAACAATGCCTATTTCATGAGGCCATTTCTCATTCTTCACTACTCTAGACTATAGAATACAAGCCCAGGCTCACCTCTTGCATTAAAGGTAAGAGTAAATGGTGGGTCGTGAATGTCAGCTGGCATGGGTCCCGGAGAATGGCTGGCTAGATTACAATGGGTCCCGGGCAAAAAAGTTTGATGAACACTGACCTAGGGAAAGCAGCTATTTGGAGATATTCAGCCAGAATCTGAAGGGGTTCTAACAATAGCCAGATACTGTTCTATACCTCAAGAATTATTCTATGCCCTTCTAATCTTAAACTGGATTAAGAGCTATATGTTTCTTTTCTTATTGTTTAATAGGAAATTGTATAGTAGTGATAAGGGGTAATTGTAAGCTCTTCTTTTTTGGGTGTGAAGTTAAAATTTAATAGTATATTTATAATAAAGTTTTGTATTAGAAATACAAGAGCCCTATTTTTTTTCCATGCAGTGACTCCTGAAGGGAATCATTCTTTCTGCTCAGTCTTAAAAATAACTAAAATATTGGGGTCCAGTATCCTAGCCATTGTTGGGGTCTGGTCTGGGATGGGAATATTTACTCTATCATAAGTCTCCACGATTTTGAACTTTCTTATCAAATCCCCTATTAAACCTTTGGGCAGCAAGGTAGCACAGTGGTTAGCACAGTTGCTTCACAGCTCCAGGGTACCAGGTTCGATTCCAGGCTTGGGTCACTGTCTGTGCGGAGTCTGCACATCCTCCCCGTGTGTGCGTGGGTTTCCTCCGGGTGCTCCGGTTTCCTCCCACAGTCCAAAGATGTGCAGGTTAGGTGAATTGGCCATGATAAATCGCCCTTAGTGTCCAAAACAAAATGTTAGGTGGGGTTACTGGGTTACAGGGATAGGGTGGCGGCATGGGCCTAAGTAGGATGCTCTTTCCAAGAGCTGGTGCAGACTCGATGGGCCGAATGGCCTCCTTCTGCACTGTAAATTCTATGTTCTCTGCTCTAAAGAGAATAATCCCAGTTTTGTAGGCCAGAACTGAGATGGTCAAAAGAAAACTTTAACTGTAATTATATTTACAATATACATCAGATCCCAGTCAAGTCTGAGATCTCGGTTTCATACCTGGCCGACATTTATACAGATCTCAATCATGAATGTCCTTGGGCTCCCCACCCTTCAGCGGGGGAGCTGGTATTCGGCGAGACTGATTGCTCCAACCCCGTAGGTCTCGTGTGGGTTATAACACCCAGCTACTCCAGTCTCTCCACTTAACTGAGGACCTTCTCTAAGATTCTGACCTCTTTGCTAAAGTGTTGATGTCCAGGATTGAACACAATGTTCCATATTCAGGTTGTGGTCTCACCAATATTTTGTAAAGGTTGAGCATAACTTTGTTGGTATTGTTACATAGATCATAGAATCCCTACAGTGCAGAAGGAGGCCATTTGGCCCAACAAGTCTGCACCAGCCCTTGGAAACAGCACCTTACTTAAGCCCACATCTCTACCCTATCCCCAAAATACCACCTAACCTTTGGGCACTAAAGGGCAATTTAGCATGGCCAATCCACCTAACCTGCACATCTCTGGACTATGGGAGGAAACCGGAGCTCCCGGAGGAAACTCATGCAGACACGGGGAGAAAGTGCAAACTCCACACTGACTTTAACCCGAGGCTGGAATTGAACCCGGGTCCCTGGAGCTGTGAGGCAGCAGTGCTAACCACTGTGCCACTGTTACAACACCCTGGGCGAATGTGCGGTCAATTGCAGCCCCACAGGCCTTGGAGTCCCAACACAAGTGAATTAACCAATAATTCGTATAATGTTTCTGAGATCTTTGGCCCTCGCCTGCTCCTGTGACTTACAGGCACCAGTCTGCAAGTAAAACACAAAAACTGTTTATTGTGAACAACAATAGAGATAAGGCATGCAATAATTATAATAGACTATCAATTAGCTAATCTATTACTTTTACCGTCCCACCCTCTACCCAAACAGACACACACTAGGGAAGGGAAAAGGGTAAAATGATAGAGATCAAAAGAGAAGAAAGAGATGAGTGTCCTTGTCACTGCTGTTGAAATCGTTGTAGCCAGCTATCTTCCCAGAACTCCTGCAGAGTTCCTCATCCACCGTCCCCTTACCTTCAAAAGGAATGGATTGCCAATTACTTCACCTCCCTCGCTATCCACTTCTGGTACCTCGAAGAGGTACTGTCGACCTTCAAAAAGATGTGGGTTAACCAGCCGCTCACTCGGTATCACTTCACAGTCCTTCCTGTCCTTGTCATGACTAACCAATGCCGTGCTGTCAGGTGTGCTTTCCTAGGGTGGCACGGTGGCGTTAGCACTGCTGCCTCACGGCGCCGAGGTCCCAGGTTCGATCCCGGCTCTGGGTCACTGTCTGTGTGGAGTTTGCACATTCTCCCCGTGCCTGCATGGGTTTCGCCCCCACAACCCAAAGATGTGCAGGCTAGGTGGATTGGCTGCACTAAATTGCCCCTTAATTGGAAAAAAATAATTGGGTACTCTGAATTTATAACCAAAAAAAGGTATACTTTCAATCAGAGCAAGCCTGATTTCGGAAATTCTTTCACCTGAAGGGAATAGCAATGGGTTTACTGCAAGAGGCTGTAAGAAGTTACTTTTGGACAAGTCCTATTCACTTTCTTTTTCCGGTTTGCTATCTCCTTTACGAGCTTTGGAAGAATTACTTGCCAATTGTTCAAGTTCAATTGGTGACGGTTTCATTTGGTAAGAACTGTTTATCACCACTACATGTTCAGAATCGAAATTGAAGTCAAGACCATCGCCTGACTCTTCCTCCTTACCAACACTCTGATAACAGGTGTTTGCCAGTACCCCATAAATAGAACTCAAATCAAAGTCAAGACCCTCGTCTGACTCCTTTTCCTTTGGTCTGAAAATGCTCAGGAATGGTTCACTATCACTTTCACTTGACATGTGATGAACAGTTATCAACATCTCTTTCTCTGAGTTGTCTATTGCCCAGTGAGTTTTTTCGAACTCCCTCATGCCCTTCTGCTGGCAGCTCACAGGCTTACTGCAGTATTTCCTTCGGACTCTCTGTACTCACAGTAAAAGCTACAACCTTCGCTCCCGCTAAAATCATTCCCTAAAAGTAAGTCTACTCCTTCCACTGGGAATTCCTTAACCACTCCAACAACTACCAGACCTGACACTAAATCGCACTCCAATTGCACTTTATACAATGGAACAGGGATACAACTTCCACCTATCCCATTCACAAATACCTCACCTTTCAGTGAAAAACCAAATCCTTCTCCAGCTCAAGAGTTTGAGTAGCCCCTATTTCACTTAAAATTGTTCTGGGTTTAGTTACATCAGTTGAGGAAAATGGAGTGACCCTTAGAAACCAGCATATCTCTCATCTACCTGAGTTTTATCTCAGGTCTCCTAAATTCAGTTAACGCTAGTCTGTGCCATAGTATTCTCCACTTTTGCTCCCTTTTCAGAATCCTCCCGATGAACCCTCACAAATCTTATGGGCCTTCCATGCAACTTCCGACATGCTGAGTGAATATGTCCCACCTTGCTACAATGGTGACACCTAGGCTTCCAAGTCTCACCTCCAGCCGCAGTACCTTCTTTTCTGGTCTGAGGAGGACATTTTGGAGCATTCCCAGCTACCCATTCTCTACCTTGGCTGCCTGCCTACCTCCCACTCTCCCACTTCCTATCCTTTTCAGAATTATAGGAGTGGTAGAACAAAGGTTTAAATTTATGGATTAGCTCATAATCATCAGGAATAATTGCTGCTTGCCCAGCAGTTTGTACCTTCTCGTCTTCAATATGGTTTCTTATTATTGACAGTAAGGAATTCTTAATCTTCTCTAAGAGAATGACCTATCTCAGAGCCTCATGGGTAGTTTCAACTCCCAATTCTCATACCCACCTATTAAAAGTGTTCTGCCTAGGGCGGCACGTGGCACAGTGGTTAGCACTGCAGCCTACGGCACTGAGGACCCGGGTTCGAATCCCAGCCCTGGATCACTAACTGTGTGGAGTTTGCACATTCTCCCAGTGTCTGCATAGTTTTCACCCCCACAACCCAAAGATGTGCAGGTTAGGTAGATTGGCCACGCTAAATTGCCCCTTAATTGGGGAAAAAAAAAATTGGGTACTCTAAATTTATATTTTTTTAAAATCCCCCTCCCCCCCAAAAAGATTGTTCTGCTTAACCCTTTCAAAGTCCGCATATGCCTGTCCCGGCTGTCTCTTCAAATTCCAAAATATTTGCTTATATGCTTTGGGAACCAATTCATATGCACCCCGAATAGCCTTTTTTACCATCTCATAATCCTTAGACTCCTGCTCAAGGCAGCACAAACTTCCTGTGCTCCCCCACGACAATTTACTCTGCAGGAGTAATGTCCACTTTGCTTTTGGCCACCCCATTTGCCTTACTATTTTCTCAAAAGCCCGAAAGAACGTTTCTATTTCCTTCTCTTCAAATTTTGGGACTGCCTGTATAAATTTAAACATATCACCACTGAGTTCCGTTCCAGGACTAAACTCCCTCTACGTTCTGGCAGCTCTCTGCCTATTTCCAGGGCCTTAAGCTGGAAATCGTTCTCGAATGCCAGCTTCCGCCTTTCCACCTCCATTTCCTTTTCCTTTTGCTCTCTCTCTTTTTCTCTCTCCCTTTCTCTTTCTTTTCTCTCATTTTCTCTTTCCTCTCTCCTCATTTCCATTTCTTTCCCTTTTTGCTTTTGCTGCCTTCCCATCTCTCTCTGCATTTGCTGTGTTTCATTTGTGGCTGGATTTTAGCCAATTCAACTGATTGTTGATCTGCTCTAGGCTATATTACCTGTATTTCCTTCAAATTTAAACACTGAGCAAGCACTTCAAGTACCTCCGACTTCTTTTGATTTACCTGTCAATTTGACTAACGGGTCTTTGTGAAGCCCCTCTAAATGATCCAGAGGTAAGTCTTCCACCTGAAGAAAATGCTTAGCAGCTTCCAGTGCCAATGTTACAATATTACAAAGCTGGTATCTGTTTATCTGTTTATACTTTATGCTGTAACCCAAATTTGCTGCTTAATGTCTCAAATCCCGTATGAGCCCCCAGTTTATGTTACAACACCCCGGGGTGAGTACGCGGCCAATACCAGCCCCACAGGCCCTGGAGTCCCAACAACAAGTGAATTAACCAATAATCCATATGAAGATTCTGAAAGTTTTGGCCCTCGCCTGCTCCAATGACTAACATGCACCAGATTTGTAAGTAAAACACAAAAACTATTTATAATAACAATAGAGGTAAGGCAAGCAATAATTATAATAGAATATCAGACAGCTAATCTATTACTCCCCCCCCCCCCCTCCCTTTTACCATCTCACCCTCTTCCCAAACACACACAAGACAGACACACACAGAGGAAGGGAAAGGGCTAAAATAATAGGGATTAAAATGGAAGAAAGAGAGATGAATACCCTTGTCACGGATATTGAAATTGTTGTAGCCGGCTATCCACCCAGGACGCGGAGTGCCAATGGAGCCCCTTAAGTGGTCAATGAATGGCCACCTAAGGGCCTCTTCCCACCACCTGATATTTAATCAGTGCCCAGCCATGTCTTGGTGTTCTGGGTGTCAGTTTTTGGGGGCGGTCCCTTTTTTATGAGCCTCCCCCCCCCCACCATGGTACTCAACACCCCTGAATTTATATCCCCCCACCTGGCCCCGGCGAAAGTGCCCCACTTAACTCCGTGTCCAGGTCTAGCGACATTCCTTGTTGGGGATTGGTCACTGTCCCAACAATGACTACTGCTCACAGTGGTGTTGCTGGGATTAGAGGGCTGCTGGCCATATGATTGGCTGGCAGCCCGTGGAGGTGATGGTGGCCGGGAATCTCGATCTAAGTTTACAGAAGCTGGCTGTCAACTAAGGTCGAGGCTCCCCGGCCGGCGGAGACAGGCTTACCCTGACTTTTCAGTTGGGTGCTATGACCACCACTCTGCAAAGCATTCTTGGCACAATTGAACTAAGTTGGAACAAAGTCCCACAGCGAGCATGTTTAGCCGCATGTTTCCCGGAGCTATACAAAGTGACTTGCATTGTATAAGGGGCCTCAGTGGGGAACATGAGACCGAGGCAACACATCTGTTTTGTACACTGGGGAGCTCCGCTTGCCGGAATTCCTCAGTGTAGCGAGAGATCAATCTCTGAGGCCCCCCCAAATTACCCCTGACCCCCTCACCCCCAGCTTGAACACACTATGGAAGGATCCATAGTCCCCCCAACATCTATGCAGGGCACACACGGCCCCATCATACACGCACAGAAAATGCTAGCTTGACACCTTGGCAGTGCCCACCTGGCACCCTGACAGTGCCTATGACAGCTGGCAGTGCCAGGCTAGCACACAGGTGGCACCAGCAGAGCCAGGTCACCATCCTTCCCAAAGGGCATGCAGCTGGGGATCTCCAATCCCCTGGGAGACCCCTACGAGTACCATTCCGTCCGGTCCCCATTTGTGGAGACGAGTGCTGAATGGCATTTATCAGAGGTCTCCGAGGCAAAGGAGATGAATCCCAAAGCCTCAGGTACCTCGGGAATCTGCACATTAGAGTGAGACTAGCTGTCCCGCTCTAATATGCAGATCTGTCAAAAAAGTGATTCCGCCTACAATGGGCGGGATTTACATTGCAACGTCTTGCGAGATCGCGTTGGATCTCGTGAGGTGTTGTGAGCCGGGTAGATCCCGGGAGTGGAGTTTCCTGGCTTCTATCGGCAAGCTGCTTTTTGCGCGCAGCGTAGCCATTGGATCGCACCCTCTGGCTTTTTATATGAGAAAAAGGACCACCATTCAAGATGAGAATTCCAGCAGTTTGCAGAACACCTGTAGAATTTCCCACAACTGAATTACATCAAAAATCATTAAAGAATTATGCCCATATTAGCAGTTTATCTTCCAGCATCAACTTTGAATTACTGTGGAATAATGAAGGAATATCACAGCATCCCGGGGCTAAACCTTAAGGAAAGCAGTATGCGAACCAAAAACATAATTCCTGACTTAATGGAATCAAAGTTGGTGACCATGTAATGAGAAATAATAAGTTATTCAAATTATTCACACAATACAAACCGGTTGTGATCATTGTGATTCTCAGAGTTGGTTCCACTGTAACTGCTCAAAGAGATCTCCATTAACTAACCAGACAAGGAGGTTTCTTCAGAAAAAAAACATCGCTGGACTCTTAACCTATGTAGATTGAACACAAAACTTATTTTCTGGAAGTAAACGGTGTTACAATCAATAGGTGGAATCAAGCACTGTTTACTTGCATTCTTGTTTTCAGACACCAGAAACCTCCATTTTTCTTGGAGAGCGTTGTTGTTTAAATGTTTGCCTGCTATCAGTTGATCGGAATGGAAAAGGGGATTGTGTTGTTTTGAACCAGACACTAGAGGAAACAAAAGCAGACTTTATGTAAACTGATGATATTGATGCACTATCAATTACGACAAGACGAGAGTAGAGAGTAATCGAAGCTTTATTACACAAAGATGTGTGGCCTCCTACAGCTGCTACCGAAATGGCTGCAGTTCGGAGAGCACACACATTTATACTCCGTCTACTGGGCGGAGCCAGCAGACAGGGATCTACCCCCGAACCTGTAGTACAGGGGCCTTACCGTAATACCCTCGTATGCAGTGCAGATGGTGACGTTATCCAGGTACGGGAAAGTTGCCTGCAGTCCGTACCAGTCAACCATTTGATCCATCTCCCATTGGAAGACCGAGACCCCGTTAATGATGCCGAAGGGAACCCTAAGGAAGTGGTAAAGGTGGCCGTCCGCTTCAAACGCGGTGTACTGGCTGTCCGCCTTGCGAATGGGGAGCTGGTGGTAGGCAGATTTCAGGTCCACTGTCGAGAAGACCCAGTACTGTGCAATCTGATTGACCATAACAGATATGCGTGGGAGGGGGTACACGTCGAGCTGCATGTACCGATTGATTGTCTGACTGTAGTCAACAACCATCCTGTTTTTCTCCCCCGTTTCCACCACTACCACTTGGTATCTCCAGGGGCTGTTGCTGGCTTCGATGATACCTTCCTGCAGCAGCCACTGGACCTCAGACCTGGTGAATGTCCTGTCCTGGGCGCTGTATCGTCTGCTCCTGGTGGCGACGGGTTTGCAATCCGGGGTTAGGTTTGCAAACAGAGAAGGCGGGTCGACCTTAAGGGTCGTGAGGTCGCATACAGTAAGGGGTGGTAGGGGCCCACCAAATTTCAGGGTTAGGCTCTGGAGGTTGCACTGGAGGTCCAGGCCGAGTAGCAAGGCAGCGCAGAGGTTGGGGAGGATGTAGAGCCGGACGCCGCTGATCTCTACGCCCTGGATGGTGAGGGTGGCGATGCAGTACCCCCGGATCGCCACGGAATGGGATCCGGAGGCCAGGGAGATTCTTTGGTTAATGGGGTGAACCACGAGGGAGCAGCGCCTTACCGTATCGGGGTGGATGAAGCTCTCAGTGCTCCCGGAGTCCAGAAGGCAGGATATCTCATGCCCGTCGACCTTCGCCTTTGTCGGCGCGGTCGCGAGGTTGTGTGGTCGGGACTGGTCGATCGTAACGGAGGCGAGATGCGGCTGGTCGTCGTCGGTTGCAGGCGTTAAGCGGCCCGATGAGGTGTCCTGAGGCGGGGAAGATGGCAGCATCCATGGGCCGCACGTGTCCTGGGGCAGGCAAGATGGCTCCACCCATTGGTTGTGAGGCAAGCAAGGTGGCGGCACCCACAGGCCGCACGTGTTGTGAGGGGAGCAATTTGGAGGGCTGCATGTGGTCTGAGGCGAGGAAGACGGCGGTGCCCACTGGCCGCACGCGGGGGGTGCAGGGACAATAGCGGTGATTGAGCGGGCCTGGCACACTGCAGTGAAATGTCCCTTTTTGCCACAGGCCTTGCAGAGTGCACTCCGCGCCGGGCAGCGCTGCCGAGGGTGTTTTGTCTGCCACAGAAGTAACACTTGGGTCCACCGGGGTTGGTTGGCTGCCGCGCGGCGCAGGCGTGGGGTTGGCTGGGGGCGGTCGCTGATGGGGTCCACGATGGGGTGGCCGCTAGCGGGGTCCACGATGCCCAGGAGGGGTGAGCCGTGCGGTCAGGGGCATAAGCCTCTACTTTGCGTGAGGCAACTGTGAGCGAGAGCGCTAGTTTCTTGGTCGCTGCGGGGTCAAGCGTAGCCCCTTCTAAGAGGCGCTGGCGGATGTAGGCCGATCCTATGCCCGTCATGAACGCTTCTCCCATTAGCAAGTTAGAATGTTCAGCGGCTGCCTGGCAATCACAGCCTCTCACCAGGGCGAGCATAGCACGCCATAAATATTCCACAGCTGGGAAGTTGGTGCCGCATGGACAGGAGGTGTAGATCTTGTTGGTCTGCTGAGCGTAGTTCTCCTTCAGTAGCGCCCTGGCCTCTGCGTAGGTAGGCGCGTCCTGGATGAGGGGAAAGACATCGGAGCTCAGCCGCGTGTACAGAATCTGGAGCTTTTGTGCTTCTGGGATTGGGTCTGTCGCAGATCCGATGTATGCTTCAAAGCAAGCTAGCCAATGTGCAAAGTCCTTTTTGGTGTTGTCTGCTTGAGGATGCAGCTGCAGGCGATCCGGCTTTATGCGGAGATCCATCTTTGTAAAATCTCTGTGTAATAAATTGATGCACTATCAATTACGACGAGACGAGAGTAGAGAGTAATCAAGGCTTTATTACAGAGATGCGTGGCCTCCTACAGCTGCTGCCGAAATAGCTGCAGTTCGGAGAGCACACACATTTATACTCCGCCTACTGGTCGGAGCCAGCAGGCTGGGATCTACCCCCGTACCTGTATTACAGGGGCCTTACCGTAATACCCTCGTGTGCAGTGCAGTATATACAATATAATACAACAGTGGTGACTACCACAGATATCACACACAATAATTAAAGTACCTCCCCAGAAAATATCTACTCAGAATTTGCTTCACTAAGTCCCAGCTGCCCCGATGCCATCACCACACTGTTATAACCTCACACTTCCAACAGAGTAAAAGTCTGTGTGTGGAAGGGTGAAGGAAAAAGAGTAATTAATAGAGAATACCATGGAATGGCCACTCCAGCAAAAACTGCCTCTTACTGTTTTATAAAGATAAACAAGAGGCTATCCAACAATGTGACTGAAATAATTAAAGTCAGCCCTCCTCCCACTGCCCTTGGCTATTTATTTCCTGAATTTTAGGTCATTTACCTCTATGTGGTCAGCTCTGTCTGAATAAAAATCATGTTGACTCCAATTTAGTTCAAAAAAAGAAAGGAAAATGAAAATCCTGACCCCCTAATCGTCTGAGGGTCTTCTTGTTGTTTTACACATAATTAAATTGCCCCCCAAGAACAAGTCTACAAAGACAGGGCCCTTTGGCAGGGATGAAGGGCCGCTGGTCAAGGCCAAACTGCCCATTACAGGGAGGGATGCTAAACCCCCTCCCCCCTACTCCTGGGTGGAGAAGTCCATTCCAACTTGCAACTAACAGAACCAGTTACAGGGCCCAGGGCCATGCTGGGGCCGACATAAGCAAATAAGTAAAACCCTACCAAAATGTAAAATAGACCAAGGTGCCAAGGGAACACCTAAATGAGAGTGGAGGGGGGGGGGGCAGGGTTAACCAACAGTGGGGGGGGAGGAGGGGAGAGAGGAACTATACATATGTAAATACATGACAATCATTTTCCGTAAACTATGTATAAACATCAAAATCCCAATAAAAATATTGTTAAAAGATAATTAGACTGCCCCTTTAATAGTCTCATGAGGAGGCAGGACACACAGGACTACTCACCAATATACAGCAGAAACTGTGCTATAATCACTGCTCCACCTCTTATGGGTCTCGCTCTGTAATTTTATACCAGGTCTTCATACATATTAAAAAGTATAGATTAAATCAATCCTTCCTAGCTATTGCTACGCAAATAGTTATTTACTCCTGCAGTTATGAGATTAAATTAAAATGTAATTGACTATCAGGAGCCTGGCAAAAGAAACGCTCATGATTAGCCCTTCACTCTTTGGTTGTGTTCAGCCTGTACAAAGAGGAGTGGCGCAAACCTGAACACCAGGATTAAAGAAGAGAAAAGTCAACGTCCTCAGGCAGAGCAACATCAATTCTGTTTCTGAGGCATTATCTATACAGTGCTGTCCCCATGCACAATGCTATCATACACAAGTTAGGCAAGGGAATTAAATACCTTGCCAGCAAAGCACACATCCAGCAAATCAATAATTATTTTCTAAAAATAAATTAACGATTCAAACGTTTCCCTATTTCTCAATCATTTTCCCATTGATGCCTTTTACTTCTTCAGGATTACAGAAGGATGTCAGATAAATATCTCACTGTAGGTCTCCATTCTTATCAGTGATTGGCTCCTACTCCTGTAAAAATGCTGAATGATCTTGGTTGAATTGCTGGGTGATTCTTATATCGGATGGCGTACATACCCCGTGCAATCTCAGCAATTTGTTCGAGCCAACTGCCTAGTAGAATCCCATATCGAGCATCGGACAGTGGTTCACAACTTATAGCCCTGTAACTTATGTTATTGATGTCAGCCTTTATAATCTTCCTGGGCAGTCCATTCGAAACATTGAATGTCCTCTGTGTGAAGCAACTGCAGGGCAGCACGGTGGTTAGCACTGTTGCTTCACAGCGTCAGGGTACCAGGTTCGATTCCCGGCTTGGGTCATTGTCTGCGCGGAGTCTGCACGTTCTCCCCGTGTCTGCGTGGGTTTTCTCCGGGTGCTCCGGTTTCCTCCCACAGTCCAAAGATCTGCAGGTTAGGTGGATTGACCATTCTAGGTTGCGCTAAGTGTCCAAAAAACGGTTAGGTGGGGTTACTGGGATAGGGTGAGGTTTGGGCTTAGCTGGGGTGCTCTTTCCACGGGCTGGTGCAGACTCGATGGGCCGAGTGGCCTCCTTCTGCACTGTAAATTCTATGATTCTATGATCAGATCTGTCCATTCATGATCCCTCTCTGAGGTTCAAGCCATGATTGTTTTCGAGGCTGTGCTGAACAGGTACTAAACAACCTTTCAACACACTTAAGAATGTCTAAAAACTCACCCCTCCACCTATCACTTCTCTTTTTCTGACACCATTTTATTTATATTTCCAATGTCCATTTTACTTCTGGAGCCTCATCACTTCGCATTTGTTGATCTTTAATTTATTTTGTCACTTCTCACTCCAATTTTCCAATTGATCTTACAAAAAGTGCTGGAAATACTCAGCAGGGTAGGCAGCGACCGTGGAGAGAAAAACAGCCTGGGTGATTCTCCTCCCCCCAAAAAAATGTCGTTTCAGGCAGGAAAACTGATGAGATTCCCCCTGGCTGTTCCAGCGTGTTTCCCATTGCAATCAACCCACATTCTGCGAACTTCGTGCCCCGTGCCAGCGGCACCATGCAAATCTGTGGTGCCAGTGCTGGAGGTCCACCCTCATCTTCACCATGGTCTCCATGCCCTCAACCAAGATGCGCTGAGACTGAGCCAGGACCGTCAATGCCTCATACAGTTCACTCTGAGTGTGCCATGCCTCTCAGTATCTTGGCCATGTCCCTCTGTGTCTGGTCATGGTCCCTCAGCGTTCAGGCAATACTCTTGGTGCCCTCAGCCATGATCCTTTGTGACTGGGCCAAGCTCTGGAGCGCTGTAGCAATGCCCATTTGTGCCTGGGACATGTCCGCCTGTGACAGAGCCATCCTGTCCTTTGCCACACCCATGGATAGCACAGTGTGCCCCAAGCCTGAGCCGTTCAGAAACATGGCTCTTAAGTCTTGCCCCAGGCCTTCTACTGCGGCCTCCAATCATGCAGTGTTAGCCTGGGTGCCGCACATTGTCGGCAGCACCCCCTGCGCCTGAAGGCGAGTGGACTCTTCCAGCTGACCTGGCAGGCACGGGAATGGTGCTGGTACTCCCTCATATAGATTCTGGCTCTGAGTCTGCATCTGCCCGAATGCTGGGATCACCTTTTCCAGAATCCAAACAGCTGTTCCCTGGGGTCGGTCAGTCCTCCGACCGTCCACGCCCTCAGGAGTCCCTGCCTCCACCTGATGTGCTACAGCATGTGTGTGGTGATCCCCAGAGGGTGCGCCTCTGACATTATCACTCACATTACCCACCGAGGTGACAGTCTCTGCAATGGTGGATGGTGCAAGTGACAGCAGTGCCGAGATGTTGGTGTCTTCCCTGGAGTCGTGCTGATCCTGAACATAAAAACACAAGGGTTGAGATCGTGGGAAGGGCTGATCGGTGGGAGATGATAGATTCACTTGCTATAGAGCTTTCCTCATTTCATTGACCTCTCATTTGTTTGCCTCATGCCAAACTTGATTCGAACCACTGCCCTCTCCGCAACCTCCCCCGGTGATTTGGAGTGCTCTTTCTTCAAACGGGTTGTGGGCCCGTAGGTCAGGGATCCCCCCACGGTCTTCTCCCGCTCTCAGCAGTTATCGGCCATTTTATCCTTGGGAACACAGAAAGGACATATTCGAACCCTGAGACACCAGTATGATGGGAGGTTCGTAGCTGTTGGCATGTGTTGTCAAGGCGGGCAATACATGTGGAGGGTGGGCTGTAAGGGAGATGCAGGCAGGTGGCATGCTGTTGGCGTCTCGGGGAATTGGGGACAGATGTGAGGGGTGAGGGATGATGATGCTCGATCAATGACTCCAGAAGCGAGATTGGATGACAATTGAAGGCTTTATTGGACTTGATGTTTCCCCCAGCAGCGCAGGGACAGAATTCAGCTGCTAGGGAGGCACAGACTCTTATACTCCGCCTTACTGGGCGGAACCAGCAGGCAGGCTTCACCAATGATCTTCCTGTCTCAGGTACCTCCCACACCAATGAAATTACAGCCTCAACCTAGGTACCGTAATACCCCCAAAACCGACTACCACATTCACCCCCTGTTAAAAAAGAGTCCGGCGGGGGTGGTGGTCTCGCGTCATACAGTGGTAGAGGATATGGTGGTACCCGTCGGTGGTACAGTGTTTTGCCTTATTACATGTCACAACTATTTACAGTATTCATTTTATATGTACATATCAGAATGAAGCAATTAGTCGATCGGGGGCCCTGGTGGTCCTCTGTGATCATCGCAGTTTCGGCGGTGATGCAAGCACTGGCTCGGGCATCCGTGACTCCGGGAACGTGGCTTTGGCTTCTTCGGCAGCTTCATCACCCCTGGGTGGGACCAGTGGAAGAACCGATCCACCTGGGAAGGGGGCAGCCGTGGGATGTGCCGGTGGGAGGGAGGGTGGGGTTGGTGGGGGAGGTGTGGGTGGGGATCCAGCGGGCACCAAGTCCTGTGGAGAGACTGTATCCTGCCGGCCATCGGGGTACGCCACGTAAGCGTACTGAAGGTTAGCGTGAAGAAGGTGGACCCTCTCTACCAATGGGTCCGACTTGTGCTCCCGCACGTGTTTGCGGAGCAGAATGGATCCAGGAGCTGCCAGCCAGGTTGGGAGCGAGGTCCCAGAGGAGGACATCCTAGGGAAGACAAGGAGACGTTCATGGGGTGTTTTGTTTGTCGTGGTACACAGCAGCGACCGGATGGAGTGGAGGGCATCCGGGAGGACTTCCTGCCAACGGGAAACTGGGAGACTTCTGGACCATAGGACCAGTAGGGCGGTCTTCCAGACCGTACTATTCTCCCTCTCTACCTGTCCATTTCCCCGGGGGTTATAACTGGTCGTCCTGCTCGAGGCAATGCCCTTGCTGAGCAGGAATTGACGCAGTTCGTCGCTCATGAAGGAGGACCCCCTATCGCTGTGGATGTAGGCGGGGAAACCGAACAGTGTAAAGATGGTGCAGAGGGCTTTAATGACTGTGGCCGTGGTCATGTCGGGACAGGGGATTGCGAAAGGGAAACGGGAGTATTCGTCAACCACGTTTAGGAAGTATGTGTTGCGGCCGGTGGAGGGGAGGGGGCCTTTGAAGTCCAGACTGAGGCGGTCAAAGGGACAGGAAGCCTTTGTCAGGTGCGCTCTATCTGGCGCAGATTTGGCAGTTCCTGGTGGCTGTTCGGACCTCCTCGATGGAGTAGGGGAGGTTGCGGGTCTTCACGAAGTGGTAGAACTGAGTGAACCCCGGGTGGCAGAGGTCCTCGTGGAGGGCTTGGAGACAGTCCACTTGTGCGTTGCCACATGTGCCGCGGGATAGGGCATCGGACGTCTCGTTCAGCTATCCGGGACGATAAAAGATCTCATAATTATATGTGGAGAGTTCGATCCTCCACCGCAAGATCTTGTCGTTCTTGATCTTGCCCCGCTGCGCATTATCGAACATGAAGGCTACCGACCGTTGGTCAGTGAGGAGAGTGAATCTCCTACCGGCCAGGTAATGCCTCCAATGCCGCACAACTTCTATTATGGCTTGGGCTTCCTTTTCCACTGAGGAGTGGCAGATTTCTGAAGCATGGAGGGCACGGGAAAAAAAAGCCACGGGTCTGCCCGCTTGGTTGAGAGTGGCCGCCAGAGCTACGTCGGACGCGTCGCTCTCGACTTGGAAGGGGAGGGATTCGTCGATTGCGTGCATCGTGGCCTTTGCGATATCCGCTTTGATGCGGCTGAAGGCCTGGCGGGCCTGTCGACAGGGTGAAGGCGGTCCCAGGCAGCGTTTCAGGGCTTTGGAACAGTGAGGGAGGGGGAACTCCATAAGGGGGCGCATGCGTTTGGGGTCGGGGCCTATCACTCCATTACGCACCACGTAGCCGAGGATGGCTAGCCGGTCGGTGCTAAACGCGCATTTCTCCCAGTTGCATGTGAGATTCAGGGCGTTAGCGGTCTGGAGGAATTTGCGGAGGTTGGCGTCGTGGTCTGCTGGTCATGGCCGCAGATGGTTACGTTGTCAAGGTACAGGAACGTGGCCCATAAACCGTGCTGGTCAACCATTCGGTCCATCTCCTGTTGGAAGACCGAGACTCCGATAGTGACGCCGAATGGAACCCTTAAAAAGTGGTAGAGCCGCCCGTCTGCTTCGAAGGCAGTGTACTTGCGGTCGCTCGGGCGGATAGGGAGCTGATGATATGCGGACTTAAGGTCCACGGTGGAAAAGATCTTGTACTGTGCAATCCGATTGACCATGTCGGATATGCAGGGGAGAGGGTACGCATCTAGTTGCGTGTACCTATTGATGGTTTGACTATAGTCTGCAACCATCCTCTGCTTCTCCCCGGTCTTTACAACTGCCACCTGAGCTCTCCAGGGACTATTGCTGGCCTGGATTATGCCTTCCTTCAGCAGCCGTTGGACTTCAGACCGGATAAATGTTCGGTCCTGGGCGCTGTACCGTCTGCTCCTAGTGGCGACGGGTTTGCAATCCGGGGTGAGGTTCGCAAACAAGGAAGGCGGTTCAACCTTCAGGGTCGCGAGGCTGCAGATAGTAATTGGGGGTATAGGTCCGCCGAATTGGGACGTTAAACTTTGAAGGTTACATTGAAAATCTAACCCCAGGAGTGTGGGAGCGCAGAGGTGGGGGAGGACATAAACTCTCTCCCCTGCACCATGATGTTCGCGATGCAGAACCCTTTGATTTCTACGGAATGGGATCCTGCTGCCAGAAAAATCTTTTGGGTACTCGGGTGGATTGAAAGAAAACAGCGTCTTACCGTATCCGGATGGATAAAACTTTCCGTGCTCCCAGAGTCGATCAGACATGGCGTTTCGTACCCCTTAACCAGCACCGTCGTCATTGCCGTTTGGAGCGTCCGGGGCCGCGACTGGTCCAGGGTCATCGATGCCAGTCGCGGTTGCTGCATCGGGGCGTTTTCTTTAGGCCCCGTGGAGCCGACCATGCTGGGGTCCTTCGCTGTCAGCCAAGATAGCGGCGTCCACGGATCGCACGCGGTCGGGGACGGACAAAATGGCCACGCCCATGAATCGCACGTGGCCGGAGGGTCACAAGATGGCAGCGGGGACCCCCCGGGTGGTCTGGTGCTCTGTCCGCGCAGGCTTGCGGGGGGCTGGGGGTTGCCGGGGAGTCGGTCATGGCGGGGGTCCATGGAGTCCAAGGGGCTGCCACACGGTCGGGGTCGTAAGCGCGGGCATTCTGCGATGCCACATCGAGCGACGCCGCAAGGGCCCGTGACTCCGTGAGCCCCAGTGAGTCTCTCTCTAGGAGTCGCTGGCGAATTTGGGATGAGGTCATACCGGCTACGAAAGCATCCCTGATTAGGAGTTCCGTATGTTCGTTAGCCATCACCGGTGGG
Organism: Scyliorhinus torazame; assembly: GCF_047496885.1. Taxonomy (NCBI): domain Eukaryota; kingdom Metazoa; phylum Chordata; class Chondrichthyes; order Carcharhiniformes; family Scyliorhinidae; genus Scyliorhinus; species Scyliorhinus torazame. Next base: position 230,812,267 of record NC_092716.1, read on the forward strand.
CAGTTGCAGCTCCTTCCCATTATTAGCAGCGCGCTGTAGAACCCGTCCAGCGATTCTCCGGGGATTTGCCGTCTCATTGCGAGTTGGTGGCGTGCGTAGACCTGGTTTACGGGCCGAATGTAGATCCCTCTCAGCATGGTGAGCGCCGTCGGGAAATCCTCCGCGTCTTCGCTGAGCGTGTAGATCTCCGGACTCACCCTGGAATGCAGGACCTGCATTTTCTGGTCTTCTGTAGGTCTGCCGGGGGCCGTTCGGAGGTATCCCTCAAAGCACGCTAGCCAAGGTTTGCTGCATGGGGGCTGATTCGCAGACACTCCGGGGCGATCCGGAGCTCCATAGTTCTTTAAAGAGTGCGTAATAAATTGTAGCACAATCAATCACTCACGAGAAGAGATGAAGTCAATCGATGGCTTTATTACGCAGACTTGTTCCCTAGCAGCTCGGTGACAGAATGCGACTGCTGGGAGAACCCGGGCTCTTATACTCCGCCTTACTGGGTGGAGCCAGAAGGCGGCAGATCCAACCAGGACCCAGTGTCTGTCCACCAATAGCCTCTCGGCATCACTGGGTACCGTACTACCCCTGATACATACCACCACACAGGGGTGCTTGGCTTGCCCGCAAAAATAACAGCGGGGCCCCCCGGGGTTGCTTGGTAGCCGCGCGGCACAAGCTTGTGGGGGGATGGGGGATGCATCGGGGTCGGCCGCGGGTGGGTTCCACGCTGCCCAAGGGGCTGCCGCGCAGTCGGGGACGTCCACGCGGCGTTTTGGGAGGCCACATCCAGGGAACTAGCAAGGGCCCGTGCCTCCTTGAGGCCTAGTGTCTCTTTCTCCCGCAGCCGCTGACGGAGTGATGCCAGGGCCACAGAGTTGGTTACTCACCTAAGCACCTTGAAGGAGGTCATTCATCTTTTTACAGCATTACATGTGGGTCCTGTTGGTTACGCTGGCAGCATTGATGACTTCTCCCACCTCACCCAAGCCTGATTGGGAAGGGCAGGCTTTGGTCTCAGCCCCACCCTGGAGAAGAGGATGGCCCTCCTTTCCTCGATGGCATCCAGCAGTCTTTCAATGTTGGCACCCAGAAAGCGAGCTGCAGCTCTTCTCATTGTCATCTTCTTGCTGGAATGAGTGGAGTGCTTAAAAGTTGCTCCAGCTTGCCGGGGTCGAAGGGCCTAATCCTGACCCTAGTGAATCAGACGCCAGCAGGGCTGGGAATCGCGTGGGCTGCAGTTTACTGTGAGCTGGTCCATTATCATGTCCTGAATAGATCATCGCCGCAGCAGCGCGCATTTACAGCTATCCTCCACGCACACCAGCAGAACAAAGAACAAAGAAAGGTACAGCACAGGAACAGGCCCTTCGGCCCTCCAAGCCCGTGCCGACCATGCTGCCCGTCTAAACTAAAATCTTCTGCACTTCCTGGATCCGTATCCCTCTATTCCCATCCTATTCATGTATTTGTCAAGATGCCTCTTAAATGTCACTATCGTAGAACATCTTTTCCCAAACGGAGAATTCTGCCCTTAGAATCCCCTCGCTCACCAAATTGCTGAGTTCAGTACTTTGTCTAAGCTGTACTCCATCGAGCTGTCTTCTGTGCTGCTTATTCCGCCACCGCAAAATATTCCTATTGTCTTCTGCAAGTTTGACTGGATGGTCTCCTGGAGACAGATAGCTCTCTTCCTCTGCACCTCCTCAATCAAGTTCTCGAGTGCAGTGTGGGGAATTCTTGGGTACCTTACTCTGTCTCGTTGTGTCGTAATTCTCCATGTTCTTCATGCTCATTTCTGTAATCAGTTGCCACACCTATTTCAGACAGAGTTCACCTCGTCACTAAGAAGCGCAGGCTGCCTTTAAAATTTGCAGACCAGCCTCACACAATTCTGTGCCCCCTGCTCAGTTGAGCAGTTACTCAGTAACACACTCAGCAGAGGCTGAATGCTGTAACCATTTAAATAAGCAGGAGAAATGTGCTGCCTGCATCAGACATCAACATGCACGAGTTGATCACACATCATGATCGCCACACCTGATTTTGCTGTTCTTATTTTGTAACCAAAATCTGCATTAACAGAGACATTTGGTTCCATCACACTTAGAACGCAGTGTACAATTTGGACCACAACATTTCCAGAGGAAGTTGGTGTCCTGTGGAGGGTGAACCTGAACGGCAACTGCTTCAGAAATAAATATATCTTCCTAGTTTAAAACGCAGCACAGTAGCACAGTGGTTAGCACAGTTGCTTCACAGCTCTAGGGTCCAAGGTTCGATTCCCGGCTTGGGTCACTGTCTATGCGAAATCTGCACTTTCTCCCCGTGTCTGCGTGGGTTTCCTCCGGGTGCTCCGGTTTCCTCCCACAATCCAAAGATGTGCAGGTGAGGTGGATTGGCCATACTAAATTGCCCTTCGTGTCCAAAAAGGTTAGGTGGGGTTACTGGGTTACGGGGATAGGATGGAGGTGTGGGGATAGGATGGAGGTGTGGGGATAGGATGGAGGTGTGGGGATAGGATGGAGGTGTGGGGATAGGATGGAGGTGTGGGGATAGGGTGAAGGTGTGGGGATAGGGTGAAGGTGTGGGGATAGGGTGAAGGTGTGGGGATAGGGTGAAAGTGTGGGGATAGGATGGAGGTGTGGAGATAGGATGGAGGTCTGGGGATAGGGGGAAGGTGTGGGGATAGGATGGAGGTCTGGGGATAGGGTGAAGGTGTGGGGATAGGATGGAGGTGTGGGGATAGGGTGAAGGTGTGGGGATAGGGTGAAGGTGTGGGGATAGGATGGAGATGTGGGGATAGGATGGAGATGTGGGGATAGGATGGAGGTCTGGGGATAGGCTGCATTCTCCTTTTCTCAGATGAAGTGTTAGCACCAGCGGAGCATGTGTGGGCTTCCATGACTGAAAAATCAGTGCGAAACCCTCGCCGAGTCCGGTGCCGGTGAGGGACTAGCACCATTGCCGAGTAAAACTCCCACTGATCGCGCTGAAAACGGGCGGAGAATGGCCGAGTCATGGGCCGGGCATGTGCACGGCTGACGACCTGCACCGGTCGCGCCGCAAAGCATGCCGCCGGCAGTGCGCGACCCCAACCCACCAACCGCGGCAGAAGTGACCCAGCGGGGAATCGAACCTGGGACCCTGGAGCTGTAAAGCCACAGTGCTAACCACTGTGCTGCCGAGCATCCCATCTCTGCAGCTTCTGCTCCAGCTGCCTGCCAAGCTATAGAGGCACTGCCACTGTAGCCCCGCCGCCTGCTGCAGCCTTTGTGAGGACCAAATCCTCTGCCCTCCCTGTGAGGATGCTACATCAGCCCCGGCCAAATCCAGTAACTCCAAAAGTATTGCAAAGCATTTCCGGAAACTTTACAATAGCATGGGTTGTGAGGTGTTGGGTACAAAGGTACAGACGAACCAACACGGTTGCGATTGGTACAACGCAGTTTTATTCCATCTAACTATTTATACATCAGACTTGGTACTCAGCACGTTGTGACTGTGTGAGTGTCTTGCTATGAGGTTCTGGCCCTGTGCTGTCTCCAGATGGACTGCCCAGGAAGTGTCGTGTTTCTTGTCTTATACTGTGTCTGCTCTTGTCTGTGATTGGCTGTCGTGTTATGTGTGCTAATTGGTCCATTGGCCTGTCTATCATTATGTATGTGTTATGATGTATGTTTGAATATCATGACATCCCCTCTTTTTTTACAAGATTATGTGCCGACGTGGTTATAAATATAAATGTGTCCTGAGTGCAGCTAAAGGTGTGTGTGTGTGCGTAATATTTACATCATGTGCATGGGGCTTAACTATATACAAGGGGCGATGTCAGGTGTGACATGCTAACGAGGTTGTACCATAACAAAAGAAGAACAACGTGGAAATTTGGAACGATCAAACGAAGCCTGTAACGATAAAACAGTGACATGTTATAAAACAGTGGTTGCAAAAGTTTGACGTGTGAACAGTCTCATAAGTCCAGTCTCGTAGGTGGGCGACGAATTCGGGTTGACCGCCTCAAGGGTGGGTCGAGAACCACCGGCTGAGGTGCGAGCCTGGCCACGGGCGGCGACAGAAGGGGCATGGTATATGGCAGCTCCACGAAGTCGCTATCAGGAACCAATGGAGGACACGGCGTCTGTGTAGGGTCCCATTGTGAGTGTGGAAGTAAGCGAAGGGCTCGGCGATTGCGCCTACGCACGGATCCATCCGGCATGCGTACCAGGAACGAGCGGGGAGCCACGCGTCGGAGAACTTCGGCAGGAGCTGACCAGCCACCGTCTGGTAGGTGGATGCGGACGTTGTGTCCAGGGGCCAGGGAGGGAAGATCAGTTGCCCGTATGTCGTACGATCTCTTCTGGCGATCGCGCAGCAGTTAAATCCTATTCAGTACCGGAGCATGGTCTGTTGTTGGTGCCAGGATGGAAGGCACAGTGGTTCTGCGGGCGCGACCCATCAGCAGCTGTGCTGGTGAGAGACCAGTGGCTAGTGGGGCCGAGCGATAGGCCAGCAGGGCGAGGTAGAAGTCTGACCCGGCAGCAGCAGCCTTGCAGGGGAGCCGCTTGGCAATGTGAACGCCCTTCTCCGCCTTTCCATTGGACTGGGGATGCAGAGGGCTGGACGTCACGTGTGTGAAGCCAAACGAAGCAGCAAAGGACGACCATTCATGGCTGGCAAAACAGGGCCCATTGTCCGACATGACAGTCATCGGAATGCCGTGGCGAGCAAAGGTGTCTTTGCAGGCCCTGATGACAGCAGACGACGTCAAATCGTGCAGGCGTATGACTTCTGGGTAGTTTGAGAAGTAGTCAACTATGATGACATAGTCCATGCCGAGCACGTGAAATAGATCCACACCCACCTTCGCCCAAGGGGACGTCACCAGCTCATGGGGCAGAAGCGTCTCAGGAGATTGCGCCGGCTGAAACCTTTGGCAGGTTGTACAGTTGAGCAGCATGTTGGCAATATCGTCACTGATGCCCGGCCAGTATACCGCCTCTCGAGCCCTCCGTCTGCACTTCTCGACCCGCAAGTGGCCTTCATGTAGTTGGTCGAGAACCAGCTTGCGCATGCTGTGCGGAATCACAATCCGGTCCAGCTTTAGAAGGACACCATCAATGATGGCTAGGTCATCTCGTACATTGTAGAATTGTGGGCACTGCCCCTTGAGCCACCCTTCCATCATGTGGCGCATCACACGTTGTAGAAGGGGGTCAACCGAAGTCTCACGGCGAATGTGGGCCAGACGTGCATCAGTAGCTGGCAGATTGGCCGATGTGAAAGCCACCTGTGCCTCGACCTGACATACGAACCCCTCCGCATCTGGCGGCGTGCTCACTGCTCTGGATAGGGCATCCGCCACGATGAGGTCCTTCCCTGGAGTGTAGACCAGTTGGAAGTCGTATCTCCTGAGTTTAAGTAGGGTGGCTGGAGGCGAGGGGTCATCTCGTTCAGGTCCTTGTTTATTATGCTGACCAGGGGGCGGTGGTCAGTTTCGACCGTGAACCGTGGAAGACCATAGACATAATCGTGGAACTTGTCTAAACCGGTTAGCAAGCCCAGGCATTCTTTTTCGATTTGCACGTAGTGCTGCTTTGTGGGGGTCATGGCCCGCGATGCATAGGCCACTGGGGCCCATGATGCCATGTCATCCCTCTGCAGGAGCACTGCTCCAATGCCGGATTGGCTGGCATCAGTTGAGATTTTGGTGGCACGAGACGTGTCAAAAAACGGCAACACTGGTGCCGTAGTGAGTTTGCGTTTGAGCTCCTCCCATTCCAGCTGGTGCGTGTGTTGCCACTGGAACTCTGTGGATTTTCTGATGAGGTGGCGCAGAGTCGTCGTGTGGGAGGCAAGGTTGGAAATGAACTTCCCCAGGAAGTTGACCATGCCAAGGAAGCGTAGGACAGCCTTCTTATCGGCCGGCTGCGGCATGGCTGTGATGGCGCTCACCTTGTCTGCATCCGGACGGACCCCTGACCGGGAGATATGGTCCCCCAGGAACTTCAACTCGGTCTGGCCAAAGGAACACTTGGCTCGGTTGAGGCGCAGGCCGTTTTCCCGTATGCGGGCAAAAACACGTTGGAGACGATATATGTGCTCCTGCGGTGTGGTGGACCAGATGATGACATCGTCCACATATACGCGCACCCCTTCGATGCCTTCCATCATCTGCTCCATGATTCTATGGAAGACCTCGGATGCCGAGATGATGCCAAATGGCATCCGGTTGTAGCAGAACCTGCCGAAAGTGGTGTTGAAGGTACATAGCTTTCGGCTGGACGGGTCCAGTTGGATCTGCCAAAATCCTTTAGAAGCATCCAGTTTCGTGAATATCTTCGCCTGGGCCATTTCACTGGTGATTTCCTCCCGTTTGGGTATGGGATAATGTTCCCTCATAATGTTATTATTGAGGTCTTTGGGGTCAATACAGATACGAAGCTCGCCAGAGGGATTCTTGACACACACCATGGAGCTGACCCATGGCGTGGGCTCCGTGACCCTGGATAGGACCCCTTGGTCCTGGAGATCCTGTAACTGCTGCTTGAGGCGGTCTTTAAGTGGCGCAGGAACCCTGCGAGGTGTGTGAACGACCAGGATGGCATCCGGTTTGAGGCGAATTCGGTAGGTGTATGGCAGTGTTCCCATGCCTTCGAATGCCTCCTGGTTGTGGGCGAGTAGCGATTGGAGCTGTGCGTAGAACTCTGCATCCGGGAAGTCAGACATGCCGTCTGGAGAGAGAGAGAGGATTTGTTGCACGCCTTGCATGCCTGTGCGCCCAGCAGGGAGTCCTTTGATGAGCCAACTATCTCGGACGAGAGTGTGGCCGTGTGTGTGTTGTGTGTCACCTGGAGCTGGCAGGATCCCATGGCCGGGATAACGTTCCCGTTGTAGTCGACCATCTTGCACCGGGATGGCTGGATTGGTGGTCTGACCTTTATGGCGTAGAAGGCTGACCATGCTATGAGGTTGGCGGAGGCGCCAGTGTCCAGGCGGAAGGTGATCGGCGATCGGTTGACCGTTAGGGTGGCACTCCATTCATTGCCCGGATTGATGGTGTTGACCCGGTTCGCATCAATGACCGCAACCCGGAAGGCGTCTTGGTCATCTGTGTCGTCGGTTTGGATGTCGTGATGTGGAGGTTGAATGGTCCGCACGTTCCTGCGAGGTTGTCGGAGATGTGGAAGATCAACAGGTTGAGCCGTCGACAGTAGGCAGCGTAGTGGCCCATCTTGTTACAGCGTAGGCATTGTCGGGTTTTTGCAGGACATTGCCCTTTTAAATGTGCAGCTCCACAGTTGCCGCACGTCATGACGTCATGGTGTTCGTTACGCCACTGCGCATGCGCAGTTCGGTCGTGCGTCGGGCGCGCCTGCGCAGCACGTCCCTCAGTGTGGCCGTAGGTTGTGGCGCGCACAAACGCGGGAGGCCTTAAAAACCGCGCGAAATGGCCGCCCTCGTCCGGGCTGCGGGCCAGGAGAAACTCGATTGCCTGGACGCGTTTGGCCTCGTGGGTGGCGTGGCTTGCCGATTCGATCGCATGGGACCCCCTCCGTGCCAATTCGGTCGCCTGAAATTGGGCATATCGGCTAGTCGCATTCTCATGCAGGCCACAGGCTTCAACTGCAGATGCTAAGGTCAGGCCTTTGATTTTTAGAAGCTGCTGGCGTAGGCCACTGGAGGCAATGCCAAAAACGATCTGGTCCCGGATCATGGAGTCTGAGGTGTTGTCGTAACCGCAGGACTGCGCGAGTATGCGGAGGTGCGTCAGGAAGGATTGAAAGAGCTCATCCTTACCTTGCAGGCTCTGCTGAAAGACATACCTCTCAAAGCTTTCATTGACCTCAACGTTGAAGTGCTTGTCGAGCTTGAGGAGGACCGTGTCATACTTAGCTTTGTTCTCGCCTTCCGCGAACACCAAGGAGTTGTATACATCGATGACGTGCTGACCTGCGGTAGTGAGGAGCATGGCAATCTTTGTTTCATCCGAGGCGCCCTATTTTTCATTGGCTTGCATGAAGAGTTCGAAGCGCTGCTTGAAGAGCAATCCAATTTGTGCCCAGGTTCCCAGCGACTTGCAACGGCTGCGGTTTGTTGCGGGTGTCCATGGCTCAGGATGGCAGATTTGCCGGTAGGTATCAATTCACTCCTGGTATCATGAGTTGTTGGGTGCTCTGAGGTACAGAAGAACCAACATGGTTGCGATTGGTACAACGCAGTTTTATTCCATCTAACTATTTATACATCAGACTTGGTACTCAGCACATTGTGACTGTGTGAGTGTCTTGCTATGAGGTCCTGGCCCTGTGCTGTCTCCAGATGGACTGCCCAGGAAGTGTTGTGTTTCTTGTCTTATATTGTGTCTGCTCTTGTCTGTGATTGGCTGTCGTGTTATGTGTACTAATTGGTCTGTTGGTCTGTCTATCATTATGTATGTGTTATGATGTATGTTTGAATATCATGACAGTTTGGTCTAAATCATCTCACCTGCAGATTTTGTGTCTGGATCTTGAAATAATGCTGGTGTAGCGTCCCAGGTGCAATCAGTTTTGACAAGTGAAGACACTGAATTGACTTGCATGATCCAAGTCTGCGAATGGTGCAGTTGGAAGTCGTGATCTGGTCAGTTGGAAGGTTTCTGGCACAGGCACAGCACGCCCATGTGAACATCCTTCCCAAAGTGAGGCATCGCACAATCCACACTGGAAATATTACCTGTCTCACTCGGTGAACCGCTGGCTTCCAATAGCGGCTCCAGCGACACTGAGAAAACAAATTTCTCAACTTACACTTTATTTTTCAGCTTTGAATGTCAGGGCTTTACCCAATTTTCCCAGTTCCATTGATACCAGCCAGGGTGATATGTTCTGTTTATATCTTGACTAATCTAATCTAGTCTATTTTAGAAGCAATCTATATCTTTACTATTTACCCTGTGCCGCATGGTGACAGTGATTTGATGCGTTCCTCACTTTCAATGTGACCCAAGTCTGTGCACTGTAGATCGACTAACTCACTTTGAGACTTCATATCACCCTCTGTATTGATTCTGACCCTTTCAAATTGACCCCGGCCAACACATCACTCCCTAGTGCAACCCTGTTCGCTCACAATGTGCTGTGATCTCTGATCATCATGAGCAAGCATCCACGAAGCATGGAACAAAAGAAGCCTTTTAATCTGTTTTTTTCCGTCCCTTCATATAATGTAAGAATTTACAATTTTCATTTGATTTCAACTAACAAAGACATAAATGTTTTTGTTCCTTCCCATTGCCCGCTCTGGTGTTCCAGCAGTGCAGAATATAATTCTAACATGTGTTTGGTAATAGAAAACATGGTCTCATATTGAAAAACACAAAAGGAAATTCAGTTCTCATACTGCTCGCCTACTAAATCATGCTGCAGCAGCCAGCGACTGTTATGAATGGATTGCAGACTCGTGCAAGCCGATGAAATACATTGTGCTTTCTTAATTGTTATGGGAAAATCAACATATGCAGCACATCGACAGAACTATCGTGATCAATTAGTTGTAAATACAAGATTATAACAATTTCAAGTGTGCCATCGTGGGGCAGCACGGTAGCACAAGTGGATAGCACTGTGGCTTCACAACGCCAGGGTCCCAGGTTCGATTCCCAGCTGGGTCACTGTCTGTGCGGAGTCTGCACGTTCTCCCTGGTCTGCGTGGGTTTCCTCCGGGTGCTCCGGTTTCCTCCCACATCCAAAGACGTGCAGGTTAGGTGGATAGGCCATGATAAATTGCCCTTAGCGACCAAAACGTTTAGGAGGGGTTATTGGATTACGGGGATAGTGAGGGCTTAAGTGGGTCAGTGCAGACTCGATGGGCCGAATGTCCTCCTTTTGCACTGCATGTTCTATGTAATCTATGAAAGTCTATTAGTTATATTCAATTTGTTGATTGTTTAAAGAATGTTAATGTTTTAAAGATCAACGGGTTTCAGTTTAATGCTTTTCACGTTATCAGTGACCATAAACTTTCTCATTTGGTTGCCCAGTTGGGATCATAGACATAGAATAGACATAGAATTAGACATAGAATTTACAGTGTAGGAGGAGGTCATTCGGCAACTTGAGTCTGCACTGGCCTTTGGAAAGAGCACCTCACTTAAGCCCACACTTCCGCCCCATACCCGTAAGTCAGCAACCCCACCCAACCTCTTTGGACACTAAGGGCAAGTTAGCATGGCCAATCCACCCAACCTGCACACCTTTTGTTGCCAATTTAATGGAATACTATCCCACCAGCGTCACCAATAATGTTGCCAATTAATAATGATGCTCTTTAGAGTCGCCAGATATCAAATGATACCACCACAAGGCTTTACCGGATATCGATCAAAGGACCACTCAACCAATTAGTCAGTTCATGTTCAAAGATGGTTTATTTACACACAAGGATTATTTCGACATGCAACACAAAACACTACAAATTAAACTACACCTAACAACTACAAGAACCTATACTTAACTTCAGGGCAACCGGCTCTATGCAGATGGACAAGGCCTTTGTCTGGATCTTGCGTGGCTGGGTGGAAGAAGTGGCTCTGTTTCTGCTGGGCTCATCCGTCTGGTAGCGATCGTTGGTCTTGAACTTGTCTGTCTGGTTGTTATGCTGCAATTGGGTTGGCATAGGCCGGATCCAAGAGAGACTGAGCACATGGCTGTGTCTCTTCTTGTCCCTCTGGGATTTCGCGCTCTTTGGGGCTGTCCTTAACTTGGACCCAATAATTCGATAGGCTTCGATCACTGCCTTCGATTTTGGCCAATAAAGGGGCGGGTGCCTTGATGGCTGGGCGTGTCCTTAGCGGTCATTGACCTTGGCTGTTTGGGCTCCCTGAGTAAAGGGAGTGGCGCCGATTAGTCTGTATCTGTATCGGTTACCTGAGTACAGTTCTTTTGTTCTGGGGAAATGGGCCATTAGAATGCAAACGAGCGGGGGTTTCGATCGCATCTAGCTATCTGGTTGCAAATACACACACAAGCTCTGAGTCTGTCTGAGTCCTGGGTTGGCCATAATTCCCATGGTCCTTTGCAGGTGGCCATCTGAGATGGCTAGTTTGGACTGTGAGAGGAAACCGGAGCACCCGGAGGAAACCCACGCAGACACAGGGAGAACGTGCAGATTCAGTGCAGACAGCGACCCAAGCCGGGAATCGAACCTGGGACCCTGGAGCTGTGAAGCGGCAGTGCTAACCACTGTGCTACTGTGCCGCCCAAAATACATTAAATCTGAGGCCTCCTGTTCATTCAGACTCGTCACACCGGGCAACATGTTCATCCACAACTTGAAGGCATTTTAGGAAATTTCTTCAGTACTAAAAAAATAATTTAGATACACATTCTCTGCAAGAATTAATTCGCTGGAAGTTGAATATCACAAACTGATCTTACAGCGCAGCAAACCTTTCAGAAACTGTGTTTGTCGAGCAACTCTGATTTAGTGATCAAGAAACGGACCTGAAGAGGTATTTGTGCTATGAATGGGCTCTAATTCTAATTCTGTTTGTATGTCATGAATGGGGAAGTCAGTTCAACTCACCCCAGTTTATGGATACTCCAGCAACAGTTGATGGACCTTTTAAGTCCCTTTCAGCTCGATAACTGGATCAATAGAAGAGTGCACACTGCATCATGTTAACGTCTCATAACTTTGTACTGGAACTGAAGAATGGAATCGAAATGGCAGCCATAGGGAGGATGCGTCACCCCAATGATGCAGGCTTATTCATTTCCACAACTTCCCTCTTTGATTCTTTTTCCAATATCCACCGTTGCAATGTTCAAAACTATTGCGTTTGCTCTTGAATGTTTTTGTATCAGACCAGACCCTTCTTCCTTTTTGAGGCGGGGCCAAATCTTTACAAAATAAAAATTATGGAATTTGGCCGGTTTTTTTATGTAAGATCAGCAGCAGGGTTCTCTGACCCACCGCCGGTTCGGAGAAATCCCGGGGGGCGGTGCGAATCCATCCCCGCCGCCCGACGCCGGCTGCCGTATTCTCCGACGCTGTTTTTCGGGCGGGACGGGGTTCACGCCACGCCGGTCAGGGGCCGTTGGCAGTGGCCCCCCCGGCAATTCTCCGGGCCGCGATGGGCCGAGCGCATGCGCCAAAACACGCCGGCGGTTCCGAGCATGCGCGAGATCATGCTGGACCTTTGGCGTATGCACAAACTCGCGCAGTCCCTTCAGCGTCGGCTGGCGCGTCGCCAACCCCTCCGCCGTCCACCTAGTCCCTGGAAGTGCGGAGAATTCCGCACTTTCGGGGGCTGTTGACGCCGGATTGGGTCGCGCCGGTTTATCCGCCGGCGTGGGGACTTCGTCCCCGGAGAGGAGAATCCCGCCCCAGGTTTTTTGAATGTAATATTTTTTAAAGAGATTAATGAGGAACCCATTAGATCTTTGTGAATTTTATGGGAATTATCAATTACTTTATTTATTTAAACTAGCAACAAGAGGCAAAATTGTCAATTATGTCCTGAAAAGAGAATGATAGGTGAAATAGACAAATACTTGCCAGAAATCTGCATTTCTAAACCTCCAGCAAATAAATTGCCATAATATTGCAGGAACTTTCAAACCTGAAAACTGAGTTTCATGGTCTACTATTAGTTCAGGCAGACTTTGCACACAACAGAAATGTGAGGTCAGGACAGATAAGTAATTGCTTCAAAGTTTTCAGAAAATAGAAGTGCACTCATTCTTTCCAGCGAATGAAAACATTATTTTACAGCATGTCGTGCAGCAAAAAGGATGGGGGAGTCAAAAATCCTCAGCCCTTCCTGTACATTTGTCCCACAACTCTGGCAGGAGCACGGTGGAATGGCCGGAATATAGGCCAGAACCTGGATAAGCTGGATCCCAGACTCATATACTTGTGTCTATTGGCACAAAACCTCTAAAGAGCTCAAACAAGGGGCGTCATTCTCCGACCCCCCGCCGGGTTGGAGAATCGCCGGGGGCTGGCGTGAATCCAGCCCCCCGCCGGTTGCCGAAGTCTCCGGCACCGGAGATTCGGCGGGGGAGGGAATCGCGCCGCGCCGGTTGGCGGGCCCCCCCGCTCGATTCTCCGGCCCGGATGGGCCGAAGTCCCGCCGATAAATTGCCTGTCCCGCCGGCGTGGATTAAACCACCTTTTGAACGGCGGGACAAGGTGGCGTGGGCGGGCTCTGGGGTCCTGGGGGGGGCGAGGGGCGATCTGGCCCCGGGGGGGGGGTGCCCCCACGGTGGCCTGGCCCGCGATCGGGGCCCACCGATCCGCGGGCGGGACTGTGCCGTGGGGGCACTCTTTCCCTTCCGCCTCCGCTACGGTCTCCACCATGGCGGAGGCGGAAGAGACTCCCTCCACTGCGCATGCGTGGGAAACTGTCAGCGGCCGCTGACGCTCCCGCGCATGCGCAGCCCGGGAATGTCATTTCCGCGCCAGCTGGCGTGGCAACAAAGGCCGTTTCCGCCAGCTGGCGGGGCGGAAATTCCTCCGGCGCCGGCCTAGCCCCTCAATGTTGGGGCTCGGCCCCCAAAGATGCGGAGCATTCCGCACCTTTGGGGCGGCGCGATGCCCATCTGATTGGCGCCGTTTTGGGCGCCAGTCGGCGGACATCGCGCCGTTTCGGGAGAATTTCGCCCAAGATGTCCACTGTGGAGCATATGGAGCCCTATTCTGGGAGTCTCTCCGTGCACCTCTGAATGCTGGCACATTGACAAGAAAGAGTTTTAGAAGACATGTTCCATTGTGGTTTGGAGGCTCAACTTGTGGGCACAGATCAAGAACTGGAATCTGCAGATATATTTCTATAAAGTTGAAACAGGCAGCCCCTCACAAATGGGGTTACCGGAGTCGCAATTAACTTGTTTCTGGTGTTTACTGGCATGTTGACATCTGAGATGTGTCACTACTCTTCAGTCGCATGTGCCAGATTGTTGTATTTAGGCTCGCTGACTTCCTACTGAACCTGAAATTGGGGTAATTTCTATGCCCTCTCTTGTGGCATATTTGGAGAGGGCATTTAATCAGATGGGAGGGTGGCGTGTGAGCACCCCGCCGCTTCCTTTTCTGCCAAAATTAATTCCGGGGCACGAAGACCTGTGGTCAGCCTTTCTGCCTGGCTGCCAATTGATGCTCTTACGTAGACAATTAATGATCACTTAAAGGCTTTCACCTGCTTTATTAAGCCAGCTTATCTGTTGCCACACATTGTGCACAATAAGCAAATCTGTGAGGGTTACTTGTGGTCTCCAGGGCAAGTCCTAATTCAAAGGTATTCAGTGTCTGATTAAAGGATCCAACATCTGGAAGTTGGGAGCTCACTGAGAGCTGAACTTTCTATTGATACCCCTTACACAACCACTCCTCTCCCCCTCATATTGTTGCTAATTGTGTTTCTCTTAATTTGGCTCTGAAGATGGCGGCCGATATGGTCGCCTTCCTTAATTCTAATTACGTTTTGCTCTCGAGTCGCCAGGTATCTCTCGATACCGCCACAAGGTTCAAAACCGAATATTGATCAAAAACTCGATACACCAGTTAGTAAGTTCAAACTCAATGCTCATTTATTTACAAACACAGTCAAATATACTTATGCATAAAACTCTACAAACTAAACTATCGCTACTGCTAAAGCCTATACTTAGCTTCGGGCGCCCACTCAGTCAGAGGAACAATGGCCGTTGTTTGGTTCTGAGGCTGCCGGGGTCGATTTGGTATGAAATAACAGCTAGGAGTGTCTGTCTCGTAGCGTGCATTGACCTTGGACTTACTTGTTCTGATGTTGCTGTTGGGCAGGTCTCTCCTCGATGAGAGCCGGAGCCAAGAGAGCGATTCTCTCTTGGGGGATCCTTCTTATACCCAAAAGGGGCCCTGCGTGCTTTTGGGCGGGCCTTGAACTTGGCCCCAATTAATTGGGCCGTTTCCCAATCGTTCCTATCGATTTCCTCCAATAGAGGGGTGGGTGCCCTGATCGCTGGGCGTGTCCTAGGTGGCCGTTGGCCTGCTTTGTTCTGGTCTCCTCTGGCGCCGGGATGTCTGTCTTGGAATTGTTTACTTAAATGTTACCTTTTTACCCCGGGGATGGCTTATTAGTATGGTAATGGTTTTGCAGTATCGGTCTCGTCTGGGAGCTACAGCTCCAATCAACAGACAAACCCTGCACCTGCTTGCTTTCTCAGCATTGTCCATTTTCCCTGCAATCTTTGCAAAGTGTCCATTTTGTAATTGGGAAGTGGCCATCCCAGATGGCTACAATACCCGCTAACAACTCCATGACTCTCACCCTGTAAAGCCCTCCCATCATGACTTACCTGCAGCCTGGATCGCTCCATGATACTGTATCTCTGGTGGTTGTCGTTCCCATAGCAGGCACTGCCTCCCTGGGGCAAAAGTGCTGTCAGCCTGTTCTTGGCTGGCAGCTCTCGATATGTGGGACCTTCTCCTCTGGGGTCCTTGATGTTGGGAAGGTCCATGGGTTTAAGTGCCTGTGAGGCACTTAATACTTGCAAAGCTTCCCAGAGGAGGCAATGCAAATCTGTCAATGCCTCCATAAAATCCTCCCCTTTGTAGAGACGTCAAGGTCAGTGGATTATCAGCAGATACAATCCTAGTTTGATTGCCAAGCTCAAGGAACGTTAAAGCCAAACGCTTACAAATCTTCTTGCACTAGATAAAGTAACTGTTACATTCATGCATGACAGTCAGAAGGTTATGAGAGTTTTCTGTGGATCTGGATCTGAAGAGTTTGTAAGTACTATTTGTTTTGTAATATTTTGGCATGTTTAAGATAGAGGTATTGTCTAATATTTCCACTGTGCAGCAGCCTGGAAGGTACTGTGCACATCTTGTTCGGTGCCAACTACTGTGCCTGTGTGGCCATGCAAAGAAAATTAAAGGTGCCACACATTGAAAAAAAACTGTCTGAGAATAACATTTTACAGGGAGCATTGGTAGTGTCTAAAGCAATAATATGTGTAGTTTAAAATATAATGTTTGATGGAATACAGCAGTTACAGTCCTATTTCACGTCTCAACATTGATTATAAAATATTGGTAAAATAGTGCCTAATTGCTTGGAATGTATTCTCCCAAAGGTCATATATCTGTATGGGACAAGATTTACGGGCAACATTTTCAGCACATGTTATCTCCAGCCTGTAGGCTCTTTAACTTGATTATAAAATCCCACTGGATGCTGAGAAGTCAAACTGGGTGACTATATTTATGGACACATGAAGCAATTTGGTCTTCGGAAGAGCTTTGTTGTGGAGTCCACTTTTGTATCATGGGCCTGCAGCATTTGTCCATGCAAATGGCTCATTACCAGAAACTACAGGGGACGGGCACAGCACTAGACTTGGCAATTCCCAATTACCATTGTTTATTTTGTTAAATTTGATATTTCATATCCAATGAATTATGGAGATAATTTGCTGTGTCATACCATGTCTGTATAACTCTGGTGGCATTTTCAGTTTCCTGTACAAAGCAAGGACCTACTTTTTCTTTTGAATGTGATTTTGATGTATGAACATTGTCCAGTTGGAAAGCTGAAAAGCATAAGTTGGAAGTATTGGAAATTAAAATGTACACTCATGTCCATGGTGCAGGCTTCACTGAACACATGCTGTCTTCAACTTTGGCTGGATTACAGACAAAGGGAAGATCACTGCAAAGAGTTTGGCTTGCATTACACTTTTGCAGACCAACTCTTAAAGAATTAGATACGGCAAGCTGCTGTTGTCACTGGTCGTCATGGTGATGCATGCAGGCTCTTCAGGTGATGATGCCATTCCCCTGTGTTGTCAGCTGGTATCTCCCCGGCGGGAAAATCAATGGGTAAGACCTTATATCCCACTCGCAGGCATCCTTGAAACAGAGCTCTGGGCATCCCATTGGTTTTCTGGCTCTAGCTACTTCGCCAAACAGAAAATCCTTGGTACACGGCCGACTTCCATTGGGAAAACATCCCGAGCCAGCAAAACTGCCTCTTTTACATGATTGCCAACATATTTGGGAGATTTGCCTTTGAGAGGACTGCTGCATTCATGATTTTCTCCTTCCATGAGATGCCCAGAACGCATCGCAAACAGAGAAGATGAAATATGCTGAGTTTTCTTTCTTGATAGATGTAAGCTCGCCACCCTTAGCCAAAGATGCTAATCTCTCTCTCTCTATCAGTCTCCGAAGCAAAGTGAACACTTGGTGTGGAGTACAGCCCGTGGAAAGAGCTTCTGCATGGAGTCTTTTAACATGAGGAGGCTGATACGCTGCAGATACCACAGGCAGTATCTGACCAGGAAACTCTCCCACTCTTACCACCTGCCAAATGCCGATCAGAAGAACGTACAGGTTGACAATCATCTTACGAACACACCTTTCGTGGCCATCAAGTCTTGAAGTGGGCCTTGAACCCGGAGCTTCTGCACTTAGAAATAGGGACACTGCCCACTGCATCACAAAGCCACGGTGCTGAGATCACAGGCCTCAAACCAACTTCCTGGTCCGAAGGATCAGTTTGATGTTATTCTATGCGCATTTTGTGAGTTGGCCGAAGGTGGTAGGTTTTTTCTGATACATGTATTGAGTTCTGCAAGAGACAGATGGTCTGTCATCAGGGATCTCAGGTAACAGAATTTATGAACACTTCCAGCAGGGCATTGTGTAGTGATCAAAGACAGAGATGTGACATCCTCTCCCATAGCTACATTTTTTTTGATGCTTATCGTATGGAAGAACAAGTTACAGGCATGGGAGAGGCAATCCATGAGTCTGTAGCTGAGTTTCCATGTAAGTGTTGGCATGGCAATCGTTTAGGGGAGTTCTCTGATCAAGATGTACTGTAAACTGACTTCACTTTCAGCCTGTTCAGATTGCAGAGCTTGCCGTCTAACCTAGTGTGTAGATAAACTCCTGCAATCTCTAATAATAGTAATCTTTATTAGTGTCACAATTAGGCTTACATTAACATTGCAATGAAGTTACTGTGAAAAACAGGCACAAAAGGAGCAGAGGAAAAGTGCAGTCACAGTTTAACTGTCACCAATTTGTCAAAGACTGGTGGTTGTGTGGAACGGATTGCTCCGAATGTACCTGGCCAGACAGGTTGGAAAGATTTAAGTGGGAATTGAGCAGTGGTTTGACAAAAGAGATGATTGAGATGTTTTATCTTTTGGGACAGGAGACTCTTCTGGTGCTGCACGTTTCTATGGTTCTATAGAATACGAGAACATGTAGCAATTTGCCTCTGTTCTGGGGGTCACATATGGATACAATAAAAATTGTAAATCAGCTGGGATTTACTTTTTGTGTTGTCTATTCCCATATCGGTAATAGGTCTTTTTTTCAGCAAGTTGACAGATTACATACAATTTTCTGAGGGAGCAAAAGAGTAGCTTTATAAGCTTGGCTAAACTATGCAGCAGTAAGGAAATAGGAATGGTTAATTTAACTGACCCCTTGTCTAAGCAGGGTCAGCTATCATCATGAGAGTTTTATGCGTGTGGATTTTCCTGCCAAAACACCCAATAGTCACAGAAGACCATGTGACATTCTGTTAAACTATTCTACCGATATATAGGTGTAAGAACAGTCACACCAATGATCCCTAAAATGGAACACATTGTAAGTTTGAGCAGGGCGGCACGGTGGCACAGTGGTTAGCACTGCTGCCTCACAGCGCCAGGGACCCGGATTCAATTCCAGCCTTGGGTGACTGTCTGTGTGGAGTTTGCACCTCCTCCCCGTGTCTGCATAGGTTTCCTCCGGGTGCTCTGGTCTCCTTCCAAAGATGTGCAGGTTAGGTGGATTGGCCATGCTAAATTTCCCCTTAGTGTCCAAATGGTTAGGTGGGGTTACTGAGTTAAAAAAGGAAGTACAGAAATTAAACCCAAGAGATTAAAAGAGGGATGTGGGATTGCACTGCAGGTGTCTCCAAGAAAAGAATCATGGCCCCTGACAACAAAGTCTTTCCTAAATTCCCAGATGTTGGTCTTTCAGAAGAGTAAAACATGAGAACCAGACAGACCACAGACTGATGACCCTACGTGCCCACACTGGCAAAATAAATGATCAACTCCTTTTGCCTGAAAAACTGTGCGCGATCCAATTTCTAGGCCTATACCTTTCCTGCCAGTGGCAGAACTTGTCAACTTTTTTCTATTATCAATCACCATGTCCACATTTATAATAACTTATTATGCTGTAATTCTAACTAGTATCATTCTGCTGAACATTTTCTATCTCACAGGCGCTGAAGCCTCTGATCTTGATTCCTAGCTTCTGAGTCCTAACAATAATATTAATATTAGTGAGACTGCACGTTAATAATCTTTATTAGTGTCACAGGTAGGCTTACATTAACACTGCAATGAAGTTATTGTGAAACGCCCCTAGTCGCCACATTCCGGCGCCTGTTCGGGCACACAGAGGGAGAATACAGAATGTCTAAATTACCTAACAGCACATCTTTCGGGAGCACCCAGAGGACACCCACGCAGACACGGGGAGAACGTGCAGACTCCACACAGACAGTGACCCAAGCCGGGAATCGAACCTGGGACCCTGGCACTGTGAAGCAACAGTGCTACCCACTGTGCTACTGTGCCACCCAACTGTCCTCAGCAACTCCATGTTCTTCCTCCCACTGGCTCAAAAATTGGACCCTCTGCAGAAAGTCCAACTTCACGAAAGCCATATTTTGCAGTGTCATCCATAATTTCAAGCTCGGTGGACGATGCTTATGAATTGTTTTCATATACCATCCTAATTCTGTGCTCCAATTACTTTTGATCACATATTTCCCAACATTGCTCCCACTCTGCGGAAGCTCTGTGGTCGTCCATTTTTAAAAATATTTATTCTATTAGATTTTTTAGTTTTTCACCAATAACGCAGCAAAAAACATTTTTAATGCAAAACAGATACAGCGCAGAAGAAGAATTCTTGCAAATATAAGAAATAACAAGACAGGATGACTTTAGAACAACAGACTTTGTGAACTCGTGCCTCCAGTTTTAAAACCGGGTCAATCAAAAAAAAAACAATTAGGGGAGAAAGAGGATAAGGCCGTATAAATAAGATCGGATAATATCTGAGGCTGCACACCTTCATGTATTGTGAGATCAAGACTTTCAATATGTTGCATGTGAAACCTAACTGGGAGCAGGTCAGACCAGGCGGAGCATATAAATTTGAGATAGGGGTCCCAAACTTTACGGAATGCATCGGACTTTGAACGGATCACAGGTATCAGGAATTCCATAGGAATGACTTCCGGTGGTGACATGTAGGTGGAGATTTGGGGGAAATTTCATATGATTGATCTTTAGAAATGATGTGGTAACTAAAGGATGTCGAAACCCAACGGGAAAAATGGGACAAAATGGGCGAGTGATAGTCTACCTGAGAGCTCCGGTTCGGTCTGGAGTTCTGCTGGTGGAAAGATAGCGGGAACAAGCTCTCCGGGTGGGGTTGCGCCCAATATGGCGGACAAGCTGGCTGAGGTCATGGCGGTGGAGTTTGAGCAGCAGTTCACCAAGCATTTTGAGCGGCATGGGAAGGAGATGATGGCCTCGCTCAAAACAGTTGATGGACGATAAACTGGCCCCAATAAAGAAGGCTCTTGGAAAGACATCAATGGCGGTGCGGGAGCAAGGTGAGGTGTTTAGGGGGGCAGAGGAGGCATTGTCACAGCACAGTGACCAGCTCGCCACAATGGGAAAGGAGCTGCGGAGGGTGGAGGAGAGTGAAGGACCTGGAGAACAGGTCATGGCGGCAGAATCTGCGGTTTGAGGTTTGAGCGGCTGGAGGGCCGGAGGCTAATGGAGTACTTTTCGGTGTTGATCGCTAAGTTGTTGGGGAAGGAGGAGGAGGACGCCTCCCTCTTTGAGCTGGATAGGGCTCATCGGCCGAAGCCAAAGGCGAATGAACCGCCAAGAGCTGTGATAGTCTGTTTTCTCAACGATCAGATGAAGGGGAAGATTCTGAGATGGATGAAGCAGAATCGAGAGATAAGGTGGGAAGGCAGTGGTATAGATATTTACCAAGACTTCACGGTGCGGCTGACAAGATGGCGGGTGGCCTTCAACAGGTTCGTGCGGCAATAGGAAAGATGCAAGCGGATAAGGCACCGGGGGTTGATGGGTTTCCGGTGGAGTTTTATAAAAGGTTTTGGATAGGCTGGCGCCACTGTTCGTAGAGATGTTTGACGATGCGGTGGCCAAGGGGGCCTCCCGGAGATGATGGGACAGGCATCCATTTTGTTGTTGCTAAAAAAGGTTAAGGACCCGATAGAGTGTGGATTGCATAGGCCAATATCTCTGCCATGATTCTTGCCAGGATGTTGGTGCTTAGGTTGGAAGATTGCCTCCCGCAGGTGATTGGGAAACATCAGATAAGGTTTGTAAAGGGTAGGCAGTTGTCTTCGAATGAGCGGCATTTGTTAAACGTGGTGCTCTTACCATTAGAGGGGAGGGAGCAGGAGGTGGGGATGGCGCTAGATGCGGAGAAGGCATTTGAGTGGAGTTACTTGTTTGTGTCGTTGGAGAGGTTTGGGATTGGGCCTACGTTTGTCATGTGGGTTAAATTGTTATATAGTTTCATAGTTTCATAGAATTTTTAGTGCAGAAGGAGGCCATTCGGCCCATTGAGTCTGCACCAGCACTTGGAAAGAGCACCCTACCCAAGGTCCACACCTCCACCCTATCCCCATAACCCAGTAACCCCACCCAACACTAAGTGCAATTTTGGACACTATGGGCAATTTAACACGGCCAATCCACCTAACCCGCGCATTTTTAGACTGTGGGAGGAAACCGGAGCACCCGGAGGAAACCCACGCAAACACGGGGAGAAAGTGCAGACCGTCCACACAGACAGTGACCCAAGACGGGAATCGAACCTGGGACCCTGGAGCTGTGAAGAAATTGTAACACACAGGGACTTAAAACTCAATCAGGACCACCTAAAATGAAAGTTGACAAGGTAGGAGGGGTCTGCCCCTCTCCCACCAGCATAGCCTATGATTTTGTAAAATTAATCTTATAACCGGAGAAGGCACTAAATCTGTCCACCACACCAATGAGAGTGGGAACTGAGACAAACAGCAGCTCATCGTTCGCATGAAGCGTAACCTTTTGCTGCTTCTCGCCACAACCCAGGCCCGATATCAAAGTGTCTGCCTGATAGCCTCCGCCAGCGACTGTATGGCCAATGAAAACAGCAAGGAGGATAGGGGGCAGCCCTGCCTGACCCCTCTCTGCAGGCCAAAGTTCTTGGACCTAAAACCATTCATGAGTACTGCCATCAAGGGTCTAGGGCACAGCACCTGAACCCACTTAATATATTCCTCACCCAGCCCAAATCTCCACAGCGTGTACACCAGATATTTCCACTCCACTCAATCAAAGGCTTTCTCCACATCCAAGGAGTTGAGCAGTCCATTCAGCACTGGCTTGTAGAAAGCCTGGATCATATTCAATAACCTTCTAATATTATTATCGGAAAACCTATCCTTTCCAAGCAATCATCGGAAGGACTCCCTCTAACCATCTCGCCAATACCTTAGGCAACAACTTCAGATCGACATTCAAAAGCTAGATTGGTCATTAGGAGGCACATTGCTCTGGTTTCTTGCCTGTCTTCAAAATCAAGGAGATGTTTGCCTCCCGGAGAGCGGTGGCAGCACACCTGCCTCAAAGGAGTGACCGTACGTACCAAGGCATGGTTCTATTAACAGATTCTTAAATTCCCTTTAAAACTCACACCCAAAACCATCCGCCCCCAGGGCTTTTTCCGGCTGAAGTTCCTTAATGGCCACAGCCACCTCACGTTTAGAGATAGGAGCACTAAGGGCCAATCGCTGATCCTCCGAAATCACATGCAATCTTTCACACAATGATTCACTTCTTTCTAGAAATTTCCCAACTCCCATGGGTTGGTGATAGCTCAGATTTACCAGAGCTGCCGTTTGGTTTGCATGCTTTGGCTAATTCTAGGCGCCCAATCACTGGGGAGTGAAAGAAACAGCAGCAATGTTCTTAAGCTTGCTTTCTGACCATGTAGGAGGGTAGCTCTCCAACTTGGGTTGTTAAATAACTCCTCTCTCCAGCTCTTCCTTTTTCTCTGTCTTCCACACGGCCTCTGTATTTTAACTTCCTTCCTGTTGGTATTGCTTCCAGATCAAGGGTTTCCCTGTAACATGGATCAGTATTTCTTATTATCCAAAAAATTATAATTGTTTCCTTTGCAATTGATACAAACTTATAAAAGTCATTT
Source organism: Scyliorhinus torazame (assembly GCF_047496885.1). Taxonomy (NCBI): domain Eukaryota; kingdom Metazoa; phylum Chordata; class Chondrichthyes; order Carcharhiniformes; family Scyliorhinidae; genus Scyliorhinus; species Scyliorhinus torazame. The sequence goes on from NC_092716.1 coordinate 230,835,550, forward strand.
CAAAACATTTAAAAGTCAATTACAGATTCCTTACTGTTGCTGCTTCTGGGTCATGGGCCCCGACAATATATAAATAGATATTCTAAACTGTCTACGTGTATGCTAATGCAAGGGTGCATAATTATTCACTTTCTTATTGAATGTACAGGCAACATTTTGGTTGAGTTTAGTGGACAGGAGAGCGACAAAATCTTGTCGATATTTTTTAAAGTTCTTCGGAGGGCTAGTAAAATGAACAACTGAACTGTAAACTATCACATTCTTGATTTGAGTGTTGCTTGCGCAACAGAAAAGAGATAAGATTTGCAAGATGGCCCTTTTAAGATAAATTCAAGCAGGAAATTTGGGCAAATCTAAAAAACTCACAGGTGGAAGCAACAATTCATCTGTAGCAGAAACAAAGAACACGGTTGCAACTGGCTGTCTCATTTGCTATTGATTTTATGAAGAAGAATCTAACTCTTTGTTTTACCTCACTGTGGGGAAAATGCATAGTGTCCTTGTATTTTTCCTCAAGATATTTGTCATCATATAATGTAGTAATACTGAGCTGACGTTTTTATTAGTAAGTATGACAGAACACAAGCCATTTTATACCACAAAGCTCATAGGGCGCGATTCTCCACTCCCACGCCGGTTGGGAGAATCGCCTGGGCCGCCAAAATGTCCGGGGACGCCGGTCCGACGCCCCCCCGCGAGTCTCCCAAGCGGCGGGAACGGCCCGGTTGAGTTTCGCGGGCCGCAGGCCGGAGAATCGGCGGAGACACCGAAAATGGCGATTCTCCGGCACCCCTGCTATTCTGAGGCCCGGATGGGCCGAGCGGCCAGGCCAAAACAGCGGGTTCCCCCCGGCGCCGTCCACACCTGGGGCGTCATTCTCCGACCCCCCAGAGGGTCGGAGAATGGCCGTTGCCGCCGTGAATCCCGCCCCCGGAAGTCTCCGAAGGGAGAAAAGTCGGCGGGGCGTCAATGTCGCCGCTGCCGTCGGAGAATGTCACGGGTCTGCGCAAGGCAGCCGATTTTCGGCCTGCCGATATTCTCCCTTCCGGATGGGCCGAAGTCCCGTCGACGTGATGACCGTTCACGTCGACGTAAATTAAACCTCCTTTTCATCGGCGTGACCCTGTGCTCCAGGTTCACGCCGACCAGCGTGGAGGTGAGTGACGGCCTGGGGGGTTGGCTCTGGGCAGGCGATGGCGTGGCCGCAGTCTGAATGCGTGGGGAGAGGTGTGTCTAGGGTTGTGTGTGTGTGTTGGTGCGGCGGGGGGAGCGGGGGGGTGGTTAGAGTAGGCTGGGCTCCGGGGGAGTGCCGGGAGGGGGTCCGTGCCGGGGTGGAGGTTGGGGGGGTCCGTGCCGGGGAGGGGGATGGGGGGTCCGTGCCGGGGTGGAGGTTGGGGGGGGTCCGTGCCGGGGTGGAGGTTGGGGGGGGGTCCGTGCCGGGGAGGAGGATGGGGGGTCCGTGCCGGGGTGGAGGTTGGGGGGGGGGTCCGTGCCGGGGTGGAGGTTGGGGGGGGTCCGTGCCGGGGAGGGGGATGGGGGGGTCCGTGCCGGGGAGGGGGATGGGGGGTCCGTGCTGGGGTGGAGGTTGGGGGGGGTCCGTGCCGGGGTGGAGGTTGGGGGTGGGGGGGTCCGTGCCAGGGAGGGGGATGGGGGGTCCGTACCGGGGTGGAGGTTGGGGGGGTTCGTGCCGGGGTGGAGGTTGGGGGGGGGGGTCCGTGCTGGGGAGGGGGATGGGGGGTCCGTGCCGGGGTGGAGGTTGGGGGGGGGGTCTGTGCCGGGGAGGGGGATGGGGGGTCCGTGCCGGGGTGAAGGTTGGGGGGGGGTCCGTGCCGGGGAGGGGGATGGGGGGTCCGTGCCGGGGTGGAGGTTGGGGGGGGGGTCCGTGCCGGGGTGGAGGTTGGGGGGGGGTCCGTGCCGGGGAGGAGGATGGGGGGTCCGTGCCGGGGTGGAGGTTGGGGGGTGGTCCGTGCCGGGGTGGAGGTTGGGGGGGGGTCCGTGCCGGGGAGGGGGATGGGGGGGTCCGTGCCGGGGAGGGGGATGGGGGGGGTCCGTGCCGGGGAGGGGGATGGGGGGTCCGTGCCGGGGTGGAGGTTGGGGGGGGGTCCGTGCCGGGGTGGAGGTTGGGGGTGGGTGGGTCCGTGCCGGGGAGGGGGATGGGGGGTCCGTACCGGGGTGGAGGTTGGGGGGGGACCGTGCCGGGGTGGAGGTTGGGGGGGGGGTCCGTGCTGGGGAGGGGGATGGGGGGTCCGTGCCGGGGTGGAGGTTGGGGGGGGTCTGTGCCGGGGAGGGGGATGGGGGGTCCGTGCCGGGGTGGAGGTTGGGGGGGGTCCGTGCTGGGTAGGGGGATGGGGGGTCCGTGCCGGAGTGGAGGTAGGGGGGGGGATTCCGTGCCGGGGAGGGGGATGGGGGGGTCCGTGCCGGGGAGGGGGATGGGGGGGGGTCCGTGCTGGGGAGGGGGGTGGGGGGTCTGTGCCGGGGTGGAGGTTGGGGGGGGGGTCCGTGCCAGGGAGGGGAAGGGGGGTCCATGCCGGGGTGGCGGTTGGGGGGGGGTCCGTGCCGGGGTGGAGGCTGGGGGGGGCGTCCGTGCCAGGGTGGAGGTTGGGGGGGTCCGTGCCGGGGAGGGGGATGGGGGGTCCGTGCCGGGGAGGGGGATGGGGAGGGGGTCCGTGCTGGGGAGGGGGGGTGGGGGGTCTGTGCCGGGGTGGAGGTTGGGGGGGGGGGTCCGTGCCAGGGAGGGGAAGGGGGGTCCGTGCCGGGGTGGCGGTTGGGGGGGGGTCCGTGCCGGGGTGGAGGCTGGGGGGGGCGTCCGTGCCAGGGTGGAGGTTGGGGGGGGTCCGTGCCGGGGAGGGGGATGGGGGGTCCGTGCCGGGGTGGAGGTTGGGGGGGGGTCCGTGCCGGGGTGGAGGTTGGGGGGGGGGGGTCCGTGCCGGGGAGGGGGATGGGGGGGGGGTCCGTGCTGGGGAGGGGGATGGGGGGTCCGTGCCGGGGTGGAGGTTGGGGGGGGGATCCGTGCCGGGGAGGGGGATGCGAGGGCAAGTGTGTTGGTCCACCTGGCCAGGTGCCAGCCTCCAACAGTTGGACCCATGCGGTCCATGCCACCTGGCTGGGGTGAGGAGGGGATATGGGCAATGATGACATGTCGTCGTTCCCGTCCCCCCCACCAGGCCGTCATGTTTTCCGATCATCCAGCGATGTTGGCCGCCGTGGTGGCAGCCGCTCATGTCTTTGTTGCCCTGGATGAGGAGGAGGAGGAGGAGCGTGCCAGAGAGGCGGCGCAGGCTGCCGCAGAGGGACAGGCGGCAGCCGCCCAGGCTGGAGGGACACCTGACCGACAGGACGAGGAGGGGGAGGAGGACGTCGCGGCCCCACGGCAACGGAGGCACCCGAGGGCGCCCCGTGTGTACCGGCCTCGGCAGTCATACCAGGACCTCACGGACCGGGAATGCAGGAGGAGACTCCGGATGAGGCGGGAAACCGTGGCACACATCTGCCACCTGCTGGCACACCTGTCACCGCGTGGCACTGGCGGGGGACACCCTCTCCCCGTGTCCGTCAAGGTTACGGTGGCCCTGAACTTTTATGCAACGGGGTCATTCCAGGCACCGAGTGGGGACCTGTCCGGCATATCGCAGACATCGGTGCATCAGTGCATCCGGGCAGTGAAAGCTGCCCTATATGCTATGGCGCACCGCTACATCCGCTTCCCCGTGGACCGGGCCAGCCAAGGTGCCCGGGCCGTGGGCTTCTCTGCCGTGGCCGGGTTCCCCATGGTCCAGGGCGCGATCGATGGGATGCACGTCGCCGTGCGGCCACCTGCAGATAACAGGGCCGTGTTCACCAATAGGAAGGGGACCTATTCGATGAACATACCCAGGCAGTGTACACGACTCATACGTGTTGTCGCGGTCATCCATCCCCGGCATGTACGAGGGACGACATCCCCGGCTGAGGGGCTGGTTGCTGGGCGACAGGGGCTACCCATTGCGATCGTGGCTGATGACGCCTATACGGAGGCCACGCAATGAGGCGGAGAACCGCTACAATGATGCCCATGTAGCGACAAGGGGAGTGATAGAGAGGTGCTTTGGCGTGCTGAAGATGCGTTTCAGGTGCCTGGACCTCTCTGGGGCACCCTCCAGTCTCGGTCAGATAGGGTCGGCCGCATCATTGTGGTGTGCTGCGTCCTGCACAACATAGCCCAGCAGAGGGGCGATGTGCCGCAGGCAGAGGAGGGCGGAGTGGAGGAGCAGCAGGAAGAGGCGCAGTCCTCCCCAGATGAGGGGGATGGGGGTAATGGTCAGGGCAGATGGGGTAGACACAGGTGGGTGGCTGTCCACCGTTACCAGCTGGCCCAGCGGGCACGGGACAGACTGATAGCCGCCCGCTTCACTGACTAGATGGGCGTGGGAATCGGGTAGTATGGCCACAGACCGCACACCATGGCAACAGCCGACCACCCACACCCCCCACCCATCCACCCACCCAGCACCCTCACCCCCCTCCCCAACCCCACCCACCCCACCCGCATGCACACCACCCCCCCCCCATTGCCGATCCACCTGCGGCACAACGGGCTGGGCTCACACAGTTGCGGGTGGACGCGTGTCTATTGCAGGCCATGGAGGATGATGACAACCCGCCCTGCGGTGAGCTCCTGGCTCTACATCGTTGGACTATGTCTGACCCATGGCCACAGTGCCACCATCCACCCGGACCATCCCTGCATGCGGCTGTGACACTGCAGCGCACGGTCGCGTCCTCTGCCCGGGGGATGTTGATGGCGGCCCAGGGGGAAGGCGGCAGACTCACCTGGGGCTGAGGTAAGACCACCCCTCACACACACACTTGCGCTCAACGTACATGACACCCCCGCACGCTTTGGACAGAGCACAAAGGCAGCTTCTGTAGGTGTAACATTGACTTTAATAACCAAACGAGTTCATGCACGTGCCCTAGCCCCTAAAACTCATCTGTGCCCTTCACCCGTGCCAACTTACTCAGTGTCTAATTGTTTGGCCTTACGGGCCTTTTGACTACGTCTACGTGGTTCCCCAGACGGTACAGCAGAACTGGAGGTGGACTCCTGTGATTCCTGCCCTCTGACACTGGATCCCTTTGGCGGCCGTTTCCTGGGGCGTCCTGGCCTAGATGGGCCAGGCTGCGGCCCGGGCGACTGGGATGGCGAGCTGCCAGACTGTCCTGCCCGTTGCCCACCCGATGCACCTGGGACGGAAGGGGGGGAGTCCGAGGTGTCGCGGTGTACCGGGACCTCCCCTACAGGGGGAGCCGGGACGGACCACACCACCTCCTCCTCCCTCGGGGTGCCCGATGGCCCCCAGGCCTCTACATGGGTGGGGGATGCGAACGGACTGGCCATCCGACGCCCCCCCGACATCTGGCGCTGCCAGTCCTGGAGGCCCGTGCTGGTATCGACAGAGGTCTGCAGGTTTGCAGCCATGGAGCCCAGGGGGTTGGCAAACCCTGTCTGTGACAGTGCGACGCCGGCTCGCACATGGCCACTGGCGCCGATGCCCTCAGCGATGGCCTGCTGAGACTGGGCCATGGCCTGCTGAGACTGGGCCATGGCCTGCAGAGACTGGGCCATGGCCTGCAGAGACTGGGCCATGGCCTGCTGAGACTGGGCCATGGCCTGCAGAGACTGGGCTATGGCGTTGAGCGCCTCTGCCATCTGGCACTGGCACTGGCTCATGGCCTCCTGTGAGAGGGCAGCCATTTCCTGGGCCACAGACGCCACCTGCACGGAAAGCCCCAGGCCTCGCAAACCGTTCCCCGTGTCTGACACCGTCGCACCCATTGCCTCCACCGCGGACGCCACCCGTGCGGTGTCAGCTTGGGTGGCACGCATGACCGGCACCACTCCCAGCTCCTGGACGCGGGTGGACCCCTCCACCTGCGATTGCAGCCGCCGCAAGCCGCCCGTCACCCTCTTCGCTCGTTTCCGGGTCGGTGGTTGCATCGGATCTATGTGTGGGTGTGGTAACTCCAGGAACCCGGGATCCATCTAGGCGGCAGATGTTCGCTTGGGCTGGGCTGCCCTCTGACCGCCCGGCCCCTCTGCTGCTCCTACCTCCACCTGCTGTACCAGGACGGCTGTGTTGTGCGCACCAGTGAGTGTACCAGACGCCTCATCACTAAAGTGCCCAACCGAGGTGAGTGTTTCTGCGATGGTGGAGGGTGTTGATGACAGCAGTGGCGTTGTGTCGTGCTCTTCGTCCCACTCTGAGTCCATGGCATTTTGGGTGGGGGTTCGTCTCCACCCATCCACTCTGAGTCACTGTCCGGTATTTCGTCTTCCTGGGTAGTGGTGTCCCGGGTAGGGGTGTCCTGGGCAGTGCTGTCCCGGGTAGTGGTGTCCCGGGTAGTGGTGTCCCGGGTAGGGGTGTCCTGGGCAATGCTGTCCCGGGTAGTGGTGTCCCGGGTAGTGGTGTCCCGGGTAGTGGTGTCCTGGGTAGTGGTGTCCTGGGTAGTGGTGTTCTGGGTAGTGGTGTCCTGGCTCGGATGTGACGGGGGCCTGTGGCTGCCCCCCTCGTCGCTGGGTGGTCGCTCCCGCACGTGACGGGGGTGTCGTCTCCCTGTTGCTCCAGGTCTCTCCGTCTCCCGTGGTGTGCGAGGGGCATCCTGCGGGCGTCGCATGCTGGAGGGTGCGGGTCTCTCCGTCTCCCGTGGTGTGCGAGGGGCATCCTGCGGGCGTCGCATGCTGGAGGGTCCGGGTCTCTCCGTCTCCCGTGGCCTCCGAGGGGCATCCTGCGGGCGTCGCATGCTGGAGGGTGCGGGTCTCTCCGTCTCCCGTGGCCTCCGAGGGGCATCCTGCGGACGTCGCATGCTGGAGGGTCCGGGTCTCTCCGTCTCCCGTGGTCTCCGAGGGGCATCCTGCGGGCGGTCAGCATCTGCGGGGATGGGTGCCTGGACGTTTGGTCCTGCGATACACAATGAAGCGTGCATGGTTAGACATCAGGCAGTGATCAGGCGATATGGGGGAGGGGGATATAGGGGAGGGGGGATATGGGGATGGGCTGTCGGTGGCTCACTTGCTACTACGCCCCCGACCTCTGCATCAGCAACCTCCCGGTCGTCAGGTCCGCCAGCCAGTTCCAGGGCCCTTTCCTCGTGTTCGGTCAGTGGCCTCTGGTCGCTGCAGTCCTGAGCAGTGCTTTAACGCTGCGGGGGCCGGCCTCCGGGGAGGCGAGGGGGGATCCTGCACCGGGCTTTACCTGAAATGTGGGGTGGCCCGCGATCGGTGCCCACCGATCGTCGGGCCGTCCTCTCTGAAGGATGACCTCCTTCGTTCCGCGGCCCCGCAAGATCCGTCTGCCATCTTCTTGCGGGGCGGATTTGGACAGGACGGCAACCATGCATGCGCAGATGATGCCCGTTATGCGGCGCCGGCCGCGTCACCTATGCAGCGCCGCTTTTACCCGGGCGACAAGGCCTGGCGCGTGTAGATGACGTGGCCCCGATTGTCAGGGCCTGAATCGGTCGGGACCGGGGCCGTTTTGCGCCGTCGTGAACCTCGACGGCGTTCACGACGGCGCGGCCACTTCGGCGTGGGAGTGGAGAATCCCGCCCATAATATTTTGTGACCTTATTACCTTAAACCACAAACCTTTGTTCTTCTGCATTTGAACTCTTTTCACCTGCCAACTTCTTACAGCCTCTTGACCCTCAAATATATATCTCCATTTTATAGTCATGAGCGTTCCAATTTTAGTTTCTATTTCTTCTCTATTTATATTTTCACTGTTGGCCCTTGTCACGATCTTTATCTTTTGGTGCAATGCGGTGACATAATTATATGTGACTGCTGTTTAATTTTCTGTACCATTTCTGTAGTATTGGCAGACTTTCCTTTTTCTGAGTTAGATGATTTTCTGATGTACACCATCTGGCAGCTGAATTGAGAATAGTTGAGTTCAAATAAGATCGATTAGAGTTCAAAACTCACACTTTTGGATTGGAGCTCAGTACAGTTACTGTACCATTACGATCATGGCTTCAGTTTACAATGAGGCAAAACCATGGGTTCCAGAAATTAATAAAATGGTGTCAAATGTTGTGGGAACACGGTGGCGCAGAGGGTTAGCCCTGCTGCCTCAAGGCGCTGAGGTCGCAGGTTCAATCCCGGCTCTGGGTCACTGTGTCATGATATCCACATCAGCATATCATGGTGTAATCACACACACACTGATGGACAGGTAATTGGACCAACGAACACACACACAACATCGCAGCTAATCACCAGTGAGAGCCCACGCACTATAAAACAGGGAACACCACAGTTCCCGCTCATTCTACCAGGAGATAGCTCAGAGCACAGAGCTCACAGCGTGCCACTCAGACATAGACCATGTGCTGAGTGCCTCACCAAGATAGTGATAGGGCTGGGTCCACAGGTTAGCTGGTGAAGCACGAACCTAAGCCAGCAGTTAGTAGTTGTCATCGTTTAAGACAATAAAACAGAGTTGTACCATCTACAGACGTGTTGGATCATTTGTGCATCGGAACACCCAACACGACAACTGTACGTGTGGAGTTTGCACATTCTCCCGTGTTTGCGTGGGTTTCGCCCCCACAACCCAAGGATGGGCAGCACGGTCGCACATGTGGGTAGCACTGTGGCTTCACAGCGCCAGGGTCGCAGGTTTGATTCCCTGCTGGGTCACAGTCTGTGCGGAGTCTGCATGTTCTCCTCGTGTCTGCGTGGGTTTTCTCCGGGTGCTCTAGTTTCCTCCCACAGTCCAAAGATGTGCAGGGTAGGTGGATTGGCCATGCTAAATTGCCCTTAGTGTCCAAAAAGGTTAGGAGGGGTTATTGGGTTATGGGGATAGGGTGGAAGTTGTGGCTTGGGTGGGTACGGTGCAGACCCGATGGGCTGAATAGCCTCCTTCTGCACTGTATGTTCTATGTTCTATGTTTGATGTGCAGGGTAGGTGAAATGGCCACATTAAATTGCCCCTTAATTGGAAAAAATTAATTGGGTACTTTTTAAAGTGTCAAATGTTTACCACTTTCATTTAAATTTCAGTAGGATTCCTGGATTCAAATATACTTGTATATATATATATATATCTACTATAGTATTTATTTTATTCATTCAAAGGATGCTGGCTGAGCATTTATTGCCGATCCCTAATTGCTGTTGAGAAGGTGGTGGTGAGCTGCCTCTTTGAACCTCTGCAGTCCATGTGATGTAGGTGCACCCACAATCATATTAGTGAATGAGTTCTAGGATTTTGCCACAATATTGCATATTTCTGTGTTTTCTGTTGCCCTACTAATTGTCATCATAAACCTTTATGTTGGCAGCAAATGTGCTGACCTAGAAATCTCTGAAAAGCTGACAATCCAATACGGCTGCAAAAAAGCTCACAATGTAAAATTGAGAACTATTCTTGAATACACGCATCTGAACAAGACCACTGTTTTGAGGCAGCTGAATAAGTTAAATTCCTTTTTAATACATTAACTTAAGAATTTTTATTCATAATTCATAATAAGGGGCAGCACGATAGCACAGTGGTTAGCACAGTTGCTTCACAGCTCCAGGGTCCCAGGTTCGATTCCCGGCTTGGGTCACTGTCTGTGTGGAGTCTGCACATCCTCCCCGTGTCTGCGTGGGTTTCCTCCGGGTGCTCCGGTTTCCTCCCACAGTCCAAAGATGTGCAGGTTAGGTCGATTGGCCATGCTAAATTGCCCTTAGTGTCCAAAAACGGTTAGGTGGGGTTACTGGGCTGCGGGGATAGGGTGCAGGTGTGGGCTTAGGTGGAGTGCTATTTCCAAGGGCAAGTGCAGACTCGATGGCCGAATGGCCTCCTTCTGAACTGTAAATTCTATGAAATCAATGCTACGCTACCCAGGGCAACTGCATGGTCAATTCCAGTTCCACGTTCCACGGAGTCACAACACAAGTGAATCAACTAATAATCCTTATAAACATTCTTAAAGTCTTTGGCCCATGGCTGCCCAATAATTACAGTCACCAGGTTTGTAAGCCAAAACACAATTACTGTTGATTGATAACAAGAATAATGGTGACATCGGCAGCAGATACAGTTGGTTCAATATTAATAAGTACCGACCTCTTACTTTAAAGCGCCTCACCGCCCTCTACACACACCCACAAGACAGACAGACTCAGAGGAGGCGGGGGAGGGAAAAAACGTAAATGAAAGAGAGAATAGTCTTTGCTTCAGATGCTGGTTCCTTGCAGGCTTTCCCCACAATAAGCTTGTAAATCACAGTCCTTATTTTGTCGTTGTACTTTCCTGTAGAGACAGAGTCCCTGTTTCGTTAGACTTCACTCGAGGTTTGTGGCCTGCCCTCACACCCTGGTTTCAGGAATCCAACAACCACAGACTTATTGGAGAGAGATTTAGTTGGATCTTTTTTGAAGAGGTTTAGCAATAGTATTCTGGAGAGGATTTAGCTGGATCTTTTATCTCCATGCTGCCGAAATCAAAGAGACTAAAGGGATGATCCTTTAAAACTGTGATGAGGAGGAATTTCACCAGCCAGAGGGTGGTGGGAACTCTTTGCCGCAGTACGCTGTGGAGGCCAAATCACTGAGTGTCTTTAAGACAGAGCTAGATAGGTCCTTGATTAATCAGGGGATCAGGGGTTTTGGGGAGAAGGCAGGAGAATGGGGATGAGAAAAATATCAGCCATGATTGAATGGCGGAACAGACTCGATGGGCTGAGTGGCCTAATTCTGCTACTATGACTCCTACTCTTAGTGCCAAGGTGCCCGAGTGGCAGGTTACCCGTGACCAGGGGTGCCTTGCCCTATAAAGTGGGGTGAGAACCCATTACAAGTACAGGCAGCACTGTAGCACAGTGGTTAGCACAGTTGCTTCACAGCTCCAGGGTCCCAGGTTCGATTTCCGGCTTGGGTCACTGTCTGTGCGGAGTCTGCACGTTCTCCCTGTGCCTGCGTGGGTTTCCTCCGGGTGCTCCGGTCTCCTCCCACAGTCCAAAGATGTGCAGATTAGGTGGATTGGCTATGCTAAATTGCCCTTAGTGTCCAAATAAAAGGTTAGATGGGGTTACTGGGTTACGGGGTTAGAGTGGAGGTGTGGGCTTGGGTAGGGTGCTCTTTCCAAGGGCCGGTGCAGACTCGATGGACCGAATAGCCTCCTTCTGCACTGTAAATTCTATGTTTCTGTAAATTGGAACATTGTTGGTGGTGATGGTGGTGGTGGTGGTGGTGGTGGTGGTGGTGGGGGGGGGGGGGGGGTGTTTAAAGGCCACGGTGGTGGGGGGGTTGAGAGATTGGGGCGGCATTTAAAAAATGGTGCCTCGAGCCCATCCTGTACTGATGAAATGAGGTAAGTGTGGCCTTGGCAGGGCGTTCCTCACCGAGGCCAGAAAAAAACAGTCCAGTTTTATAGTGGGGTCATATTCAGCGCTGAGAAACGAACCCAAAATGGGACTTTTTGGCATGATGGGAGGAGAGGGGAAGAATGAAGGTTGAAAGTCACATGACAAACTTAATTACCCACACTGTTAACTAGGTTTGCAACGAGGTGATATGGCAGAGTGGTTAGCGTCCCTATCTCTGAGCCAGAAGCTCTACGTTCGAATCCCACTCCAGGACGTGATGGCCACAGAGGGTGTGGTCATAACATAGCCAAAGCGGCTGATTGTCAACCTGCAAATCCTTCTGACACGCCGTTAGCAGGCAGTTAGAGCGGTCTGGTCTGCCGGAGAGACTCATTGTACATAAGAACATAAGAACTAGGAGCAGGAGTAGGCCATCTGGCCCCTCGAGCCTGCTCCACCATTCAATGAGATCATGGCTGATCTTTCATGGACTCAGCTCCACTTTCCGGCCCGAACACCATAACCCTTAATCCCTTTATTCTTCAAAAAACTATCTATCTTTATCTTAAAAACATTTACTGAAGGAGCCTCTACTGCTTCACTGGGCAGGGAATTCCATAGATTCACAACCCTTTGGGTGAAGAAGTTCCTCTTAAACTCAGTCCTAAATCTACTTCCCCTTATTTTGAGGCTATGCCCCCTAGTTCTGCTTTCACCCGCCAGTGGAAACAACCTGCCCGCACCTATTCTATCTATTCCCTTCATAATTTTATATGTTTCTATAAGATCCCCCTCATCCTTCTAAATTCCAATGAGTACAGTCCCAGTCTACTCAACCTCTCCTCATAATCCAACCCCTTCAGCTCTGGGATTAACCCAGTGAATCTCCTCTGCACACCCTCCAGTGCCAGTACGTCCTTTCTCAAAAAAGGAGATCAAAACTGAACACAATACTCCAGGTATGGCCTCACTAACACCTTATACAATTGCAGCATAACCTCCCTAGTCTTAAACTCCATCCCTCTAGCAATGAAGGACAACATTCCATTTGCCTTCTTAATCACCTGGTGCACCTGTAAACCAACTTTATGCGACTCATGCACTAGCACACCCAGGTCTCTCTGCACAGCCACATGTTTTAATATTTTATCATTTAAATAATAATCCCTTTTGCTGTTATTCCTACCAAAATGGATAACCTCACATTTGTCAACATTGTATTTCATCTGCCAGACCATAGCCCAGTCACTTCGCCTATCCAAATCCGTCTGCAGACTTCCAGTATCCTCTGCACTTTTTGCTTTACCACTTATCTTAGTGTCATCTGCAAACTTGGACACATTGCCCTTGGTCCCCAACTCCAAATCATCTATGTAAGTTGTGAACAGTTGTGGGCCCAACACTGATCCCTGAGGGACACCACTAGCTACTGATTGCCAACCAGGGAAATACCCATTAATCCCCACTCTTTGCTTTCTATTAATTAACCAATCCTCTATCCATGCTACTTAATGCCATGCATCTTTATCTTATGCAGCAACCTTTTGTGTGGCACCTTGTCAAAGGCTTTCTGGAAATCCAGATATATCACATCCATTGGCTCCCCGTTATCTACCGCACTGGTAATGTCCTCAAAAAATTCCACTAAATTAGTTAGGCACGACCTGCCCTTTATGAACCCATGCTGCGTCTGCCCAATGGGACAATTTCCATCCAGATGCCTCGCTATTTCTTCCTTGATGATAGATTCCAGCATCTTCCCTACTACCGAAGTGAGGCTCACTGGCCTATAATTACCCGCTTTCTGCCTACCTCCTTTTTTAAACAGTGGTGTAACGTTTGCTCATTTCCAATCCGCCGGGATCATCCCAGAGTCTAGTGAATTTTGGTAAATTATCACTAGTGCATTTGCAATTTCCCTAGCCATCTCTTTTAGCACTCTGGGATGCATTCCATCAGGGCCAGGAGACTTGTCTACCTTTAGCCCTATTAGCTTGCCCATCACTACCTCCTTGGTGATAACAATCCTCTCAAGGTCCTCACCTGTCATAGCCTCATTTCCATCAGTCACTGGTATGTTATTTGTGACTTCCACTGTGAAGACCGACCCAAAAAACCTGTTCAGTTCCTCAGCCATTTCCTCATCTCCCATTATTAAATCTCCCTTCGTATCCTCTAAAGGACCAATATTTACCTTAGCCACTCTTTTTTGTTTTATATATTTGTAGAAACTTTTACTATCTGTTTTTATATTCTGAGCAAGTTTACACTCATAATCTATCTTACTCTTCTTTATAGCTTTTTTAATAGCTTTCTGTTGCCCCCTAAAGATTTCCCAGTCCTCTAGTCTCCCACTAATCTCTGCCACTTTGTATGCTTTTTCCTTCAATTTGATACTCTCCCTTATTTCCTTAGATATCCACGGTTGATTTTCCCTCTTTCTACCGTCCTTCCTTTTTGTTGGTATAAACCTTTGCTGAGCACTGTGAAACATCGCTTGGAAGGTTCTCCGCTGTTCCTCAACTGTTTCACCACAAAGTCTTTGCTCCCAGTCTACCTTAGCTAGTTCTTCTCTCATCCCATTGTAATCTCCTTTGTTTAAGCTCAAGACACTAGTGCTTGATTTTACCTTCTCACCCTCCATCTGTATTTTAAATTCCACCATATTGTGATCGCTCCTTCCCAGAGGATCCCTAACTATGAGATCCTGAATCAATCCTGTCTCATTACACAGGACCAGATCTAGGACCGCTTGTTCCCTCGTAGGGTCCATTACATACTGTTCTAGGAAACTATCGCAGATACATTCTATAAACTCCCCCTCAAGGCTGCCTTGACCTACCTGGTTAAACCAATCGGCATGTAGATTAAAATCCCCCATGATAACTGCTGTACCATTTCTACATGCATCCGTTATTTCTTTGTTTATTGCCTGCCCCACCATAATGTTACTATTTGGTGGCCTATAGACTACTCCAATCAGTGACTTTTTCGCCTTACTATTCCTGATTTCCACCCAAATGGATTCAACCTTATCCTCCATAGCACCGATGTCATCCCTTACTGTTGCCCGGATGTCATCCTTAAATAACAGAGCTACACCACCTCCCTTACCATCCACTCTGTCCTTCCGAATAGTTTGATACCCTCGGATATTTAACTCCCAGTAGTGACCATCCTTTAACCATGTTTCAGTAATGGCCACTAAATCATAGTCATTCACGATGATTTGCGCCATCAACTCATTTACCTTATTCCGAATACTACGGGCATTCAGGTAAAGTACACTTATGTTGGCTTTTTTACCTCTGTTCTGAATCTTAACACCTCGATCAGTAACCTCTCCTAAGTTATATTTCCTCTTAACCTTTCTCCTAATTTTCCTTGCCGTTGAACCCATATCTTCATGTAGCAACCTGCCGCGTCGCTTACCATTAATGTTTTCATTTCCAGTTTTATTCCTTTTGGTATTCCTGGTCCTATTCACAGAGCTCCCCTCAGTCACTGTACCTTGTACTGTCGCCCTTTTAGATTTTTGATTATGGCTTCTCTGCCTTACACTTTCCCCCTTACTGCCTTTTGTTTCTGTCCCTGTTTTACTACCTTCCAACTTCCTGCATCGGTTCCCATCCCCCTGCCACATTAGTTTAAACTCTCCCCAACAGCTCTAGCAAACCCCCCCCCCCCCTAGGACATCGGTTCCAGTCCTGCCCAGGTGCAGACCGTCTGGTTTGTACTGGTCCCACCTCCCCCAGAACCGGTTCCAATGCCCCAGGAATTTGAATCCCTCCCTCTTGCACCATCTCTCGAGCCACGCATTCATCCTATCTATCCTGACATTCCTACTCTGACTAGCCCGTGGCACTGGTAGCAATCCTGAGTTTACTACCTTTGAGGTCCTACTTTTTAGTTTAACTCCTAACTCCTTGAATTCAGCTTGTAGGACCTCGTCCCGTTTTTTACCTATATCGTTGGTGCCTATGTGCACCACGACAGCTGGCTTTTCACCCTCTCCCCCCCCCCCCCCCAGAATGTCCTGCAGCCGCTCCGAGACATCCTTGACACTTGCACCAGGGAGGCAACATACCATCCTGGAGTCCCGATTGCGTATGCAGAACCGCCTGTCTATTCCCCTTACAATTGAGTCCCTTATCACTATAGCCCTGCCATTCTTCTTCCTTCCCAGCTGTGCAGCAGAGCCAGCCACGGTGTCATGAACCTGGCTGCTGCTGCCTTCCCCTGGTGAGCCATCTCCCTCAACAGTATCCAAAGCGGTATATCTGTTTTGCAGGGCGATGACCGCAGAGGACACCTGCACTGCCTTCCTACTCTTGCTCTGTCTTTTGGTCACCCATTTTCTATCTCCCTCAGTACCTTTCACCTGCGGTGTGACCAACTCGCTAAACGTGCTATCCACGACGTCCTCAGCATCGCGGATGCTCCAAAGTGAGTCCATCCACAGCTCCAAAGCCGTCAAGCGGTCTAACAGGCGCTGCAACTGGACACAGTTCTTGCACGTCAAGGAGCCAGGGACAGTGGACGTGTCCCCGAGCTCCCACATCGCACACGAGGAGCATGACTCGGGTCTGAGATCTCCCGCCATGTCTTAAACCTTCGGTTAACTTCAACAATTACAATTTCCCCCCAAAATAAATAAATAAACAACGAAAAAAAAAAAAAAAAAACCAATGAAAAGAAAAAGAAAACAGAAACGCTACTTACCAGTCACTTACCAGGGATAAAAAGCACTTCCTCCCCACCCAGCTTCCAATTCCCACCTAGATTCAAATTCCCAAACACACTCTTAGCTGTGTCTCACTCTGGCTGTGTCTTCTCTGGCTCACTGGGAGAACTCACTGGGAGAACTGGGAGAATGTCAGCCATGCTTGGTGTGGAATGGCCTTGAGCTTCAAACTAGTGACATGCTCCAGGAAAAAAACACTACGCAAAACAGACAGAAGCATGGTCTGCCTCATAAATCTCTAGACTGGGAATGTCTCACTAGGTTTGGGATTTAACTTAGCAATAATCTACTTGGCTATGTTGGATGATGTCATTGGAACATAATGGCTGTAGCTGGAATGATCTCAAGATTGTGTCCAAAAAGAGAGATTCTAACATCATTCTTTGTTTATTAAGTGCCTCATTACTCCATCTGGAAGGTTTTTTATTGTTCATCACTCTTCGTATGGGAAAGATTTCTTGATGTATATCCAAAACTAGGCATGTATCTCCTTGTTCCATTCCTGCAATCTAAAGCAATATTATGGATTAAATGTTCTCTCTAACAATTTTCTTTCCCCCTCAGATGCCCATTGCAGCTTGAAAATCCCAATTACCAGCCTTTCAGACCCCACCCTGTGGATTAACCAGCCCAGGGGCTGGTTATAGCACAGGGCTAAATCGCTGGCTTTGAAAGCAGACCAAGGCAGGCCAGCAGCACGGTTCAATTCCCGTACCAGCCTCCCTGAACAGGCGCCGGAATGTGGCGACTAGGGGCTTTTCACAGTAACTTCATTTGAAGCCTACTCGTGACAATAAGCGATTTTCATTTCACTTCATTAGCATCATGGTCCCTGCACTGACTCTGGGAGTTAAATAGCTATCTTGTTTTTGGAATTAGAACTAGCTGCAGTAGTCAATGTGCAGCATCATCACAGCGCAATAAAGTTTGGTCATTACCTCCCCTGATATATAGGTTTTGTTAATTTACTCTAATGTGGTATCACTGGCAAATGTGATTACTTTGCGTTGAGGTTCTGAGTCCAAGTTAATTTTGTAAATTAAACACAGCAGTTGAGCCAGCATGAGGCCATGAAGCTCCGCATTCAGTACTTCCCCAAATACCGACATAACTCCTCGAATGAGTAGGCATTGTTTCCTACACTTCAGCCAGCTTCTTATCCATTATTCGAGCCCTTCCTTGAAACCCCAAAGCTGAGTTTAGTTAATACGCTTTCATCTGCAACTTTTGAGAAAAGCCTCTTCAAAGTCAAGGTACTCCACAGTCCATTTGGTTTGTCGCCTCCTCAAAGACCTTGAGCAGGTTTGTCAGAAAAGATCTTCCTCCTCTGGATACATGCTGACTTCATCATTACCAGCCACAGAGAAAAACAAAATACTGATGGAATGAGGCCTGTGCAACCACCAGCCAACCTTCGGCATCTTGGAACTGTCCGCCATATGTCTGGACAGATTAGGAGATGCAATTCAGTATAGTCAACAAAAGGACGCAAGGATGTTCAACGTCTGCTGCAAACTCCACCACTTTGTGATACTAAGTGCTGGATTTTATGGGGCGCCATGGCCTTCACCCCATCCGCCGCCCCCCCCACCCCCCGCCCCCCCCCCCCCCCCCCCCCCACCCCCAACCACCTCCCCGACTAATACATCGAGCAGAAGCCCACTCTGTAAACGCTTGCTGATCTGCTGCATTTCACTCTCGGTGGGGCACTAATTGACTGAGAGCGAGAATTCTGCTCCCACTTGATGAGGAGGTCCCAATTAGAGCCCTCTAGTCCCAGCCGCACCAGGTTCAAGCAGCGGCCAATGCTGGGCCTATAGCCAGAACCCGAAGAAGAGGAGGTGATGGAAGGTGGACTGAAGGAAGGCGAGATAGCGGCAGGAGTCTGGCTGGCAGCCAGGGGGTGGGGGGCTGGATTTGAGAGGCTGGGGGGGGGGGTTTAAAAGTCAGGGTTTGATCTTGAGGGTGAATGTGTTCTATCACTACAGAGAACTTCCAAAGGAGATTCTCCCACTTCCTGCCCAACACCAACTTATCCAGTAAAACCTGCCCGGGCTCTCAGCTGCTGCAGGTAAAATAGCAGCGGGGGGGGGGGGGGGGCACTTCAGTGGATGGTCATACTTGAAGTAGCTCTAGGATTATTTATCAGTATTAGTAGTTTGTAATATATTTCTTATAATAGCACTTTAGGGCCTCAATAGGCCTAAGGGTATACAGCCCCTGACACCTCCATCGCCCTTCCATAAAATGGGAGGCAGGTCAGGAGGGATGGGAAGGCAGCATGCAGTTCATGCACTGCATTTTACGAGATCGTCATCTTAAAACACACTGGCGGGGGGCTGTAAAATCCAGCCTTAATCATGGAGGAGGAAGGGACTATCAGGAATCAATCAGTGTCAGAGAAGGAAGCGGACTGTGACCATGAGCATTTAGCTCCTGAAACACCAGTGGAACCAAGATACATTTATCCATATGCCTGAGCTGTACTTGATCACTCCTGTCTGTAATGATATGCTTAAGCAATCACGTATATAATGACGTAAAAGACCTCTGACCAGCAGGTGGCAGTGTAAATCTACCACGTGACTCTACCTCGAGGAGTTGAGAGTTAGTCATGTTAGTGGATAGTCATACTTGAAGTAGCTCTAGGATTATTTATCAGTATTAGTAATTTGTAATATATTTCTTATAATTATCTTTACCACACATTTATTTTATAATAAAACACTTTAACTAGTCAAGAGCTAGGCGTTCTTCTGTGCATCATTCCTACCGGCCAAGCACCAGAACGTAACATGGTACCAGGGCTGAAGATCAACTAAGGAAACACGATTCTTTGAAGATCCGAATAACTAAAGATAACTGTGGAGAAAAAAGAAGAAAATAGAAAAAAAATCTTCTATTAACCTTGTGAACTACTGGCAATGTGTACTCAGCACACTGAGAGACTTTGAAGTCCAGGATGGAAGGTCTAAAGGCACCAGCTTTGAGTCACTGCTAATGTAGATGAGAATTGGCACGTTTGTAAATAGCAATTCACTTTCTATGTTCCAGTTCTTGGTTTGAAGGCACAGCCTGATGAGAGACGCATAGCTTTGCTGCTCACTGTAGCAGGTCCACAAGCAATAGAAATATTTGATACAGTCTTTTTCAATAGCGAGGTGGATAGCCAGAACTTCAAGGAAGTTGTAAAGCAATTTGATTGGCATTGTACTCCAAAATAAAATTAGACGTTCAAGCGCTACATATTTCACATGCGCACCCAGAAAGCAGGTGAATCGTTTGATAGTTTTCTGACCGATTTGTGATTGAAGGCGCAGTCATGTAATTTTGCTACCCTACAAGCTCGATGATCCGCGACCAGATCGTGTTCGCGATTTGTAATGACAAGGTACATGAAATGCTGTTAAGAGAAGATGAACTTAAGCTTGATGATGCTATTAAAATTTGTCATGCCAGCGAGCTAGCTGCTCAGCACTTTGAACCTCAAACATTTTGGCGCAAAGGTAGGAGGGGCTGCCGACGCCATTAGTGTCGTGACACACTCAGTTCAAAACGTGGTTCCAGCACCGGCGGCTATTTTAAGCGACCAACCTAAACCTCCATTTAATGTAAGAGATGCGGCAATAGACAGTTACCACAAAAATATCCAGCATTGGGAAGATATGCTCCAACTGTAAAGGTAAAAACCATTTTGCTAAGCAATGCTTTACCAGTAAAAAAACCAGAACAAACAAAATCAATCAACATGGCTGATGAAGTATGCCTCGGAAACACGTTCTTCGTTGACATGGTTTCTAGTGAGGACAAGGATAGTCAAAGCGTGCAAAATAACAATGTTTTAATGACAATTTGCAGCAACAGTGAAGTAAATGCAATTACTCTGAAAGACAAATGGACAGTTCCATTAATGACACATTAATTAACTTCAAACTCGACACAGGAGCGAGGGCCAATTGTATCAATTTGGCAGATTTAAATCAGCTGAGAATTAAACCGCAAGTGTTAAATAAAACAGTACTACTGAAAGACTACAACGGAAATTAAATTACTACACTAGGAGCATGCAAGCTCAATGTAAATGTGAAGAACAAAGTGCACTTGGTTAAATTTTCCCTTGTAGAGGCTGAACGTGAATCTCTACTGGGAGTGGAAGCATGTGAAGCACTAGAGCTAGTTAATAGAGTTTACAGTGCAGACTGTGCTGTGAACAGACAAAATGCATCAGTAGATTCCATACTGAAGGAATTTTCTAGAATATTTCAAAGCTTTGGCACTGCACCCTTCACATATTGAATCCAGTTGAAAGAGAACACGCAACAAGTAATACCAAGGCATGTATCAGCTCCATTGAAAGACAGATTGAAGGATGAGCTAGAAAGGATGACGGCTTAAGATGCAATCAAACACATAGAAGAACCTACTGATTGGGTAAACTCTATGGTCTGCGTTAAGAAGAGAAATAAAGATCTATGAATCTGTATGGGCCCCAAAGATCTGAACCTCAACATTAAAAGAGAATATTATCCAATACCGAAGAGGGAAGAAATCACATGTGAGATGTCAGGAGCTATCTGTTAGCAAGGTAGGTGCTTCACAAGGTTTTTGGCAGCTCCGGTTGGATAAGGAGAGCACAAAGCTGTGCACTTTCAATACTCCATTTGGGCGATAGTGTTTCTTGAGGATGCTATTTGGGTATAATTTCTGCATCAGAGATTTTCCATCGGCCAATGGAACACGTCGTTGAAGAAGTTCCGGGAGTCAGAGTGTATGTTGATGACATAATTGTCTGGGGATCAACATGAGAAGAAAATGGCAAAAGACTTCTCAAGGTGCTGAAGAGCATTAAAAAGAATGGCTTAAAGCTGAATGAAGCCAAATGCCAATTTGGTGTTGGCAATATCATATTATTGGAAGATAAGCTTTCTGCAAAAGGTATACAGCCTGATCAAGAAAAAAAGAAGGTAATCTTCCACATCCCAATGACAAAACATGTACACTTAGAATGTTATTAATGATAAATTTCTTTGGCAAATTTATTTCTAATCTCGCAGCAAACTCCTCACAACTCAGTATAACAATCAAGAAAGACACAATATTCCAATGGTCTACTAGACATGAACAGGGATGGCAAGCATTACAAGAAGGATTGACAACGGCGCCAGTGCTAATATTTTTTGACCCTACCAGGAAAACAGAACTATCGACAGATGTGTTGAAAGATGGGTTGGAAGCGGTGTTATTGCAACAAGACAATGATGAAAATTGGCTTCCAATAGCCTATGCTTTCAGGCCAATGCCTGACACAGAGCGACGGTATGCTCAGATTGAAAAAGAATGCTTATGTTAAATTAATGGTCTTGCTAAGTTCCATGACTATGGATATGGTCTACCAACATTTTTAGTGGAAACTGACCACAGACCACTTGTTATTTTAAGCAATAGTTTAAAAAAAATCTGAACAAGATGTCCCCGAGGATCCAGCACATGATGATGAAGCTACAAAGATATGATTTTGATCTAATCTACACGCCAGGCAAGCATGTCGTTGCTGATGCACTATCTCGAGCCACAGGCATGGAAGAGATACACCCAGATGGATGAGGATGTTCAAGTCCATGTGAGTCTCGCCACTAAATCCCTTCCTCTATCTGATGACAAGTCAAGACTGATAAAAGAAGAAACTACCAAAGATATAGTTCTACAAAAGGTGATAAAATCTCTCTACGAGGGATGGCCTAAAGGTTCCTGCTCCAGCTATTGCAATGTAAGGACAGAATTAAGCGATGCCAATTAATTTTTGGTTCAACAAAAAAGGATTGTAATTGCACAATCGTGAAGATCAATGATTCTTCAATAACTTCATGCAGCGCACTTGGGAATAGAAAAGTGCAAGGGAAGAGCCAAAGATACAGTTTATTAGCCAGGTATCAACCACGATATTCAAGTATTATTAAATAAACTGCACAATAGTGTAGGAAGCCTCAGTACAAACTGCCGAAAGAACCAGTTAATCGAAGATTAAAGAGGAAACTTAATTTTCAAAAAAGGAGGCAGAAGATTACAGAACCACAAGAAGACATTGTGAGCACTCCGAAGACAGTTAAAAAAGAAATATTTCAGCATACGGAGCCAGAACAAAATAAAAATGCACAAATTCAAGAACAACAAAAAACATCAACAATGACAAATGAAAATGAAACACGGTCACAAGTTCAACCAATGCTCAGAAGGTCAACAAGACAGAGACGGAAACCTGAGAGACTGAATTCGTGATGGACTGTAAATAGTTACATGTTCTAAAGAATTATGCATATCATATTCAGGACCGGCATGTTCCTGCACAGAAGAAGGATAAATACGGCAAATTTTGGGAACCTTGGATAACGAGAGATATTGTAGGCCTCGTCAAAAAGAAAAAGGAGGCATTTGTCAGGGCTGGAGGGCTGGGAACAGATGAAGCCTGTGTGGAATATAAGGAAAGTAAGAAGGAACTTAAGCAAGGAGTCAGGAGGGCTAAAAGGGGTCACGAAAAGTCATTGGCAAATAGGGTTAAGGAAAATCCCAAGGTTTTTTACACGTACATAAAAAGCAAGAGGGTAGCCAAGGAAAGGGTTGGCCCACTGAAGGACAGGCAGGGAATCTATTTGTGGAGCCAGAGGAAATGGGCGAGGTACTAAATGAATACTTTGCATCAGTATTCACCAAAGAGAAGGAATTGGCGGATGTTGGGTCTGGAGAAGGGTGTGTAGATAGCCTGGGTCACATTGAGATCCAAAAAGATGAGGTGTTGTGCGTCTTGAAAGATATTAAGGTAGATAAGTCCCCAGGGCCTGATGGGATCTACCGCAGAATACTGAAGGAGGCTAGAGAGGAAATTGCTGAGGCCTTGACAGACATCTTTGGATCCTCACTGTCTTCAGGTGATGTCCCGGAGGACTGGAGAATAGCCAATGTTGTTCCTTTGTTTAAGAAGGGTAGCAAGGATAATCCAGGGAACTACAGGCCAGTGAGCCTTACGTCAGTGATAGGAAAATTACTGGAGAGAATTCTTCGAGACAGGACCTACTCCCATTTGGAACCAAATGGACGTATTAGCGAGAGGCAGCATGGTTTTGTGAAGGGGAGGTCATGTCTCACTAACTTGATAGAGTTTTTCGAAGAGGTCACAAAGATGATTGATGCAGGTAGGGCAGTGGATGTTGTCTATATGGACTTCAGTAAGGCCTTTGACAAGATCCCTCATGGCAGACTGGTACAAAAGGTGAAGTCACACGGGATCAGGGGTGAGCTGGCAAGATGGATACAGAACTGGCTAGGTCACAGAAGGCAGAGAATAGCAATGGAAGGGTGCTTTTCTGATTGGAGGGCTGTGACCAGTGGTGTTCCGCAGGGATTAGTGCTGGGACCTTTGCTCTTTGTAGTATATATAAATGATTTGGAGGAAAATGAAACTGGTCTGATTAGTAAGTTTGCAGACGACACAAAGGTTGGTGGAATTGCGGATAGCGATGAGGACTGTCAGAGGATACAGCAGGATTTACATCATTTGGAGACTTGGGCGGAGAGATGGCAGATGGAATTTAATCCGGACAAATGTGAGGTAATGCATTTTGGAAGGTCTAATGCAGGTAGGGAATATACAGTGAATGGTAGAACCCTCAAGAGTATTGACAGTCAGAGAGATCTCGGTGTACAGGTCCACAGGTCACTGAAAGGGGCAACACAGTTGGGGAAGGTAGTTGTGAAGGCATACGGCATGCTTGTCTTCATTGGCCGGGGCATTGAGTATAAGAATTGGCAAGTCATGTTGCAGCTGTATAGAACCTTAGTTAGGCCACACTTGGAGTATAGTGTTCGATTCTGGCCGCCACACTACCAGAAGGATGTGGAGGCTTTAGAGAGGGTGCAGAAAAGATTTACCAGGATGTTGCCTGGTATGGAGGGCATTAGCTATGAGGAGCAGTTGAATAAACTCGGTTTGTTCTCACTGGAACAACGGAAGTTGAGGAGCGACCTGATAGAGGTCTACAACATTATGAGGGGCATAGACAGATTGGATAGTCAGAGACTTTTTCCCAGGGTAGAGGGGTCAATTACTAGGGGGCATATGTGTGAGGGGCAAGGTTTAGAGGAGATGTACGAGGCAAGTTTTTACACAGAGGGTAGTGGGTGCCTGGAACTCGCTGCCGGAGGAGGTGGTGGAAGCAGGGACGATAGTGACATTTAAGGGGCATCTTGACAAGTACATGAATAGGATGGGAATAGAGGGATACATACCCAGGAAGTGTAGAAGATTTTAGTTTTGACGGGCAGCATGGTCGGCACAGGCTTGGAGGGCCGAAGGGCCTGTTCCTGTGCTGTACGTTTCTTTATTCTTTGTTCATATTATACTGTAAAACAAAGTCATGAATGTAAATGGTTACATTTCCAAAGGAAAGGGGATGTAATGATATGCATAAGCATCATGTATATAATGATGTAAATGACCTCTGACCAGCAGGTGGCAATGTAAATCTACCAAGTGACACTGTACCTCCAGGAGTTGGGAGTTAGTCGTGTTAGTGGATAGTCATACTTGCAGCAGCTCTAGGATGATTTATCAGTATTAGTAGTTTGCAATACATTTCTGATAGTTATCTTTACCATGCATTTATTTTATAATAAAACACTTTGACTAGTCAAGAAGTAGACGTTCTTCTGTGCATCATTCCTACCGGCCAAGCACCAGAACACCACTGTCCACATATACAAATGTCTCTAAAACACTGTCTGAAACCCTGTCCTCTGCACTCCTTCAATTCCCGCTCATGCTTTGCTGAGCTGTTACCTTACTCTTCACAATCATAAATAAAATCTCAGCGCGAGGTCCAAATCAGGTGCAACCAATTTATTTTCCTGTTTTCTTTTATGTGTGGGGGATGTTGCCATGTTTTGACACAGTGCTACTTACAGTTGGTAGGTTGTGTGTTACATTTAACCCCCAGCATACTACCCCTGGCTGTGGAATGAGTTAAGTGTGCCAGCTGGCTGCAGGGTTTCCGTAACAGCTGGTTGGGATTTAGGTAGTGGGCTGTTTCATGTGCTGGCCTTGCAATTGATTTAACAATCGCCACTGCTGCTGGCTGGTTCAGCTGGCTTGTTGGCACATCTATTGTCACTGTCACATAATTACTGAACGGGGCTGGATGCGGTTTCGTCCAAGTGACAGTAATGTCATCCATATGCCTAGTTCAAGTGTGCCCCTGCTGGCGGACAGTCCTTCAGACTGATTTGCATAAAAACAGCTCTCCCAGCAGCTTTCCTTAGCTCTGCAACTAATCACCTTCAAAGAAAATGTGTCAGTGTTGCACCGAACCTACGTGGGAACATTTGATGAATGGTGGATGATGTGTGTCCATGTTTCCAATACATGTTAAGGTGGGCAAATGTTCCAGGTGGCGGCACAGACCTGCAAATTACACCTTAGTATGAGCAATTGTTCATTCCACAGGAACACACCTCTGCCAAGATAGAGTACAGAAAAGATACAGCTTCCAATTTGTCAGCATCACGGTCCACTTCTGAGAGCCGTTGTTAGAATGTTAAGAGAGAAGATTCTGAAAGTCCCAACTGTAACATATGCAAAGAGATAAAAATATATTTCCCTTTCTGCCGTCAAACATTCTGTGGTTTTATCTCATTTAACCCTTCAATGCCGTTTTGCCTGTTCTATTCTCATGCTCCGTGTTTGTTGGAGAAATAATTTCCATAGAAATGTGATGCAAGATTGGGTATCAGGATTCGGACTCTCTGGAGAATTATCCTGCAGAGACGTTGCATGATATTACACCCATCAAAAAATGTCAGACGATCAGTTGCACAGTTGTACAGGGGAGCCAAATGACTAAAACCTGCAACGAAATGTCATTTTTGTGAAGAGATACAAGGGATGTACAATGGAAAGGAAATAGTGCTGAATGAGGTGTGATACCGCAAAATCTACCAGAGCAGCCAAACGCAAGCAAGTGAGAAGAGAAAATAGGAAATGGCCTGAGTATAACAAGTGGTATCACATTGGCAGACGGAAAATGGTTTGGAGAGAAAAATCAAAGTAAAACGTTCGCAACATATTTACACATTTTAAAAGGATTTACCATCAGCAAGACACAAGACTATCCCAATATACGACGGACAATTAACAGTATAGTGGAGCAGAGGGAGCTACAAGGATTTGTTATGAACTAAAATTGATTTCAGTTGTCTGTAGGATCACAGTTTATCACCATTGTATCTCTTCATGCGTCCTTTTGGAATTCTTCTCAAAGAAGTAACTAAAATTTGCAAAACAGGAATTGCCAACTTGCATTTTACAATCAATGTCGAGTCAGTGGAAATGAAAATAGAGAGATGTATGATGGGCTGTCGATCTGCTGTCATCTGCTTTGCACAATCTATCCCAGTCCAGGCCTAATTTGCTGTTTTTCTGCTGCATTCTCACTGTACTGATGTGATGGAGAATGTTTACTAAGCAGAGTGACTCATTGTCACAAGTAAAGAGCATGGGATAAAATAAAATCACCGCTTACCAAACACAAATATCTTGGGATAGATGAACTGAAATAGGTGGACAAACTCCAATGTCTCGGAGTAGAAATCATCAGTAACAATAGCATCTGAGGACAGATCACAATCAGGAAAAGCTGGCACCTAATCAGCTCTGTAGCACACCAATGTTCGTACCAGTCAATTAAAAAGCCCCGCTTAATGAAGGTGCTCGTCATACTAGTCAATGATGTGGAGATGCCGGCGTTGGACTGGGGTGAGCACAGTACGAAGTCTTACAACACCAGGTTAAAGTCCAACAGGTTTGTTTCGATGTCACTAGCTTTCGGAGCACTGCTCCTTCCTCAGGTGAATGAAGAGGTCTGTTCCAGAAACACATATATAGACAAATTCAAAGATGCCAAACAATGCTTGGAATGCGAGCATTAGCAGGTGATTAAATCTTTACAGATCCAGAGATGGGGTAACCCCAGGTTAAAAAGGTGTGAATTGTACCAAGCCAGGACAGTTGGTAGGATTTTGCAGGCCAGATGGTGGGGGATGAATGTAATGCGACATGAATCCCAGGTCCCGGTTGAGGCCGCACTCATGTGTGCGGAACTTGGCTATAAGTTTCTGCTCGGCGATTCTGCGTTGTCGCGGGTCCTGAAGGCCGCCTTGGAGAACGCTTACCCGGAGATCAGAGGCTGAATGCCCTTGACTGCTGAAGTGTTCCCCGACTGGAAGGGAACATTCCTGCCTGGTGATTGTGTCAGGAATGTTCCCTTCCAGTCGGGGAACACTTCAGCAGTCAAGGGCATTCAGCCTCTGATCTCCGGGTAAGCGTTCTCCAAGGCGGCCTTCAGGACCCGCGACAATGCAGAATCGCCGAGCAGAAACTTATAGCCAAGTTCCGCACACGAGTGCGGCCTCAACCGGGACCTGGGATTCATGTCGCATTACATTCATCCCCCACCATCTGGCCTGCAAAATCCTACCAACTGTCCTGGCTTGATACAATTTACACCTCTTTAACCTGGGGTTACCCCATCTCTGGATCTGTAAAGATTTAATCACCTGCTAATGCTCGCATTCCTAGCATTGTTTGGCATCTTTGAATTTGTCTATATCTGTGTTTCTGGAACAGACCTCTGCATTCACCTGAGGAAGGAGCAGCGCTCCGAAAGCCAGTGACATCGAAACAAACCTGTTGGACTTTAACCTGGTGTTGTAAGACTTCGTACTATACTAGTCAATGCCAGTGGATGAGGCACAGAGAAAGCCATGTGCATTTGAAATGGTCAGACTCAACAATAAGTGGTGAAATAGAACCACTAATGAGTTGCCAAAGACATCTCCCATCTCCAAAGCAATGTTGTTTCACAAGCAGTCTCACCACAAATAATCCGTGTTGTGTTGTGTACTCTGGGATAACACAGGCTGCAACTCGATGCAGCTTTGACCAAAAGATACTCCAGACTTTGAAGTAAGTTCAAAGTAATTTATTGAACCATTAGCACAGTTCTCTATGAGTTCGACTCTCCTGCTAATCTTGCTATAGTAACTCAGTCTAACTAACCAGTCTGCTCTAAGCCACGTGGTGGGTGTAATGCTTTTATCTGCCCTTGTCCTACTCTCTAAGTGTCGCCTGTGGAAAGAGACAGAACATGTGTGCCCTGTCCTTATATATGGGTTGTGTAATGCCCCCTTGTGGTAGTGTCACTTCTGGGTGTCTTGACTGCCCATTGGTCGTGTCCTATTCTATGTGTTCATTAGCTGTATGTCTGCATGTCATAAGTCTCTGGTGCTCCCTCTAGTGTTTACTTAGTCATAGTGTATTTACATTAACCCCTTGTGTATTTACAGTGATGCATATCACCACAATCCGTAGATGGTTACTGAATATTACGGATGTATATGAACAAAACACACGTAACCAAAGGAAAATGACGGAAAGGCGAACGGGCTACAACTGTTAGTAAAATTCAGAAGTCCTGCAAGAGTATAGGAAGGATTTGTGATAGTACAGTCCATCCTGTAAGCCCTTCCGGCCCTTCAACCCCCCAAGTTCTCCTGCATGCATCCAGTTCTGGCTTTGAGCACATCCCCATTTTTTTATTTGCCTCATCAGCTGCCTAGCACAGGTAATTCCCTCCCTAAAGCTCGCTGCTTCACTATCTCTGGGTCATCAAGGCACTCCCCAAAACACACCTCTTTGACTGAGCGTTGGCTATCTGTCCGAGTATCTCCTTTGCTTAATTAAAGGCACTATTTAAACGCAGGTTGTTTTGTTGCTCTTATATATGTTTTGCTACTCGCCTTTTTTTCTGACTGTTTATTCTGTCATTTGGGACCCAAAAAACTTTCCAATTCCAGGGCACTGTGGTTTCCAAATGAACAATGTTTGGTTCAATGCCCCCTGTGTTTGGCTTTACTGTCTGTTTTCTCCTGATGTTAGGTATGGACAGGTCACAAGGAGCTATAAAATTGGACAGAAATCGGTTCCACTTGCTTTCTGCCTAGAATCACAGAATAATACAGCGCAGAAGAGGCCCTTCGGCCCATTGAGTCTGCACCGACACATGAAAAACACCTATCCTGCCTACCTAATCCCATTTTCCAGCACTTGGCCCATAGCCTTGAATGTTATGACGTAACAAGTGCCCATCCAGATACGTTTCAAAGGATGTGAGGCAACCCACCTCTACCACACTCCCAGGCAGTGCATTCCAGAGTCTCCCATGTGGGACCTTATCAAAGGCTTTGCTGAAATCCACGTAAACTGCATCAACTGCACTACCCTCATCTAGTTTGCATCCTGCTTAATTTTCTAGTCATTCCCGTGCTCGGGGTTACAGTCCCCCATCTTAAATAAGCTGGAGCTTTATTCATTTTTGAATGTCAAAGTGACATTATTAGGACGGTGACATGTTTTCAAATCCTGAGGGCACTCTCTGCGCTAGTTCTCATTTCTGCCCACTGGCGGAAGTCGAGTGCTTCTTTTAAATGGGAAACATTTGAAGCGCCCAGTAACAGTGACTCCTATTATTATCGGAGACATTTTGCTACTGAAGCAAGTGATTTCATCATCAGAAGCTTTCTGTGTATGAAGGGAGTCTGCAGGAGGCATTTTACTGTAGCAAGCAGGCTGGCTCTTCATTCTAGTTGAATTCAACTTGAAATATCTGTAAATGAAAAAATCTTGACATCCATAAAAACAATCATGAAACTGTTGGATTCTCCTCAAAAACAATCTGGTTCACTCATCTTGTTATGATCCCAATTGATATTGTAGCTGGATGGGAAGATTTCTGAATGGAACGCTGGCTCAAAAGACTGTAACTTTTATTTTAAAAAAAATAAAATATGGAGGGGCAGAGGCACAGACCGCTAATCAGTTTTAACAACAAGGGAAAAACTTTTATAAAACATGAAAAGTTTGATTATACTACAATAGCCCTTTACTCCACCCTTATCTTAACAAATACAGACAGATTTTCAGATTAACATGAATTACAAAATGCATCTTAAGATACAATGGTCTAATTTACAATCGTCCCTTTTACGGGCAACACAGTAGCATAGTGGTTAGCACGGTGGCTTCACAGCGCCAGGGTCCCAGGTTCGATTCCCTGCTGGGTCACTGTCTGTGCAGAGTCTACGCATTCTACCGTGTCTGCGTGGGTTTCCTCCGGTTTCCTCCCACAATTCAACGACGTGCAGGTTAGGTGGATTGGCCATGCTAAATTGCCCTTCGTGTCCAAAAACGGTTAGGAAGGGTTATTGGGTTGCGGGGATCGGGCGGAAGTGAGGGCTTAAGTGGGTTGGTGCAGACTGGATGGACCAAATGGCCTTCTTCTGCATTGTATGTTCTATGTTCTAACACACAGATTGCCAATGTTCAAATAAACTCTCCACTCTGAATCCAAGTTAATGTTTGTACATTGCTCATTAGATTTCCCTCCCCGATGATTGTCACGTGAGAGTTTCCAAACTCCACTCCCCAAAAAACAAGCTTTAAAATTTTTGTTCACCATAATGCTTTCTATTAGCAGTGTGCATTCCAAAATCCAGACCGGGATTTCCAACTGACAGCTTCAAACAAAGCTTCCGCTCAAAAGCATTTTAACAGCGAATTCAGACCAGGATTTTACACCAACCCCTTTAGGATTTTTTGGGCAGTATTCTCTGTGAATTGGCGCGATGGCCCGAAACCGGCGGCGAAAACGACATGAATCACTCCAGCGCCGGGCCCCCCGAAACATTGCGAATTCTCCAGCCCCCCGAAACATCGCAAATTCTCCGGCCCTGAATGGGGTACTAGCAGCGCACGCCATTCACGGCGACGTCACCCGTCACGGATGCGTGCGCCATCAGTGACGCCGCGTGGCATCACTGCACAAAAGACCCCCCCCAGAGACCAGGCAAAATGGCCACCCGCCACACAGCACCAAGTGAGACCCCCCGCTGCCTGCCCCCTTTTCCCCCATCCCCCATAAACCCCTTCCGCCAATCCCCATATCCCCCATCCTCCATATGTCCCCTTCCCCCATATCCCCCCTTCCCCCATATCCCCCTTCCACATATCCCCCCTTCCCCCATATACCCCTTCCCCCATATACCCCTTCCCCCATATCCCCCCTTCCCCCATATCCCCTTTCTCCCATATCCCCCTTTCCCCATATCCCCATGGTCGCAGCTGACCCAGGACACTGACGCCCAGGACACTGACGCCCAGGACACTGATGCCCAGGACACTGACGCCCAGGACACTGACGCCCAGGACACTGATGCCCAGGACACTGATGCCCAGGACACTGACACCCAGGACACTGACGCCCAGGACACTGACGCACAGGACACTGACGCCCAGGACACTGACGCACAGGACACTGACGCCCAGGACACTGACGCACAGGACACTGACGCCCAGGACACTGACGCACAGGACACTGATGCCCAGGACACTGACGCCCAGGACACTGACGCACAGGACGCTCACGCCCAGGACACTGACGCACAGGACACTGATGCCCAGGACACTGATGCCCAGGACACTGACGCCCAGGACACTGATGCCCAGGACACTGATGCCCAGGACACTGACACCCAGGACACTGACGCCCAGGACACTGACGCACAGGACACTGACACACAGGACACCAACCACAGGACACCGACACACAGGACCCTAACACACAGGATACTGACACACAGGACACTGACACACAGGACCCTAACACACTGGACCCTAGCACACAGGACACCGACGCCCAGGACACTGACGCACACGACACCCACACACAGGAGACGGATGGACAGGAATCACCACTCTAGGGGACCCCGGACTTCGGGTCAGATGAGGAGCACGCCATTACGCCACTGCTATCTCCTATACCCTCCACCATCGCAGAGACATTCACCTCGGTTGGGCACTTTGGCGATGAGGCATCTGGGACTCTAACTGGTGCGCACAACACAGCCGTCCCGGTACAGCAGGTGGAGCAGCCGAGGGGCTGGGCGGTCGGAGGGCAGCCCGGCGCAGGCAACCATCTGCCACCCAGACAGGTTCCTGGAGTCACCACACCCACCCATGGACCCAATGCAGGCACGGACCAAGGGACGACCGAAGGGGGTGACGGCCGGCTGGCAGCAGCTGCAGATGAAGGTGGAGGAGTCCATCCACATGCAGGAGCAGGTAGTGGTGCCGGTCATGCGTGCCACCCAGGCTGACACCGCACGAGTGGCGTCCGCGGTGGAGGCAATGGGTGCGACGGTGTCAGACGTAGGTCGCAGTATACAAGGTGTGGGGCTTTCATGGCCCAGAACATGGCTGCCCTCTCTCAGACAGCCATGAGCCAGAGCCAGCAGCAGATCGCAGAGGCGCTCAACGCCGTGGCCCAATCTCAGCAGGCAATGGCCCAGTCTCTGCAGACCATCGCTGAGGGCATCGGCGCCATTGCCCAGGTGCTGGTCGGTGTCGCCCAGACACAGACAGGGATGGCCAACTCCCTGAGCTCCATGGCTGCAAACTTGCAAACCCTTGTTGATACCAGGGTGGGCCTCCAGGACTGGCAGCGCCAGGTGTCGGGGGGCGTCGGGTGCTTGGTCAATTTGCATCCCCGATCCATCGGGCACCCCGAGGGAGGAGGAGGTGCTGGGACCCGTTCTGGGTGCCCTGTCGGGGAGGTCCCGGAACACCGCGACACCTCGGACACTCCCCCTTCCGTCCCAAGTGCATCTGGTGGGCAACGGGCAGGACAGGCTGGCAGTTCGCCATCCCAGTCGCCCGAGCTGCAGCGTGGCCCATCTAGGCCAGGACGCCCCAGGAAATGGCCGCCAAAGGGATCCCTAGTCACAGGGCAGAAATCACAGGAATCCACCTCCAGTTCTGCTGTACCATCTGGGGAACCACCTCGACGTAGTCATAGGGCCCATAAGGCCAAAAAATTAGACACTGAGTAAGTTGGCACGGGTGCAGGGCACAGACGAGTTTTAGGGGCTAGGGCATGTGTATGCACTGTTTGTTATTAAAATCACTTTCATACCTACAGAAGCTGCCTTTGTGCTCTGTCCGATGCGTGCGGGGGTGTGGTGTGAGGTGAGCGCCAGTGTGTGTGTGAGGGGCGATAGAACGTCGGCCTCATGTGAGTGTGCCCCCCTCCCCCCGAGTGGCCTTCGCCATCCCCCCGGGCAGACGACGGGACCGTGCGCTGTAGTGTCACGGCCGCATGCAGGAACGGTCCGGGTGGAGAGTGGTACTGTGGCCATGGGTCAGACATTGTCCAACGATGTAGAGCCCAGAGCTCATCGCAGGGCAGGTTGTCATCATCCTCCATGGCCTGCAATGGACACGTTTCCATGACGACCATGTGAGCCCGGCCCGTTGTGCTGCAGGTGGAAGTGCAATGGAGGGGTGGTGTGCATGTGGATGGGGTGAGGGTGGTTGGTGTTGGGTGGGCGGGGTGAGGGTGGTTGGTGTTGGGTGGGTGGGGTGAGGGTGGTAGGCTGGTGCCGTAGTGTGCAGTCTGTGTCCATACTCGGCGATTCCCACGCCCCTCAAGTCTGTGAACCGGGCGGCCAACAGCCTGTCCCATGCCCGCTGGCCCAGCCGGTAACGGTGGACAGCCTCCCGTCCATGTCCAGCCCATCTGTCATGGCCATTGACCCCATTCTCCTCATCTGGGGAGGTCTGTGCCTTGTCTTGCTGCTCCTCCCATTCCCCCTCATCTGCCTGGAGCACTTCGCCCCTTTGCCAGGCTATGTTGTGCAGGACACAGCAGTCCACAATGATGCGGCCGACCCTATCTGGAGGGCCCCTCCAGAGCGGTCCAGGCACCTGAAGTGTATCTTTAGCAGCCCAAAGCACCTCTCTATCACACCCCTGGTCGCTGCATGGGCATTGTTATAGCGGTTCTCCGCGTCAGTCTGTGGCCTCCGTATAGGCGTCATCAGCCACGACCACAACGGGTAACCCCTGTCGCCCAGCAACCAGCCTCTCAGCCGGGGGTGGGGGGGGGGGCGTCCCTCAAACATGGTGGGGATGAAAGATTGCGCCAATATGAATGAGTCATGTACACTGCCCAGGTAACGGGGGCAGACGTGCAGGATCATCATGTGGTGGTCGCAGACCACCTGAATGTTCATGGAATAGGTCCCCTTCCTATTTGTGAACACTGCCCTGTTATCCGCAGGTGGCCGCTTAGCGACGGGCATCCCATCGATCGTCCCCTGGACCATGGACATCCTGGGCACTGCAGCGAAGCCCGCTGCCCGGGCATCCTGGTACACAGGGAACTGGATGTAGCGGTCCGCAATGGCATATAGGGCATCTGTCACTGCACGGATGCACCGGTGCACTAATGCCTGCGAGATGCCAGACAGGTCCCCACTCGGCACCTGGAATGACCCCGTGGCATAGAGGTTCAGGGCCACCGTAACCTTGACGGCCATGGGGAGAGGGTGTCCTCTGCCAGTGCCACGCAGTGCCAAGTGTGCCATCAGGTGGCAGATGTGTGCCATGGTTTCCTGGCTCATCCGGAGTCCCCTCCTGCATGCCCGGTCCATGAGGTCCTGGTACGACGAGCGGGGCCGGTACACATGGGACCTCATCGGGCGTCTCCGTCGTCGTGGCACCACCACCACCTCCTCTTCCCCCTCGTCCTGTCATGCGGGCGGCCCTCCAGCCTGGGCAGCTGCCACCTGCCTCCCTGCGGCACACTCCTCTGTGGCTGCCTCCGCCACCTCCCTGGCACGCTCCT
The DNA here is from genome assembly GCF_047496885.1 of Scyliorhinus torazame. Classification (NCBI taxonomy): domain Eukaryota; kingdom Metazoa; phylum Chordata; class Chondrichthyes; order Carcharhiniformes; family Scyliorhinidae; genus Scyliorhinus; species Scyliorhinus torazame. Next base: position 230,870,416 of record NC_092716.1, read on the forward strand.
GCTCCAGCTCCCCGGGGCAACATGTAGAAGTGCGGCTCCCGCCACGGCAGCCAACATCGCTGGGTGTGACCAAACATAATGACCTGCAAGGGGGGGGGGGGGGTGGTAGCCCCCCCCCCCCCCCCCCCCTGCTGACAGGTGTCATGGGCTGCATGGTCGCGACTGTTGCTAGCTGACACATGGCCAGGCAGACACCTCCCCCTCCCCGGCACACACCGTCCCCAAACCCCCCCCCCCCACTCCTTCCCGGCACCCCCCCTCCCCAACCCCCCCCCCCCCCCTCTCCTCCGCGGCATGCACCCTCCCCAACCCCCCCTCCCTCCTCCCCGGCACGCACCCTCCCCAACCCCCCTCCCTCCCTCCTCCCCGGCATGCACAATCCCCAACCCCCCCCCCCCCCCGGACACACCCTCCCCAACCCCCCCCCCCCTCCTCCCTGGCATGCACCCTCCCCAACGCCCCCTCCCTCCCCGGTATGCACCCACTCCATCATTCGCCCTCCCCAACACCCCCCTCTCCTCCCTGGCACACACCCCCCCCAACCCCCCCCCCCCTCCTCCCTGGCACGCACTCTCCCAACCCCCCCCCCCTCCTCCCCGGCATGCACCCTCCCCAACGCCCCCCCCCCTCCCGGTATGCACCCACTCCATCATACGTCCTCCCCAACACCCCCCTCTCCTCCCTGGCACGCACCCTCCCCAACCCTCCCCTCTCCTCCCCTGCACGCACCCTTCCCAATCCCCCCCCCCCCTCCCCGGCACACACCCTCCCCAATCTCCCCCCCCTCCTCCCTGGCACGCACCTTCCCCAACCTCCCCCCCCACCCCCCTCCCCGGCATGCACCCTCCATGACCCGCCCTTCCCAACCCCCCCTCTCCTCCCCGGCACACACCGTCCCCAAACCCAACCCCCCCTCCTCCCAAGCACGCACCCTCTGCATCACACACCCTCTGCATCACACACCCTTTCCAGCATGTACCCACTCCAACCCCCCTCCCTTAGCCTCTCCCCCTGCTCCTCCCCCAGCCCCTTCCCCCGGCCTCTCCCCCCAAGCCCATCTCCCCCAGCCCCTCCCCCCCACAGCCCCTCCCAGTCCCTCCCCCCCCCAGCACGCACACTCCAACGGCTCCTGCGACCCCACCCCACCACCTGTGGCCGTGCCGTCACTTCTCCAGCGGCCGCCCCACGCTGATCCCTACCTCCGCACTGGTTGACGCCGTTAAATAGGTGGTTTGATTTATACCGGCGAGACCCGCAGTCACATCGGCGGGACTTCAGCCCATCCGGCCTGGAGAATTGGGGCGGCCCTGGGGCCCGTTACGTCGCGCCGGTCCTCGACATTCTCCGAAGCGCGTGGCGATTCACGACAACGGGATATTTGGGGGGGCCGGAGAACATCGCGGGGCGGCCGTTCGGGATTTACACCGACCACCAGCGATTCTCCGACCCGCTGGGTGTCGGAGAATCCCGCCCTTTTTGCCATGAATGCTGTGCAAACTGCTCGCAATTGCTTTAACTGCCGATCCCCAGACTGTATTAAAATGGCATCAAACATTTAATCTACCTCTGAAGTCTGCTGTCCCACTTTAAATCTCGTTACTGCAATTATCTCCTTCACTCAGAACACTTTGTTTCTCTTTCGTAAATTCTTCTAAACAATACCATTGTGTCTGTTCTCTTCAATTCAGATGTCTTAAACGTTCTTTCTGTCCCAATTTCCTAGTTATCTGGATTGTATCTTGTTTCCTATGAAGCTTGCACCTTTGCAACTCCCTTGTCCTGTCCAGCTTCTCCTGGCAGAGTTGAGAGAGGTTCACTCTCAGTATAATGTCTCCAACTGCCCTCAAATTAGCTAAGCTAAAACTTAAAAGTTTCTCTACTTTACAAGCTCCCAGTTGCTTTGCCCACATACCACTGCAAGCCTAGTCTTCACGCCGCAGCCCTCTCTAAGCACGACAGAAATACAGTGAGAGCTGAACTAATCCCCCACACATGCACACACAGCATAAATCTAACGATAGGTTTTATACCCCCAGGCACAGAAACATTAAATTAAACACAGTTAAAACTATACCTAAGTTCTAATGTCTACCAATGCAAATATAAATCCCTTAAAACTACCTTTGTTTTCCTAACAATCTCGTTCAGAAAAAATACTGGCTGTTTTTCCAGCAAAGACTATGGGCCTTGATAACATCCCAACAGTAGTATTGAAGACCTATTCTTCAGAACAAGCCATGCCCCATCCCAAGCTGCTCCAGTACAGCTACAACACTGGCAAATTCAATGGAGAAAATACTCAGATATGTCCTATACGCAAACAGCAGGACAAATCCAACCTGACCAGTTACAGCCCCATCAATCTATCCTCAATCATCAGCAAAGTGATGGAAAGTGGCATTGACAGCTCTCAAGCACATTCGCACAGCAATAACCTACTCAATTTGGGTTTCTGCCAGGACTACTCGGCTCCAGACCTCATTACTGCCTTACTCCAAACATGGACTACGGATCTGCAAACTCCAAACATGAGGTGAGAGTGAGAGTGGCTGCTCTTGGCATCAAGGCAACATTTGACTGAATATGAATATCACGGAGCCATAGAGAAATTGAAGAACATGGCCGGGGTGGGGGAAACTCTCCGCTGGTTGGAGTCATACCTGGCACAGAGGAAGATGGTTGTGATTGTTAGAGGGGAGTCATCTCAGTCCTAGGACATCACTGCAGGAGTTCCTCAGGAAAGTGTCTTCGGCCCAACCACATTCAGCTGCTTCATCAAAGACCTTCCCTCTGTCAGGATAAGGCCAGAATTGGGGATGTTCATTGATGATTGCACAGTGTTCAATCCCATTCACTATTTCTCAGATACTGCAACTGTTTGTGCCCGCATGCAGCGAGACCTGGACAACATTCAGTCTTGGGTTGATAAGCGGAAATTAACATGCCTCACAAGTGCCAAGCAATGACAATCTCCAACAGCGAGAGTCTCAGCTGCTCACCTTGACATTCAATGGCATTACCGTCTTAAACCACCCCCCCACAATCAACATGCTGGGGATTACCATTAACCTGAAACTTAACTGCACCAGCCGCAAGAATACTGTGGCTACAAGAGCAAGTCAGAGGCTAGGAGTTTCATGGCTGGTAACTTACCTCCTGATTCCCAAAGCCTGTCCAGCACCTACGAGGCACAAGTCAGGAGTATAACAGAATACTTTTCAATTATCTGGAGGAGTGCAGCACCAACAAGACTCAAAAAAATCTGGTGGCATCCGGGGCAAAGCAACCCACTTGATTGGCAACCCATTCATCACTTTAAACATTCATCCCTCCACCACTGACACACAGTGGCAGCAGTGCGCACTATCCATATGATGCCCTGCAGCGACTCGTCAAGGTTCCGTCAACATCACCTTCCAAACCCGTGACCTCTGCCACCTAGAAGCAGGAGAGCAGTAGACACTTTGGAATGTCAACGCCTGCAAGACATCCTCCAGGTTATACACTATTCAGTCTTATAAATAAATCACCGCTTCTTCACCTTCTCCTGGTCAAAGTGCTGGAACTCTCTCCTCACAGCACCGCGGTGTAGCTAAAACACTCGCACCACAATGGTTGAAATAAGGCAGCTCACCACCATCCTCTCAGGGGCAATTCGGGTTGGGCAGTAATACTGGTCTTACCAGTAATTCACATCTCCTCTGAAATAAGTGCACACGACTGTATGGCAAAATTTGGCTCCAACTCCAGCTACATGTTTGCTGAGGACACGACTGTAGTGGGTCAGATCTCAAACAACGACGAGTCAGAGTACAGGAGGAAGATAGAGAACCTAGTGGTGTGATGTAATGACAGCAATCTCTCCTTCAATGTCAGCAAAACTAAGGAGCTAGTCATCAACTTCAGGAATCAAAGTGTCGTACACGTCCCTGTCTGCATCAATGGTGCCGAGGTGCAGATGGTTGATTGCTTCAAATTCCTAGGTATACGCATCACTAAGAATCTCTCCTGGTCCACTCACGCCAACTCTACGACAAAGAAAGCACAACAGCGCCTATAGTTCCTCAGGAAACTAAAGAAATTGGCATGTCCACATAGACTCTTACCAATTTTTACAGATGCACCATAGAAAACATCCTGGGCTGGATTCTCCGTTTGGGAGACTAGGTCCCCACCCCGGCGTGAAAACGGTGGTGTTTTACGCCAGAAAAACTGGCGCAAGACGGCCACCAATTCCCTGCACCGGAGGGGGCTAGCAGCCAGGCAGCGTAGAGCTCCCAGGTCTAGCTGCCGATATGGCCCGGAGCATGACCGGGTCTGTGGCCGAGCATGCGGACGGCACCGGCCTGCAGCGGCCGCGCGTGCTTCTTGGCGGACGCAGCCTGCGGACCCTGACTGCAAAATTATCCCGCCCCTTCGTGTGACCCAGACTGCCCCCCCACAGTGCCCCAGCCCCAAATGAAGCCCCACCTGCCCGTGGATCGGCCCTCCCCCGACTGTGGCGGCACTGGACTGAATCCGCAGCCGCCCCGCTGAGTTCCCGATGGGTGAGACCACACCTGTCTCACGCCGCCGGAAACTCAGCCGGTTGGGGATGGAGCATCGCGGGGCAGGCCTCAGGCAATGGCCTGAGGCCGTGGATACGGCGTGCGGTGTACTCCTAGAGTACGCCGCCTTTCAGGGCGTGGAGCATCGCGAAAGCGGCACCGCCTCCGATTTTGTCGTCGCCGGGGATTCTCCGCCCCGTCGCCGAAAGCGATTTCGGCATCTGGGATCGGAGAATCCGGCCCCCTATCTGGCTGCATCACAAATTGGTATGGCAATTGCTCGGCCCAAGACCGTAAGAAACTACAAAGAGTCATGAACACAACCCGGTCCATCACACAAGCCCACCTCCCATCCATTGACTCTGTCTACACCTCTCGTTGCCTTGGGAATGTGGGCAGCATAATTAAAGACCCCTCCCACCCGGATTATTCCTTCTTACAACCCCTTCAACCGGGCAGAAGATACAAAAGTCTGAGAACATGCACCAACAGA